>NC_133111.1:5931299-6283189 GCF_022965805.1 Primulina eburnea
ATTTGTCATTTGTTCTGCCTGGGTATTCTTTACAAGAGTCACGGCGGCCTGAAAGTCATCAGCTCGAACCCGGGAGGATTCCGCTTCTGCCTTTGCCGCCTGGGTTTCTGACCGAGCCTCAGCAAGTTCTGACCGGACCAGATTCATCTGCTGCTCCCAGACAGCCCTCTCCCGGGCCAACACATGCTCATGAAGCTCCTTTAAACGATCCACCTCCTCTTGGAGCTTAGCATGCATCTCCCGGGCAGAAGTGGCTTGAGAAATGGCCCCCTTAGCTGCTTGAGCTACTCGCTCGTAGGAATGCATGAGCATTTGCAAGCCCTAAAAGCAAAGAAAGGGTCAGAAAAGTTTATACCAAAGCCAAAAGAAAAATAGATAAGCTTACAGAAAAGGTCCGAGATACTCTTCGCAAAGGAGCATATTGGGATGAACTCCCTGAAGGTGCGCCACCTCTTCAAGGCGCAGAAGGCTCCGAATCATCTTCACTAGGTCCGAACTGACGTCGTCCTCGAAGAAGTTGGGGAGAATCCAAAGCCTCCCCCCTGATGGGCCAACAGAAGAGCCGGTAAGAGGAGGAGATCAGACCGTCCCGCCTCATCCTCAATCACCACTGCCTCAACAACCGGCTCCGCAACAGCCTTCCTCTTGCGGTGATTCAAAGGAACAGGGTCCTCCTCGGCAGCCTAGGGAGGCTCCCTAGGAGAGGCAGTTTCCCCCCGAGCTTTATTTTCCTCTTCAACCCGGCGATCCTCGAGTTCTTGAGCCTTAGCCGCCACCCGAGCTAGGCGTTCCTCTTTCTCTTGAGCCTCCCAGGCCCTCTTTTCTGCCCGGGCCTTTTTCTGCTCGGCCTTTCTCTTGACAGCAGCATCGAGCAAACTCGTCTTTATCATTTCTTCTTCGGCTGCAACAAAGATCAGCAAGTCAGAGAGTTAATATATGGAAGATAAATGGACTAAAGGGAATCATTTACCAGCCTGCGACCCAGCTTGATCAAATTCATCTATGACCCGGTCCACTGGGTCTTCAGGCCGGGACCCGATCCCGTAGTAAACCAGATTGCCCCCCCCCCCAAATCAGCACTGAGACCACTTTTAAGTTGTTCCACAAAAAAGGTGTGAAAGCCGGGAGAAGGGGTATCCGGGTGGTCGTTTGGCCCAAGGATCTTAAGCTTGTAAGTAGATGGGATGGAACCTAAGGACCTAACTTCCTCTATACTACCCGGGCGAAGGGTAGACGTCACAGTAGAGAACCACAAGGACCCTGCTACTTGATCTTTCACCTTGCACTGGATGCCAGAAGGCCGGGAAGAAGAAGCCTTAGTAGGTTTTTTGGAAATAGGTCGAGAAAAGGCAATAGGAATGCCTATTGGGATGCGAAAGTAGTAACTGGTGGCTGGAAGGTTGCCGGAGTAAGATCTGCGCGACGGAAAAGCTCGAGAGAGGAATTTGGCAGAGCTTCGCTACAAGTTGAATTTGCAAATGATATTTGGGAAAACCGGTCATCTACTATATATAAAGGAAGAAGGTTATCTACACCGTTGATGTAAAGCAAATCGAACGGACCAAATCAGCCTCGGAAATTGAGCGGCATAATTAGGCGGGATATTTGAAAATATGTGTGCATAAATCGAGGAGTCGTAATCATTTATCTGCTCGGAATATGAACAGTTCCTGACAGCTTGTCAGAAGGGGACGCATCATTCTGACGTCGCATTAATTGCTCGGGGAAACCAAACGACAAAATACTATAAGCCCGGGAGACACGAGGCCCCGGCACTATCTATAAGCCCGAAAGATACGAGGCCCCGGCATATTCTTTTAAGCCCGGGTGGTACAAGGCCCCGGCATATTCTTTTAAGCCCGGGTGGTACGAGGCCCTGACATATTCTTTTAGACCCGAAACTTAATTTTAAGCCCGGGATATTATCGTTTATCGCTTGTCCGTTCTTAATTAATACCGATTTGTTTGCAGAAGATGTAAAGGAACGTAAGATACGATAATTAAAAAAAATTTATTAAGGAAATGGTCGGTGTCGTATTACATATATTCTAGAAGCTACATAATCTTGCCATTCAGTTATCCAATCAGTCAATTCCTGAAGTTGAAGATTGGTGAAGGACTCAGCGGTTGAGATCTTGTTAAGATGATGCTATTCTTTCCACAGCATTGCGTGCAACAGAGTTTGGTCGGTGGCTAGATCTGCAGTTCGAACTACCTCAAGCTCCCGCCTATATTACCTCGCCACTGCTCTCTGTGCACGAGTAAGAGCCAAGCCATTTTGGTGCGCGTTATTAATATCGTGGATCTTGTACCAAGCAGACATAACCTTTACCCCGATATACTCTTCGACAGTCCTTTTCAGATTTTCCACATAAGGACGTAGCTCCACTGGTATTTGACTGTGTGCACCAGTGGAAGAGACCGTGCTGCTGCAAGCACTGGAATCACTTGAGCTCGACATATTAAACTGATACTCACATTTCATCCACATCGTCTTATTTGTAGACAAGTGGCATTTAATATTGGAGAAGTTGGAGAGGCTCACGGCAGTCGAAACGCCTTCCCATTTATTCAGAAGTAGAGTTAATCACAACCGTTGAATGAATACATGAATGATCAGGATGAGTCTTGGAAATAGAGCTGAGTAGACGAAAAAATGTGCACGAATATCGATGTGTTGTAATTATCAGGTTCTCGGAATATGAAACGATTTCCGGCGATATAAATATTAAGAGCATGCATCGTAATGACCCCCGTGAACTGCCCGAGAACTCTAACCGACGAAAAATATTAGAACGGGAAAAATAAGTCCCCGGCACCATATTCTTATCCCGGGCGGTGAGAGAGCCCGACAATCTATTTTAGACCCGGGAATATGAGGTTCCGGTACCTTATTCTAAAACCGAGATATGTGAGGTCCCGACATTTCGGTTTGTCGATTATCCATTATTTATCTTCGACTAAGGTCGCTCAGTTTTGTCGGTTATTCTATACATGATATATATATCAACTGATGACAATCAAATATGCTAGGAATTAACAGAGATATAAAACAAAAATAGTTTTTATTTATCTGAAGAAATTCTTGCGGATTACATCATAATATTCCTCCTCTACAAAAGTCATCCACAGGGTCATCCAGCCCTTTATTTCTCCAGTGGACGTCTTGAGGAAGCTATCAGAGTTGGCGATGTCCGTCAGAATCTTCCTTTCTTTGTAGAGCATCAGCTCGTAGACATAATCATCCTCGAAGAGATCCGCTGTCTCGGAAACGTGCAGGCGTTCCCGGTACTTCTTCAGCTTTACCACCAGTTTCGAAGCATTAGCTTCCCCAGTCTCGTAAAGAAACTTCAATCTCTGAAGCTCTTCCCAGTAGTGGATAATTTTGTGGAAAACTTCATCTTCTATAGCAGCCTTTCGAGTTTCCAAGACAGACTTCTTGAAAGCCGCAGCCATATCCGGGGACTTTGAGCCGCTTGCACCTGCCATTGTATTCCTTGAGTAATAAGTTTGCTGATGTCGTTGAATAGAAGGTGGGTTACTATATATAGGAGAGGGAAGCCAATCCACACCATTGATCCATGATGAATCAAACGACTCATAATTACATAGGAAATTGCGCAAAGATATTTGAAAAGACAGGTCCAGGAATCAATGCGTCATATGATTTACTGGGAAACGAAGAGTATCTGACAAATCTTATGGCCTACGTCAGCAATACCCACGTGTCAACACGCTACAACTATCCCGAAAAAGACCAAGTGGCACACAAGACTAATCGGGACAACGAGTATGACTCTAGCTCGACTAATTAAGGAGGGAGTGATGATGCCCCGGAATGTCCCGGGTCATGGATGGGCCCTGGGACTTCCCGGACCATGGAGTATATCCATGGTTAGTGCCCGGGCCAGGATGGGATGCTCTCAGGCCAATATCATGACAAAATGGATTAATGTCTCGAGCCATTGGACCACCTAGGACACGATTTCCCCGAGATGTGGAATACCCGAGTTCTTCTGTAATTAACCTGAGAGGCATTCTGCTCGGTCACCTCAATATGAGTGAAGTATTTAATGCCGCCGATAGACACTGTGTATACTATCTCTGACACTAATGCAAGTGGTCAATGAATTAAGTAGTCTGGATGTGACAAGTGTGCGATTTGACATGTCAGAGCAATAGGGTATAATCAGCCACCCTATTATAATTAATGCTCACACACAAAAAACGAGGTCATCATTGCATCCTCTACTATAAATACCAGGTTCTTTACTTGCATTGATTCTCCATTCAGATATTAATTCACACATTTAATACTCTCATTTACTATACACCAATCACACAGCCATCACTTGGCTACATTGGTTTTATTGCTTGAGTACCCTGCTGACTTAAGCATCGGAGTGGTCACGCCGGACACCCCTCCGGCGCCCATTCACGTGGTTACTTTTTTGTTCGCAGATCTCATAAATCGGACCGAGAAGTTGCGAGATTCAAGCCAGGCGTCCAACTCATATTTCCTTCGATATTTTGATAGTTTACCCGGAAGAGTTCCCGACCCGACTCGTCCATTTTGCTCAGGTTGCATCATGCAATATAATTCAAGTTCTTGATTTGTGTTCCTAACAGTGATATTTTGTAGAAATAAATTAGCCTTTGGAGATAACTGTATCTTATATAGAATACAATGAGCTAATTTAATCCCACAAAATCAGAAGACTTAAATATTATCCTACCAAAATAGAAAATTATCATACTATGTTTACAATATTTGAAAATTCTATCTAATCACAGCTAATTGATAAAATATTTACACGATCTTTTCCATATTATTCTACACTCCCTTCAAGATTGACGACCGTAAATGTTGATGATGCCAAGCTTCCCAACAAGAAATTCATGTCTTGCTCAGACAATCCTTTTCAGAGTAGATCAGCATGTTGGTGAGTCGTGGGCACATATTCAATATGGATAATCCCTTCGTCTATATTTTCTTTAAAGAAGTGTCGATCTACTTCAATATGCTCAGTTCTATCACGATGAACTGGATTGTAGGCGATACTAATGGCTGATTTGTTGTCACGGTAGAGCTGCATAGATTCTGCGCACTCTTTGTTAATTTCCTTCAGCGCTCTTCGAATCCAGATGAGCTCACATACTCCAAGGGCCATTTACATGTACTCAGCTTATGTACTAGCCACAACGTACCGTTTCTTGTTTTGCCATCACTTTTTGCTGAGAATAGACCTCTTTCAGGAGTCTGCTTTAAATGCCTCAATATTTTGTAAGCCACATCAAGCTGACCTTGACTAGGTGAGTGCATGTATTGACTCCCGAGGCTAACTACAAATGTAATATCAGGACGTGTATGTGAAAGATACATGAGCTTCCCAACGAGTTGCTGATAAGATTCCTTTATCTACAGGTTTCCCCTCAAACATTTGTTTTTATTCCCCCAACTCAACTGGCGTTTGGCTCGGCCTGCACCCTAACATACCAGTTTCCTCCAATAGGTCCAATGTGTACTTTCTTTGAGCAATTTCCATTCCCGAGAAATACCTTGGTGTCCCAAGGTGTTTAACTTTGAACTCCTTAGCTACCATCAACTTAAAATTCTCCATTACTTGACCATCATCTCTTTGGTTGCAAAATGAAGTATTATTACGGTGTTAAGTTTTGCAACAGGTGCGAATATTTCGGTGTAATTTATACCTTAAGTTTGTGTGAATCCCTTGGCTATAGTGACACTAGATGATTTTGAAGTAAAGGCACGAAATGAAGAAGGAAGATTCGAGTAAAGTTGAGTGCAAGATCGTACACCTTTTTTAATTGCTATAGGTACATTAAGATCAGGAGTGGTACTTGACGAAGGAGGATCTACCACCAGTTCGTGCTCTTGATCGTGTCTAGGATTCATAACATCTTTAGTTACCCGAGTCTTGTACCGTCGTGAGTAGACATATAACATTTTTGGTGGTGCTAGTTATGTTCCCGATTCTGACACAAGAATGATGGTTTCATGCATGGAAGAGGTTGGTAAGGATAAGTCAAGACAAGAGGCCATTGTAGTGTCGAAGGGTATACCAAGGAGAGGAGGAGTGTCCAAACCAGCTTCATAAGATATATCCCTCTGAAGCGAAGATTGGGAGAAAAAAAGTATGTCCTTGAAGAAGGTGACATTAGACGAGATATACATCTTTTGAGTGCTGGGGTAACAACATCGTTAATCCTTTTCGGAAGGAGAATAACCCATAAATATATTTCTATGGCTCGAGAATCAAGTTTCCTGCGATTGTGATTATGGGCATGCGACAAATGCTTGACACCCAAATGTCTTAACAAGAACTCTAGTGGATAATACCGCGGGCTTCCAGGTAGTCACCGAGGATCATATTAAAGTATTTTGTATAAATTAGGTCAGAATCATTTAATGAAAGATTTTGAAGGTTGTGGAGGTGTCGAATTTGTTTTCGAGGTAAACCCATGTGGCCCGTGTGATCACCAACAAATGTCATAAACCAACGTTTCCATAGATGTGTAGTAACCGGTGAGGGTCCCCAGATGTCACTGTGAATTGAGGAGAATGGTGACAATGGTGTATAGGACTTGGGAGAGCAAGTAATGTGTGTATGCTTAGCAATTTGACAAATATCACATATAAGCAAATCGATATCTTTATTATTCTTGAACAATGAAGAGAACAAAGGTTGTAAATGTGAACTGGGAAAAAAGTGAACTATCTTATCATACAGTATAAAAAGTCCACTCGCAGAAAGACAAATAAAAATATCACAGAAAAGAAACTAAAAGAACTAGGAAAAGGATCACAATATCTGGTTAACAAAACCGAAAAGCAGCAGTAATTCAGTTAATGCTCCAAATATGTTTGTCTTCCAAAACGAATCGAGTAAAAGAAAACGAGTAGGTAGAAGGAGAATTCGTCAAAAATCGACTACACAAGAATTTCCAAAACCCGTGAAAATAAACAGTAAAAATTACTAAGACGTCAGGTTAGTATATAAATACAAGCGTAGAAATTCAATGATTTGAACAAAGAACCCTGGAAATAATAACGATAATCCACAATCCTCAGATAAGCCCCCAAAATTAAGTGTGTTCTCCGAAGGACTAACAAGAAACTAGCGTAGGTTAACATACATACCATTGTAGACATGGGGCAAAAATCGAGGGCAGTGGGAGAGGGAAGGCACATGGTTTAGGGTTTTCACGGAGGCGATCGTGCGCCAAGAACGGAGTGCTGGCCCCAGACGCTTCATCAACGCCATAGAGATGAAATGAAATCGACCCCTCCTCATAATCATAGTTAATAAATGTACAATTAGTTACCGTTGAAGTGAATGGTAGGACAACCATATGTATATATCTATATCTATATATTTATAAAAACAAAATAAATTGTCAAATATACAAATAGTGTATTTTTTGGTCAAAATAAAAGTAAAAAAGTTTGTCAAATATAAATATTATATTTTTAAGTTCAAAAATTTATTTTTCAAAATATATATAATAGATCTCTTATAAGACGATCCCATGATTCTTAATTTGTGAGACGGGTCAACCCTACTGATATTCACAATAAAAGATAATACTCTTAGCATAAAAAGTAATATTTTTTCATAGATGACACAAATAAAAGATCTGTCTCAAAAAATATTACTTGTGAGACCGTCTTTTTGTCATATATATATATATATATATATATATATATATATATATATATATAATACAATCAGTATTGATTGAATATTTTTAGACCATAAACCATATTTCCAAAATAAAATTTAATAATTCCAGTTAGATATGTGTATGACAAATATTTGGAGATAAAGTCTTGATTAAATGTCTCGATTTAAATTTGGTATTATCGACGCCCAAAATTAATATTATTAAGTACTGTTTGGTTCAGGTACTTGTAAGTACTAATATAAATAGTCTTATCATATCACTTGTTTTGTACAAGTATTATTTATTTCGATCAAGCAAATTATTAATTATTTATTTCACATCAATCAAATTCGTAATAATTTATCTCACATCAATCAAATCAATGATATAAAATTACGATATTACTCTTAATAAATAATATTATTAATATTTTCAACAATGACAAAATAATAATATCATATTATCTTAAATTTAATCAATCAAATCAATTAAATCAAACACTATATTAACTATCATTTTCTATTTATTTTATTATTACAAAATATTATTTATCTCCATACTATATATCACATACCATGAACCAAACGGTGCCTTAATGATGATAACTGAATGATAGTTTCACAAGATTATGTCATTAGTATTTAGAATAAATCTCGTATGAAACGATCTCACAAATTTTTATCTATACGATCCAAATAAGATATCCGTCTCACAAAATACGAACCGTGAGACCGTCTCACGTAAGTTTTTTTTTGCAAAACAATTATTCTAGCATGGTCAATTATTATAAAATAGCTATTATAATATAACAATATTAATATTAAATATATAAAATAGGTTATACTGGAAATGGAAAGGGTCAAATTATAGAACATTATTTATGTATTACATGCATCCGTACAAAGGTACATATAACAATACTTTGCAAAATCTGTAAAACGTTTCAAGTTAAGACAACAGGAGAGAGCCTTCCTTGATGAGCACAAATATACCGCCTCCATCTCCTCTTGAAATTCGAAGCTCGGAATCAAGATATGTCGTTAACAGCCATGACTCGGCAGTGCTACTTGGGATAGAAAACTTGAGCGGCGGTCGGCTAGAAATCGTCCTGGCAACAGAGGAAGCAGTGTCCTGCACAGAAGTAATCAATCCTCTGAAGGGTGTGAGATCGATTTTCTGTCCCAAAAATTCCACCTTTTCGGGCAATTCAATTGAATCTGTCAGCTGTGGCGTGCCAATAATGCCTTTTTCAAACTTAATCTGCAATATATCATATACAGAAAACTGATGCACACGAACAGAAATCTTTCATAAAGGGATTGATCAAATGGGTTAGGCTAAATCGTGTTCTTTTCCACCATGTAGCAATTTATAACATTTTCATAACAAGAAATCTCAATAAGCTTTGGAAAAATGAAATAAACCTGCACACGCTTAGGACTTCGAACTTCAAACTTGGCATTGGCACTGATCGAAGTGGTTGCCAATGGACCGGAAAAGAGAACGGAATTCTGGACCGTGAAATTCTCCGAGTCGATGGTTTGTGATATCTCTTCCACCTTCGCCAAGGGTAGCTGCCCACCCGTTGATAACAAAGGAAACAAGCCTGGGTATGAGGTGTACCTGCAGTCTCTCAGTTAGAGATTGGAGAATTATGCAATATTTGAACCCAAGAAAATAATTCTACCAAAATCTAAACTTGACAGGTAACTGGCAGTGTCAGACCACTCCTTCCACAAGTAGCACTGTTTGAATTTCTTGACAAATCAATACAATATTCATCGGCTAGAATAAGCCAAGAAACATAATCGTGGAGATGATTTTGTGCAAAGAACCAATAGGATGGAAATGGATCATCAACAAGCAAAATTCCAACCTCGAAAAGGCGAAAACATAATTAAAATCGGTGCCTATTTCATGTTAAAGGACACACAAGAACATACACTCGCTCTGTCTTACAAGTATACAGAGCCAAGAGGTAACTTTATAGGAAATTTTATTTCACAAACAAATTATTCCAAAAGAAAAGAAAGCTTACGCAAGGATCCATTTTCCGTTGAGCTTATTCAAGGCTTCGGTGGGTGCGGGGGTCGGGTTTTTGGCCTCGAGCTGCGTGATAAGCTCGACAATCTCAGCTCTTGTTTCACTACTCGCGCTCAGTCCCCTGTTAGTTCCGTAGAAAGAGTCCACCAATTGCTTCTTCAACACCTCGGTCTCGGCCGGTTCCTTGGAAGAAGCCTCCTCCAACACCGCCACTCCTGGAGCCAACGGCTCCCTTTCGGGGCCCCACTCGTCGTCGCTCACCACCGCCCGCACGCTGAAATCCTGCTTCACCCCGGTCGACTTATTCACGGAAACCGACGGCAAATTCAGGCGATTAGCAAGAAAGGCAGCGTTTATGGGTATAAATTGCGGGTTCTGGTGGGATTTTTGCAGGATTTTGTAGGGTAAATGGTTGGTCGAAGGAATCGACGACATATTTCTTGATGAGATCGAATAGGTGGAGACGAACCAGTGCGAAATCTAGAATGAAAGTCTCCGTTAACTACTTACTAACTATTTATACATTGTTAATTGGTGGACATGATTCGGTACATCCAAAAGACATATTTCTCCTTGTGCTCTTATTCGATATTTTCTTGGGCATGGGTATTTTGGGTTTATAGATTTATGTTAGGTGTCACACTGGTGCACGCGTACGTATCTATATTGCCCCCATTTTTTTATTTTCTTTGTCACTTTTCGTGGCTTGTACAACGGAAATTCACATAATATATTATATGCATATTCAAGAATTCTAGTATGTTCTCCATATTTATTAATTTATTATTCTTATTATTATAATTGTTGATTTTTGAAATATTTTAACTACTTTTTTTCGACAAGTCAACAAAGGTGGACAGCTGAATTTTAAATGTGGTGATTGACAATTGATTTGTCAAAGTTGGTGCAGTAAAAGAAGATTTCGCTGAAATAAACGCGTATTCACACGGACAAAAGGCTCTATAAATAGAGCTCCCATTTCCATTCTGAAATCATCTCTTCTTCGAGTTTTCTCTCATCTTATAAGCATTTGAGTGTTTAGTTCTATAATATTTGTGAGGCGTTTTGTTCTCCTGTATTAAGAGAGTGTGTGTTCTATTTGGAAACACAGTGAGTGAGTTGTACACCACAAAATATTATAGTAGAATTCTTTTCATCTTGTCCGTAGTTTTTACCTTAATAATGTTTAGGTGTTTTCCACGTAAATCTCAGTGTCCAGTTTATTCTTTATTTTCGGGTTTTATTATCTCAAAATTTCGCACGTGAGACCAACAAGTGGTATCCGAGCCTTGGTTTAAAATTTCTTAAAATTTTGAGTATGCTATGTAGTTGCAGCCTAGACTGATTTTTCACATGTGAAAAGATTTTTTTGAGATATTTTATTTAAGGCGGGATTATTTTGTCCAGTCTACCAAATCGTTGTAGACATAATGACGGGCAGGTACGAGATAGAAAAATTCAACAGAAGCAATTTTATGTTGTAGAAAATAAAGATACAAGCAGTTTTAAGAAAGGAGAATTGCTTGGCAGCTATTGGAGATAGATCGGCGGAGATTACAGATGATAGAAAGTGGAATGAGATGAATGATAATGTCGTTGCCAATTTACACTTGGCTATAGCGGACGAAGTATTGTCAAGTATCTCTGAGATAAAAACAGCCAAAGTTATCTAGGATACTCTGACAAAGATGTACGATGTCAAGTCGCTACACAACATTTTTTTCCTAAAGAGAAGGCTCCATACTCTTCGAATGGCGGAATCTTCATCGATGACCTACCATATCAATACACTAAATACTCTATTTGCCCAACTCACTTCCATGGGACATAAAATAGGGGAAAATGAACGTGCGAAGCTTCTACTTCAAAGTCTACCAGATTCATATGATCAACTTATCATCAACATAACCAACAATATTCTTATGGGCTTTCTAAGATTCGACGATGTCTTAACTGTGGTTCTCGGAGAAGAAAGTCGGCGCAAGAATAAGGAAGATATGTTGGTAACTTTCGAAGCATATAGAGGCTTTGACAATGATAAGAGGAAGATTTATGGACAGTGATTCCAATGGGAGTCAAAGACGAGGTAGATCAAATTCGAGAAGTAAGAAGAAAAATATTTACTGCTTTAAATGTGGCGGTAAAGGGCACTTCAAGAAAGAGTGTACGAGTATCGAGAAAATTTCTCAAGGAAATGTGGTCAGTACTTCAGGCGGAGGTGAAATATTATTCAGCGAAGCAGCAACTGTTGCAGAAGGCAGGCACAAATTTTGTGACACATAGATTATGGATTCAGGAGCGATATGTATCACGATGCCTAATTTGAGTTAATTATTGGATTAAATATTATTTCGGTGGGATCGGAAGGACCGATCAGGGTTCGGATCGTCCGAAGACAGGTGGCTGGACACGTGGAAGACATGCAAGGTTCGGATCGTCCGATCAGGGTTCGGATCGTCCGAAGACAGGTGGCTGGACACGTGGAAGACATGCAGGATTCGGATCGTCCGATCAGGGTTCGGATCGTCCGAAGTGTGCCGGATCGGATCGTCCGAAGTGGGTCGGATCTACCGATCGTTGTCTATAAATAGAGGCGCGAGGCTTCATTTGTTACTCGCCAATTCCGAGTGTTCCAGAGCGTTTTAGTCGTTTCTGATGGGTTTCTAGTCTTTTCCCGAGGTTTAGGCACTAGCGGGGAGCTACTGGTTTTGTAGCGGAGTTGTGCTCTAGTTGGGAGCTAGCGGCATCAGTGGGCTGACTACGGACGCAGGCTTGATTCTAGGGCTGATTGCTAGGATCTACTGGTTTGAGGTACGAAAGTACTATCCGAGATAGCAGGATTGAGTATACTTTGCTATGTGTTGCATGTTTATATGTTGCATTATTATCTGTCATATGATGCATGGTTTATTATGCGGCATTTGCATAATCATGTTGAGCCTGATTATCTTTGAGATAGCCTGTTGAGAGGGTGCTCAGCCCTCGTTTGTTGTGGATGGTTGGACCCCGTTGGCCGACGGTGGTCAGGTCACCGGTATATCCACAGGTTTATTTTGGTATGGGAGCCACCTCCTGGTGCGACGGCGCAGAGTGCTACATTCCTTGACGTCATTTACCTGAGCAGTATTTCGTTATACCCAGATCCTGGTATCCAGTACATTTTGCATACATGCATGTCATAGTCTTGTATACTCATGCTTTCGGTGCTGAGCGTTTTATGCTCACGTCCTTGGTTTATCTCTGTTTTGGACACCCTATTCGATGGGGCAGGTCTCAGGTTGGACGGTCCAGGAGGGAGTGGACAGGGAGCTGGCAGAGGTTGACTTGTAGTTATTGGTATTCGTTCTTGGTATTTAGTTCGATCTGGTTGTTTAAGTATTTTGTACTTACAGATTCGATTGGGTTGTATTACTGTTTTTCCGCTGTATTACCTGATTCAGTTTTAAATGTTAATTTTGCATGCTTAAGTTCTGATTAGTAGGTGATTCTGGAACGGGTCACTACATTTATGGTATCAGAGCATGCATTAAGATTTTGGGATTAGAACTGTTCTTTTGGGTTTAATCTCTGGTAACTTTTGTAGCTAAGAGATGTCTGGTTTTGACGACGATGCTAGTAGTCATGGCAGCATTGGACGCTGGGGAGACCGCGACGATCGGGAGCGTCGTCGAGAGCATCGAGAACGTCGTCAACACCGTCGTGATGAGCCTCGGAGTTTTAGTATGCATCGGTTCTTGCAGATGGGGCCAAAACCTCTTTCGGGCGGTGAGACTCCGGATGTTGCGGAGAACTGGCTTGAGAGGATGGAGAGCTGCTTCAAGACTTTTCAGTGCTCGGCGGAACAGCAGATTGATACCCTTGATTTCTTGCTGGAGGGTGGTGCGCGCAAGTGGTGGAGGTCTACCTCTGCACCGATAGTTCAGCGACAGGGTCGAGTTCTTTGGGCCGATTTTCGAGCCGCTTTCATGCTGCTTTACTTTCCGCCAGCCCTTCTGCAGACCAAGGCGATTGAGTTGATCAATCTGAAGCAGGGAAGTTTGTCTGTTGATGAGTATCAGCAGAAGTTCTTTGAGTTGCTTCCGTATGTTCCACATGTCAGTGACAATGCTAGGGCCAAGTATAACCATTTTCTCCAGGGCCTCAATCAGGAGATTTTTGATCGGGTTGTTGTCTGCGATGATCCGACATCGTATGAGGGCTTTGTGAACCGTTGTCGCCAGGCTGAGGGCAGTTTGCTGAGAGGTCGAGCCATGCAGTCTGCTCGTCCTACTAGTTCTTTGGGTCCCCGCGCCCAAGCATTCAAGAAGGCTGGATCTACTTCTTCTTCCTCTGGATCTGGAGGAGTTCACCATTTTGGGAAGAAGAAGGGCCCGTGTCAGCATTGCGGGAAGGATCATCCGACGGAGCGTTGTCGCAAAGTTGCTGGTGCTTGTTACAAATGCGGTGAGATGGGCCATATGAAGAGAGACTGTCCACAGACGGGCGGAGGATCAGGATCTGGTTCTCAGGCTTCAGTTCATCAGAGGCCACAGCAGGGACAGTCTACTCAGGGTTCTAACCTCCGACCGCGTACTCAAGGGCAGGTCTTTGCTCTTAACCAGGATCAGGCTGCTGAGGAGAACGACAGAGTTATCGCAGGTGTTTTTTTATTATGTGGATTACCTGCTTACGTTCTCATTGATACTGGTGCATCACATTCATTCATATCTGCGAGATTTGCTAAGCGTCATGCATTACCTTTCACTTCTTTGGACGTTGTGGTATCTGTTTCCACACCGATGGGTCGTTCGGTGCTAGCTAAACGTCTAGTTTTGGGTTGTCCTCTAGAGTTTGAGGGTAATGTTTTAACTGCTAATTTGATGATTCTTGCGATGGAGGATTTTGATTGCATTCTGGGAATAGATGTGCTGACTGTGTTAAGAGCTACTGTGGACTGTTATCAGAAGTTTGTGCATTTTCGTCCAGTTGAGGGCGACAGTTGGTTTTTCTATGGAGAGGGAGCGCGACCCTCGATGCCTGTGGTTTCTGCTCTGAAAGCCTGTCGTGCTTTAGAGTCGGGCAGGGAAGGCTACCTTATCTATGCTATTGATTCGTCCGCAGATAGTGTCGGTATCAGCGACATTCCAGTGGTTTGCGATTTTCCGGATGTTTTTCCCGAGGAGATTCCTGGTTTTCCTCCCGTTCGGGAAGTGGATTTCGGCATTGATTTAGTGCCAGGCACGACACCAATCTCTAAAGCTCCTTATCGTTTAGCTCCATCAGAGATGCAAGAATTGAAACAGCAGTTGCAGGATCTTCTTGACAAGGGGTATATTCGACCCAGTGTGTCCCCGTGGGGAGCACCAGTTCTTTTTGTCAAAAAGAAGGATGGTTCTATGCGGCTCTGCATAGATTATCGGCAGTTGAATCGTGCTACGATAAAGAATAAGTATCCGTTGCCATGGATTGATGATTTATTTGATCAACTGCAAGGTACCTCTGTGTATTCCAAGATTGATTTAAGGTCTGGTTATCATCAGCTTCGGGTTCATCAGGGAGATATATCGAAGACTGCATTCAGGACCCGGTATGGGCATTATGAGTTTCTGGTTATGCCTTTTGGGGTGACGAATGCACCAGCAGTTTTTATGGATCTGATGAATCGGGTTTTTCGGGAATTCTTGGATAAGTTTGTTGTGGTGTTTATAGATGATATCTTAATCTATTCGCATGATCAGCAAGAACACGTACAACACTTAAGGACTATTTTACAGACACTTCGCGAGAATCAGCTTTATGCGAAGTTGAGTAAATGTGAGTTTTGGATTGACAGGGTTGTATTCCTTGGTCATGTCATTTCTAGCAAGGGAGTTTCAGTTGACCCGAGCAAGGTGGAAGCGGTATTGAACTGGTCGCGTCCGACGACAGTAGCCGAGATCCGCAGTTTTCTGGGATTGGCTGGGTATTATCGCCGTTTCATTGTCAACTTCTCTCAGGTTGCTAAGCCACTCACTCAGCTCACTCGGAAAGATGTTTCATTTGAGTGGACATCAGAGTGCGAAGAGAGTTTCTTGGAACTTCGCAGACGTTTGACATCTGCGCCTATTTTGGCTTTACCGTCTGGATCTGGTGGTTTCAGTGTTTACACCGATGCCTCTATACAGGGACTAGGGTGTGTTCTGATGCAGAATGAGCATGTGATTGCTTATGCGTCGAGACAGTTGAAGCCTCATGAGGAAAACTATCCTGTTCATGATCTGGAATTAGCAGCGATCGTTTTTGCTTTGAAAATCTGGCGCCATTATCTGTATGGTGAGCGATTTGAGATTTTCACTGATCATAAGAGTTTGAAGTATCTGTTCACTCAGGCTGAGTTGAACATGCGTCAGCGTCGTTGGATGGATCTACTCAAGGATTATGATTGTGAGATCAAGTATCATCCAGGATCTGCGAATCTCACGGCCGATGCTCTTAGTCGCAAGGTGAGATTGTCTGCTCTTCAGACTTGTGGTGTATCTGAGATTATTCAGGATTTCTGTTCGATGGGATTCAATTGTAAACATCGGAAGGGAACGGAGAGTATCCGTGTAGCTACTATTTTGTCTGAGCCAGTTTTGTATTCTCGGATTAGAGATGCTCAGATGTCTGATTCTAAGATTCAGAGATTAGCTCGGTTGGCTGATGGAGATAATACTTCTGGATTCCACTATCAGTCCAAGGGTCTTTTGTGCTTATCTGGTCGTGTTGTTATACCGGAAGATGACACTTTGAGGGAGGAGATTTTATCCCAGGCTCATCGTAGCAAGTTGAGTGTTCATCCGGGGAGCAACAAGATGTATAAGGATTTGAGGACTCGATTTTGGTGGAAAGGTATGAAACGTAATGTTTATCAGTATGTCTCCAAGTGCCTAGTCTGTCAGCAGGTGAAGGCTGAGTATCGACGACCTGGAGGTTTGTTGCAGAATCTTCCTATTCCGGAGTGGAAGTGGGAGCATATCACGATGGACTTCGTGACTCACTTGCCTATGTCTGTGGGGAATAGAGATGCTATCTGGGTGGTAGTGGATCGGCTCACTAAGTCTGCCCATTTTCTTCCGTAACAGGGATTTCACTTTCGATCGGATGGCACGGTTGTACATTCAAGAGATTGTACGGTTTCATGGTGTGCCCGTGAGTATCGTTAGTGACAGAGATCCTCGATTTACATCTAGATTTTGGGGCAGCTTTCAGCAAGCCTTGGGCACTACCTTGAGTTTGAGTACTGCATATCACCCAGAGACTGACGGTCAGTCAGAGAGGACTATTCGTACTCTTGAGGATATGTTGAGATCTTGTGTGATGGATTTCGGGCAAGCTTGGCAGGATCATCTGCCACTGATAGAGTTTGCATACAACAACAGTTTTCATAGGAGTATTGGTATGTCTCCGTTTGAAGCATTGTATGGTCGACGTTGTCGTACTCCTCTGTTCTGGGAGGAAGTCGGAGAACGACAGGTCGAGGGTCCAGAATTGATTCAGCAGGCCATGGACAAAGTTCTTGTGATCAAACAGCGGATTAAGACTGCTCAGGATCGACAAGCGAGTTATGCAAACACCAAGCGCAGACCTCTTCATTTTGATGCAGGCGAGAAAGTGTTTCTCAAGGTATCACCTTTTCGGAGGATTCTGAGATTTGGACTCAAGGGTAAGCTATCTCCGAGATTCATTGGTCCTTTTGAGATCTTAGAATGTGTGGGAGATTTGGCCTACAGATTAGCTTTGCCACCGTATCTGTCTAGTGTTCACAATGTGTTTCATGTGTCTTTGTTGAGACGATACGTAGCGGATGAGTCTCATGTTTTGCATCCGACAGAAGTTCAGCTGAATCCGGATTTGTCTTTTGTGGAAAGACCGGTTTCGATCTTAGACCGGAAGGATAAGGTACTGCGGAATAAGACTATTCCTCTTGTCTTAGTGCAGTGGCAGCGCCGAGGTACTGAAGAAGCTACTTGGGAACTAGAGAGTCGCATGCGGTCAGAGCATCCAGAGTTGTTCTAGTTGTAGTATTTTCAGTTATGATTGTAATTTCAGTTGTACTTTCAGTTGTAATTCATTCTTAAGTTGAATGTATTGTTGTTTAAAAATTATCATTTTTCAGACTCGATTTCGCGGACGAAATCCTTTTTAGGGGGGGAGAATGTAGTATCCCGATGCCTAATTTGAGTTAATTATTGGATTAAATATTATTTCGGTGGGATCGGAAGGACCGATCAGGGTTCGGATCGTCCGAAGACAGGTGGCTGGACACGTGGAAGACATGCAAGGTTCGGATCGTCCGATCAGGGTTCGGATCGTCCGAAGACAGGTGGCTGGACACGTGGAAGACATGCAGGATTCGGATCGTCCGATCAGGGTTCGGATCGTCCGAAGTGTGCCGGATCGGATCGTCCGAAGTGGGTCGGATCTACCGATCGTTGTCTATAAATAGAGGCGCGAGGCTTCATTTGTTACTCGCCAATTCCGAGTGTTCCAGAGCGTTTTAGTCGTTTCTGATGGGTTTCTAGTCTTTTCCCGAGGTTTAGGCACTAGCGGGGAGCTACTGGTTTTGTAGCGGAGTTGTGCTCTAGTTGGGAGCTAGCGGCATCAGTAGGCTGACTACGGACGCAGGCTTGATTCTAGGGCTGATTGCTAGGATCTACTGGTTTGAGGTACGAAAGTACTATCCGAGATAGCAGGATTGAGTATACTTTGCTATGTGTTGCATGTTTATATGTTGCATTATTATCTGTCATATGATGCATGCTTTATTATGCGGCATTTGCATAATCATGTTGAGCCTGATTATCTTTGAGATAGCCTGTTGAGAGGGTGCTCAGCCCTCGTTTGTTGTGGATGGTTGGACCCCGTTGGCCGACGGTGGTCAGGTCACCGGTATATCCACAGGTTTATTTTGGTATGGGAGCCACCTCCTGGTGCGACGGCGCAGAGTGCTACATTCCTTGACGTCATTTACCTGAGCAGTATTTCGTTATACCCAGATCCTGGTATCCAGTACATTTTGCATACATGCATGTCATAGTCTTGTATACTCATGCTTTCGGTGCTGAGCGTTTTATGCTCACGTCCTCGGTTTATCTCTGTTTTGGACACCCTATTCGATGGGGCAGGTCTCAGGTTGGACGGTCCAGGAGGGAGTGGACAGGGAGCTGGCAGAGGTTGACTTGTAGTTATTGGTATTCGTTCTTGGTATTTAGTTCGATCTGGTTGTTTAAGTATTTTGTACTTACAGATTCGATTGGGTTGTATTACTGTTTTTCCGCTGTATTACCTGATTCAGTTTTAAATGTTAATTTTGCATGCTTAAGTTCTGATTAGTAGGTGATTCTGGAACGGGTCACTACAAGCGACGTGGCACATGACGTCTCGAAGAGAATTGTTTGATCACTGTGAACCATACTCAGGAGGATCTGTATTCATGGGAAACGATCATACCTTGGAAATCGTTGGGGTCGGTACTATCAAAATGAAAATGTTCGATGGCACCATTCGCACCATACATGAGGTACGACATGTGAAAGGACTGACGAAAAATCTTTTGTCCTTGGGACAATTGGATGACATCGGGTGCAAAACTCGTATCGAGAACGGGATCATGAAAATTGTGAAAGACGCGCTTGTTGTTATAAAGGCGGAAAAAGTTGCTGCAAATCTATATGTACTTTTGGGAGAAACACACAAAGAGGCAGAACTAGCTGTTGCATCAATTGGTTCAGGAGAAGAATTAACAGTGTTATGGCATAGAAAGCTCGGGCATATATCAGAACGAAAGTTGAAAATTCTCTCAGAACGGAAACTGCTGTCGGGACTGACAAAAGTGTCACTACCCTTTTGTGAGTATAGTGCTACCTTTTAACAACACAGATTAAAGTTTGGCACTTCTACTGCCAAAAGTAAAAACATATTGGAGCTGATTCATTCGGATATTTGGCAAGCACCGGTTGCATCCTTAGGAGGAGCGAGATATTTTGTCTCGTTCATTGATGATTTCTCTAGGAGATGTTGAGTGTATCCAATCAAGAAGAAATCAGATGTTTTCCAGATCTTCAAAGATTTCAAAGCGTGGGTTGAACTTGATTCTGAAAAGAAAATCAAGTGTCTGAGGACTGACGACGGAGGAGAATATACCAGTGATGAATTTGATGCATATTGTCAACATGGGGACATCAAAAGACAGTTTACGACGGCTTACACACCTCAACAGAATGGAGTGGCGGAGCGGATGAACAGAACCTTGTTGGATAGAACAAGAGCTATGTTGAGGACTGCGGGTCTAGACAAATCATTTTGTGCGGAGCAGTCAAAACCGCTTGTTATATTATCAATCGTTCTCCTTCAGTGGTGATTGATCTGAAGACTCCGATAGAGATGTGGACCGGGAAGCCGACAGATTATTCTCATTTGCATACATTTGGAAGTCCGTTATACGTTCTGTATAATGAGCAAGAAAGATCAAAGTTGTATTCGAAATCCAGAAAATGTATCTTCTTGGGTTATGCTGATGGAGTAAAGGGGTTTCGCTTGTGGGATCCTACTGTTCACAAGCTTGTCATCAACACGGATGTTATCTTCGAGGAAGATAAATTAAAGGGAAACAAAGGCACATCGGATTCAGAAACTACTATTTTTCAAGTTGAAAATAAGATGGACAAAGGTCAAGTTTCTTGTGAAGCAGTACCAGAGCACGAAGAACAAGAACATGTTGAGTCTGAGGTTTCCAATGTGAGGCAGTAAACTTGAGACAGAAGACCACCAGGTTGGCTTTCAGATTATGTCACTGAAAGCAACATTGCATATTGTCTATTATTATAGGATGGTGAGCCATCGAGTTTCCACGAGGCTACTCAAAGCTCGGATGTATCTTTGTGGATGATAGCAATGCATGAAGAATTGGAGGCATTGGATAAGAATAAAACTTGGGGATCTTGTTACACTACCACGAGGGAGGAAAACTATTGGAAACATATGGGTCTATAAGATCAAGCATGATGACAATAACCAAGTGGAGCGGTATCGTGCTAGGTTGGTGGTAAAAGGATATGCTCAGAAAGAAGGCATCGATTCCAATGAGATATTTTCTCCTGTGGTTCGACTTACAACAGTAAGAGTAGTGTTGGCATTGTGTGCGGTGTTTGACCTACATCTAGAACAACTAGATGTGAAAACGGCGTTTCTTCATGGAGATCTTGAAGAAGAAATCTATATGCTCCAGCCAGAAAGTTTTGCGGAAAAAGGCAAAGAGAACTTGGTTTTCAGGTTGAACAAATCTCTGTACGGTCTCAAACAGGCGCCTAGGTGTTGGTACAAGAGATTGGATTCCTTTATCATTAGCCTTGGATACAACAGATTGAGTGCAGACCCTTGTACGTATTTCAAGAGGCCTGGTGATGATTATATCATCTTGATGTTGTATGTGGACGACATGTTGATAGCAGGCCGCAACAAAGATCAGGTCCAAGGATTGAAGGCACAGTTGGCTATGGAATTTGATATGAAGGACTTGGGACCAGCAAACAAGATTCTAGGGATGCAAGTTCACCGAGATAGAAGTAACAGAAAGATTTGGCTTTCACAGAAAAATTATTTGAAGAAAGTCTTGCAGCACTTCAACATGCAAGATAGTAAGCCAATTTCGGCCCCTCTTCCTGTTAACTTCAAGTTATCCTCCGAGATGTGTCATAGCAGTGAAGCAGAGAGGATGGAGATGTCTCAAGTATCATATGCATCAGCAGTAGGAAGTTTGATGTTTACTATGATATGTACAAGACCGGACATTGCTCAAGTAGTGGGAGCAGTTAGTCGGTATATGGCGAATCCTTGAAGAGAGCATTGGAGCACTGTTAAGAGGATCCTTAGATACATTAAGGGTACCTCGAATGCTGCATTATGTTATGGAGGATCAGATTTTACACTAAGGGGCTATATCGATTCAGATTATGCAGGTGATCCTGATAAGAGGAAATCTACTACTGGTTATGTATTTACACTTGCAAGGGGAGCAATAAGCTGGGTTTCAAAACTGCAGACAGTTGTGAAGATATCTACAACGGAGGCAGAATATATGACAGCTACTCAAGCTTGCAAGGAGGCAATATGGATCAAAAGGTTATTGAAGGAGATCGGGTACAAACAAGAGAATGTTCCTTTGTTTTGTAACAGTCAGAGTAACTTGCACATCGCAAGGAATCCAGCCTTTCATTCCAGGACGAAACACATTGGAGTACAATTCCACTTTGTGCGGGAAGTAGTAGAAGAAGGAAGCGTGGATATGCAGAAGATCCATACAAAGGATAACAGAGCTGATTTTCTGACCAAGCCAGTGAACACTGATAAGTTTGAGTGGTGCAGATCCTTAAGTGGCCTAGCAGAAACGTGAGCAGCAGGGAATGGCAAGATTGAAAGGATGTGTGAAGATGTGCTTGATTCCCAATCAAATCTTCAAGTGGGAGAAATGTCGGCAAATCAACAAAGGTGGGCAGCTGAATTTTAAACGTGGTGATTGGCAATTGATTTGTCAAAGTTGGTGCAGCAAAAGGAAATTTTGCTGAAATATGAATACGCGTTTTTAACGTGTATTCACACGGACAAGGGGCTCTATAAATAGAGCTCCCCATTTCATTCTGAAATCATCTCTTCTTCGAGTTTTTTCTCATCTTATAAGCATTTGAGTGCTTAGTTCTATAATATTTGTGAGACGTTTTGTTCTCCTGTATTAAGAGAGTGTGTGTTCTCTTTGGAAACACAGTGAGTAAGTTGTACACCACAAAATATTATAGTGGAATTCTTTTCATCTTGTCCGTGGTTTTTACCCAAATAATTTTTAGGGGTTTTCCACGTAAATCTCGGTGTCTAATTTATTCTTTATTTTCGGGTTTTATTATCTCAAAATTCCGTACGTGAGACCAACATTTTTAAGGTAAGAAAGTAAAATAATTATTTTCTGATTTTTTTTACAAAAACTAATTAAATTAATTTATCAAAGAGTAGATTTATTAGTTATAGATTGCATCCGGCCGATATTTTATTTAGAAAGCATGCAAAATATACTTCTTAACTTGCTCCGCCGGTTATGCAAATCACGATATATGTAAGCCCTTAAGGGAGCTGCAATAATAAGATATGATAGACAACTATTAAGAGATTATGTGTTCAATTTTTTCGTGTCTATTATTTCTCAGTTTGAGTCTGTCAAATAAAACTTATTTGGTGTGATTTACTCGGTCAACATGATTTTCAATCTACATCGTTGGTCCTTTGGGTTTATACAAAATGTACAAAAGATAACAAGTGTGGATTCTCAAGACCAAAAAAACATGAGATATATATGTACCTTAGAGCTTAGAGTGACACTTTGGTTTTAAATTTTGAGGGCATCTCTTAACCCAAATCTTCATTTTTCATTATCTATTCACCAAAATATATATTTTTATTTCATATTACAAAAATCTCGTGCAACTCATATTCTATAAATATTATCAAATTCTCGATTTTTTATAAATTTTTTCATTCACAACCATTAAATATATGAAAAATTTAAAAATTTATGTAACATATTATTAAACCGAACTCAATTAAATATGTATTTGACTTAAAATTAATGCATTTTTTTTCATCAAATTGGAAGTCACACAACATTAAAGATATAGTTATAAAAAATAGATTGAGACAATCATAAACGACAAATATGGTTTAAGAACAACATACAAATTGACCACTAAAAGACTAATATTTCACATTAGTGTACTTCTCTCATAAATGATCAATAAGATCATCTTGAAATGCATAGTAAGCCGACCTATATTTGATTTGACGATGACGTGCAAGAAACTATGTTGGAACTTTTTCAAGTTCGCAATCTTGATTTTGATGTTAACAAAACTTGTTATTATGTTTCTAACATATTTACTCAAGTGTGAAGTTGCAAACACAAGAAGCAAGCTGAAACTGAATTTTGCACAAACTAAATTTCTGGCGAGCTTTGGTGTTTTGAAGATATCTCTCAACTGGATGATCCAAATGACAATCCGCGAATTGGAGTGATTAGAAAACTCAATTTGGAACAAATCATATTTCACGTCAGTTGAGCAAAATCGGATGTTATCAAGGGCTAACTAATCGCTGAAGTGACGAACTGATTGCACGAAAACAGCAATCAGTTGGCTTTGAGCAGCTGTGGTATTTTGGTCATATCTCTCAGCTCGGTTATCGAAACGAAGCGATTCAGTATGCGTTGGAAAGATAAGACAAAGATCTACAAATCATTCTATAAGTCAAAGTCTGAATCGAAGCTTACGATGCTGATAAATGACGATGAAGCTACTGGTTCTGCACCAACTGAAATCAGTTAGGCTGATTTCAGTAAACCAGTTGAAACTCAACTGAACCAGACCTGCTGAACTGAACCAGCTGCTGACCTGCTGAACTGAACCAGCTGCTGACCTGCTGACCAGTTGAACTGAACGATCAGTTGAGTTGACCAGAGTTGACCAGTTGACCAGTCGGGAAAATTACTGAATTTGACCGTTGCAATTCCCGAAACAGCACAGAAACTTTACAAACGGTCATATTCTTGTGTCTAACGTATATATCAATGTTGGGGATTATATGTAGTGACCCGTTCCAGAATCACCTACTAATCAAGAATTAAGCATGCAATTAACTTAATTAATAAAAATCAGAGATAATTGCAGAAAAGGCCAACAAACGATAGTTATACAACCCAATCGAAATCCAGAACAACTCGAACTCAAAAGAAAATATGCGGTACAACCATATCGAAACAAAACAGTACTGAAGAACTAACTCAATCGGCTACTCAACGTCCTCCTCATCCTCCTCCTGAGCCATCCAACCTGAGGCCTGTCCCGTGGGAATGGGGTGTCCAAGATAAACAAAACCGAGGACGTGAGCGATAAGAACGCCCAGTACAAAAGCATGAGTATACAAGCCTATATGAAATGCACATGCTATGATATGATACCAGGGTAGTCAAGAAACAGGAGTCACAAAAGATCTCAATATGCTCAGTCTAGAGGCGCCAAGTGGATAGTGCCGCGCGGTACTCCTCTGGGTCACTGCATCCACTACAAGATCAGACGTGGACCTAAAATGTCCCGGATCACCGAAGCCCTCCGGACCCGTCGGCCACTGTGTACTCTCGGTGTCCATGCGTCCACAAGACAGGGCTGAGCGGCCCCACAAGATATAGCTTATCTCGAAAGAGATACAGCTCAACAATAAAGGCTATCTCGAAAGAGATACGGCTCAACATGAAATGCAGCATGCAGCATAAAGCGTGACATAATAGCATGCATCATATGACATATATCAATACAGCAAATAATCATGCAACACATATAAGAATGTATACTCGACCAGGATATCTCGGATAGTACTTTCGTACCTCTAGTAAAGCAATCCTAGTCCACAGGAAATCCTATCAATCGGGTCTAGTCCGTCGTCTGCCCTGACGATACTGAGCTCCCTGACTGCCCTTCTCGGACCGTCGGCTATGCCCGGCTGCTCTGTCCGGGCTGCTCTGTCCTTCCCGGGTTGCTCTTCCCTTCCTAGGCTGATCTTCCCTTTCTGGCTGCTCTTCCCTTCCCGGGCTACTCTTCCCTTCCCGGGCTGATCTTCCCTTCCCGGGCTGCTCTTCCCTTCCCGGGCTGATCTTCCCTTCCCGGGCTGCTCTTCCCTTCCTGGCTGATCTTCCCTTCCTGGGCTGATCTTCCCTTCCTGGCTGCTCTTCCCTTCCTGGCTGATCTTCCCTTCCCGGGCTGCTCTTCCCTTCCTGTGCTGCTCTTCTCTTCCCGGGCTGATCTAGAGAGCTAAAACTTGCATTTAAAGACACAGTACCCTCTCCACAATGAGAAATCCCATGGCCTATTTATAGACCTCAGCCTGCATGAACGTGTCAACCAAATCCCATGCATCCGGGCATCTGTCGCTAGGCAGCATGCACAAAGACACCTCACCTTACATGCATGAACGTGTCAATCAAATCCCATGCATCCGGACACCTGTCGCTAGGCAACATGCACAAAGACACCTCACCTTACCTGCATGAACGTGTCCAACAGTTACCATGCACTTGACACCTGCCCGGCAGGCGTGTCAACCAAATACTATTCCCGGGCTGCTCTTCCCTTCCCGGGCTGCTCTTCCCTTCCCGGGCTGATCTTCCCTTCCCGGGCTGCTCTTCCCTTCCCTTCCTGGCTACACCTCGGCTTACTTACACGAACTCTAAAGCCAAAATACACATGATTTACTTAATTAAAGATACTTAATCATGTTTATTTAAATAAATAGGATTCGGGCTACTACATTCTCCCCCACTTAAAAAGATTTCGTCCTCGAAATCAGGCTAGAAGAAGAACGAAACGAAATCACAGCATCGATAAACAACTTAAATACTGTTGAATACAACCGAGGTTTGGTTTACAACGGAAAAACACACATACATCTATATTACAACTACAGTACAACTCAAAAGAGCTCTGGATGCTCTGAACGCATACGGCTCTCTAATTCCCAAGTGGCTTCTTCAGTGCCTCTATGCTGCCACTGAATTAAGACAAGAGGAATGATCTTATTCCGCAACACCTTGTCTTTGCGATCGAGAATCCGAACTGGTCGTTCCACGTAAGACAAATCCGAATCAAGTTGAACTTCAGAGGGATGTAAGATGTGAGACTCATCTGCTACATATCGTCTCAACAAAGATACGTGGAACACATCATGAATACTTGATAGGTACGGCGGCAATGCAAGTCTGTAAGCCAAATCTCCCACGCTCTCCAATATTTCAAATGGACCAATAAATCTCGGAGACAGCTTACCCTTGAGACCAAATCTCAAAATCCTGCGAAAAGGCGAAACTCGGAGAAACACTTTCTCACCTGGCTGAAAATGAAGAGGTCGACGCTTGGTGTTCGCATAACTAGCCTGTCGATCCTGAGCAGTCTTAATCCGCTTCTTGATTACTGCAACCTTATCAATAGTCTGCTGGACTAACTCTGGTCCCTCAACATGTCGTTCTCCAACTTCGTCCCAGAATAATGGAGTACGACAACGTCGCCCATACAACGCCTCAAATGGTGCCATACCAATACTACGATGATAGCTGTTGTTGTACGCGAACTCCATCAAAGGCAAATGATCCTGCCAAGCGGTTCCGAAATCCATAACACAAGCTCGCAACATATCCTCAAGTGTACGGATAGTCCTTTCTGTTTGACCGTCGGTCTCTGGATGATAAGCCGTACTCAAACTTAGTGAAGTACCCAATGCTGACTGGAAACTACCCCAAAATCGTGAGGTAAAACGAGGATCTCTGTCACTAACAATACTGACTGGCACTCCATGCAAACGTAAAATCTCTCGAATATACAATCGAGCCATACGATCGAAAGTGAAATCACGGTTATATGGCAGAAAATGAGCAGACTTGGTGAGTCGATCCACCACTACCCAAATAGCATCACTGTTCCTCGAAGACAATGGCAAGTGAGTAATGAAGTCCATCGCGATATGCTCCCACTTCCATTCAGGAATAGGTAAGTTCAACAATAATCCTCCCGGTCGACGGTGCTCTGCCTTAACCTGCTGCCAAACTAGACACTTGGAGACAAACTGATAAATGCTGCGCTTCATCCCTTTCCACCAAAATCGTGTCCTCAAATCTTTATACATCTTGTTGCTTCCCGGATGAACACTCAACTTGCTTCGATGAGCCTGAGACAAGATCTCTTCCCTCAAAGTATCATCCTCTGGTACTACAACCCGATTAGACAAACACAGAAGACCATTAGTCTGATAATGGAAATTGCTATCTCCACCAACCAACCGAGCTAATCTCTGAGTCTTGAGATCAGACATCTGAGCATCTCGAATCCGAGTGAACAAAGTTGGCTCAGATAAAATGGTAGCAACACGAATGCTCTCCATACCTTTCCGATGTTTGAACTTAAACCCCAACGAACAACAATCATGGACAGCACTAGACATAACATTGGTCTGAAGTGCAGAGGCTCTCATCTTGCGACTAAGAGCATCGGCTGTGAGATTCGCAGAACCTGGATGGTACTTGATCAAACAAGTCATCAATACGAGGTAATGGATACTTGTTTTTTATCGTCACACGATTCAGCTGGCGATAATCAATACACAATCGCATCGTTCCATCCTTTTTCTTGACAAACAAGACTGGAGCTCCCCAAGGTGAAACACTCGGACGAATATAACCTTTATCAAGAAGATCCTGCAATTGCTGCTTCAATCCCCTCATCTCTGACGGAGCAAGACGATAGAGGGCACGATAAATCGGTGTAGTCCCTGGTATTAACTCGATGCCAAATTCCACCTCTCTAATCGGAGGAAAACCAGGAATCTCATCTGGGAAAACATCAGGAAACTCACAAACCACTGGAATATCATCTATACCAACACTACCTGTGGACGAATCAATCGCATAGATGAGGTAGCCTTCCCCGCCCGACTCTAAAGCACGACAGGCTTTCAGAGCAGATACCACTGGCATCGGAGGTCGCGCTCCCTCACCATAGAAAAACCAACTAGAGCTCTCAGTCGTACGAAACTGAACAAGCTTCTGGTAACAATCCACAGTAGCTCGGTAGGTAGTCAATAGATCTATACCCAAAATACAATCAAAATTTTCCATCTCTAGGATCATAAGATTTGCAGTCAACTCGTTACCCTCAAAATCTAAAGGACAACCCATCACTAGACGCTTTGCTAACACCGAATGACCCATCGGAGTAGAAACGGAAAGAATGACGTCTAGAGAAACATACGGTAACTTATGACGCTTAACAAATCGTGCAGAAATGAATGAATGTGATGCTCCGGTATCAATAAGAACAAAAGCAGGAATACCGCATAAACAAAAAGTACCTGCTATAACTCTCCCTGCCTCATCTGCAGCCTGATCCTGGTTCAGCGCAAATACCTGACCTTGGGCACGAGGTCGAAGATTTGAACTACCCATTGCCTGACCCTGCATCCTCTGCTGAACAGTCGTCTGAGATCCGGAACCAGATCCTGCTCCACCTCGCAACTGAGGACAATTCTTCTTAAGATGACCCATCTCTCCGCACTGAAAACAAGCTCCCGCAGCTGATCGGCACTGCTCCGATGGATGGTTCTTCCCACAATGCACACAAGAAACCTTCTTCTTACCAAAGCGAAAAACACCGCTAGACCGTGATCCAGATCCAGAAGAAGAAGAACCTGACTTCTTGAAAGACTGAGATCGAGGGCTCAAAGTACTCGGAGGTATAGAAGAAAGAATAGACCTACCACGCTGGAGACTGATCTCTGCCTGGCGACACCGGTTCACTAACCCATCATAAGAAGTAGGATTATCGCAGACAGTGACTCGATCAAAGATCTCCTGGTTAAGACCCTGAAGGAAATGGTCATACTTGGCCTCAGAACTGCCACTAATATGAGGAGCAAAGGGTAACAACTCGAAGAACTTCTGCTGATATTCATCAACAGACATACTACCCTGCTTAAGATTCAGAAGTTCAATCGTCTTTGCCTGACGAAGGGCTGGAGGAAAGTATAGCTGCATGAAAGCTGCACGGAAATCGGCCCAAGTCACCCTACCCTGAGACTGGACTATCGGCGCAGAAGTCGATCGCCACCACTTACGCGCACGGCCCTCGAGAAGAAAACCAAGGGTCTCCATCTGCTGCTCTTCGGTGCATTGGAATGCACGGAAACAACTCTCCATGCGCTCTAACCAATCCTCAGCAACATCGGGAGTCTCGCCACCGACTAAAAGCTTAGGCCCCATCTGAATGAAACGGTGCATCTCAAAACGCCTAGGGCCATCCCGACGATGACGATGTTCACGATGACGCCTACGATCGCCCTGGTCACCCCAACGACCTACACTCCCCTGACTACTCTCATCACCAAGGTGGTCAGCCATCGCTACAAGATAGAATGGAGAAAAATGGTAAAATGGTCAACGAAAATCCCAAAACAGAATCTATATCCCAAAATCATATGCATGCTCTGATACCATAAATGTAGTGACCCGTTCCAGAATCACCTACTAATCAAGAATTAAGCATGCAATTAACTTAATTAATAACAATCAGAGATAATTGCAGAAAAGGCCAACAAACGATAGTTATACAACCCAATCGAAATCCAGAACAACTCGAACTAAAATGAAAATATGCGGTACAACCATATCGAAACAAAACAGTACTGAAGAACTAACTCAATCGGCTACTCAACGTCCTCCTCATCCTCCTCCTGAGCCATCCAACCTGAGGCCTGTCCCGTGGGAATGGGGTGTCCAAGATAAACAAAACCGAGGACGTGAGCGATAAGAACGCCCAGTACAAAAGCATGAGTATACAAGCCTATATGAAATGCACATGCTATGATATGATACCAGGGTAGTCAAGAAACAGGAGTCACAAAAGATCTCAATATGCTCAGTCTAGAGGCGCCAAGTGGATAGTGCCGCGCGGTACTCCTCTGGGTCACTGCATCCACTACAAGATCAGACGTGGACCTAAAATGTCCCGGATCACCGAAGCCCTCCGGACCCGTCGGCCACTGTGTACTCTCGGTGTCCATGCGTCCACAAGACAGGGCTGAGCGGCCCCACAAGATATAGCTTATCTCGAAAGAGATACAGCTCAACAATAAAGGCTATCTCGAAAGAGATACGGCTCAACATGAAATGCAGCATGCAGCATAAAGCGTGACATAATAGCATGCATCATATGACATATATCAATACAACAAATAATCATGCAACACATATAAGAATGTATACTCGACCAGGATATCTCGGATAGTACTTTCGTACCTCTAGTAAAGCAATCCTAGTCCACAGGAAATCCTATCAATCGGGTCTAGTCCGTCGTCTGCCCTGACGATACTGAGCTCCCTGACTGCCCTTCTCGGACCGTCGGCTATGCCCGGCTGCTCTGTCCGGGCTGCTCTGTCCTTCCCGGGTTGCTCTTCCCTTCCTGGGCTGATCTTCCCTTTCTGGCTGCTCTTCCCTTCCCGGGCTGCTCTTCCCTTCCCGGGCTGATCTTCCCTTCCCGGGCTGCTCTTCCCTTCCTGGGCTGATCTTCCCTTCCTGGCTGCTCTTCCCTTCCTGGCTGATCTTCCCTTCCCGGGCTGCTCTTCCCTTCCTGGGCTGCTCTTCTCTTCCCGGGCTGATCTAGAGAGCTAAAACTTGCATTTAAAGACACAGTACCCTCTCCACAATGAGAAATCCCATGGCCTATTTATAGACCTCAGCCTGCATGAACGTGTCAACCAAATCCCATGCATCCGGGCATCTGTCGCTAGGCAGCATGCACAAAGACACCTCACCTTACATGCATGAACGTGTCAATCAAATCCCATGCATCCGGACACCTGTCGCTAGGCAACATGCACAAAGACACCTCACCTTACCTGCATGAACGTGTCCAACAGTTACCATGCACTTGACACCTGCCCGGCAGGCGTGTCAACCAAATACTATTCCCGGGCTGCTCTTCCCTTCCTGGGCTGCTCTTCCCTTCCTGGGCTGCTCTTCCCCGGGGCTGCTCTTCCCTTCCCGGGCTGATCTTCCCTTCCCGGGCTGCTCTTCCCTTCCCTTCCTGGCTACACCTCGGCTTACTCACACGAACTCTAAAGCCAAAATACACATGATTTACTTAATTAAAGATACTTAATCATGTTTATTTAAATAAATAGGATTCGGGCTACTACATTATAAGTACAACATATTGAAGATCAAACAATAGCTTTGGAAGGGGATTCAAAGCATGGGCAGTTAGCATGAAGAAATCAGCTAGTTGAGAGCACAAGCCCTTGTGTGAGGATACATTTGAGATGTGCACTGTAAAAGATAAATTCCTCACACACACACAATCACTCACACATATATGAGAGAGTTGAGTTTACAAGTTTAGTTGAGTGAGTCTTGCACAAAGACGTAAAACTTGTGTATATAGTCTTTGCATATGAGACATTAAACAATATGCTGATTGTGAGGTGCTGCCTACAATCTTGAGTGCTAGGAGTTCTAGTTGGGTGCTGCCCTTCCGGATCGGGTTTGTACAAAGAGTTGTATGAATCAAAGTCTTCTAGTGAATCCTTCCCAAGGGGAAGAAGGGGTGACGTAGGAGTGTTTGAAATCTCCGAACATCCATAAACAAATTCGTGTCTATTTGTTTATTGCATTTACTTATCATTTCCATTAGTTTTAAAGATGCATTGTTGAAGCATTTTATGTGTTCTTCAAATACCAAAATATTGCATACCAAGTGTTTGATAAAATGCTTCAACCGAAAATCTTTTTACTCATTCAACTTTCATATATCTTAAATGGTTTATAAAATATTTATTCGGTTTCTACGAAGGATTATTTCGAGTTTTTTCCGCTTGATTTCATATCAAACTCGATTTAATTCATCGGTGTTCAATATTTCAAGAACCGAGCTATTATAGCTCAACGATGTTACCCCAATAACCGATCCCAACAAACTCTTGAAATCGAATATGTTTACCAAGTATCATTCAACCTTTGGGTGGGTGCTTTGCGATAATCTGTGACTGGAATCTCCTAATCTCAGATTTAATTACATGTTATTTGGCGATAATTAAGATTAATTATTTTAAATTGAGGAATTTAAAATAATTAAGCCAAATAATTAAATTGTGTGTTTATGCATATTTAAATTTTTTAGCACACAAGAGTTGAAATAAAATAGACCGGATCAAATTTCGAGGTTCGAACTTCGAAATGATAAAAGATAAACATTGCATAATATATATATATATAGGCAAAAACTTGTGTGAGACGGTCTCACGGGTCATATTTGTGAGACGGATCACTTATTTGGATCATCCATGAATAAGTATTACTTTTTATGCTAAGAGTATTACTTTTTATTGTGAATATGGGTAGGGTTGATCCGTCTCACGGATTAAGATCCGTGAGACGGTCTCACATGAGACCTACTCATATATATATATTATAATACACTCTCTCTCACACACTGCACCATAAACACACACGGATCCTCATCTCTTTCTTTCCCGTAACATCCTGTAAAAATCTTCAAACCCATTTTCGCCACTTTGACTGTCGATTGTGGCGGAACCAGTTGCCGAAAAATTCAAATAAATATACGGTTGGAAAGCTCTCGACGTAAGCTTTCCGTTGATACCACTTTCGATAGGAAAAATCGAGATTTTCATAAACCCGCCGTCGGCTTCTCGCTTGAACCGCCGTGTTCCGCCGCTCAAAAGTAAAAATTGATTGAGGGGTTTTGTTCCTTGGGTCATAAGCTTCGTTTTGGTATATATATTGAGGTATAAATTATGATTCCAGAAATTGTTTAAGGATTTCTCTATTTTTTGGTTAAATTTGATATCAATATTGATATTGGTTATATTTTTGGATATAGGTACAAACTTTGAGTTGATTCGAGGTATTGAACAAATTTCAGAATATTTTAGAAGAGATTTTTGAATTAGTGAGATGAATAAATCGAGTATCAGCTAGTTCGATGTTTTGCGACGAATTAAAATAGAAATGATTGATTTTAGGCATTTTAGTCGAATATTGGAATTTTAGGAATTTAAAATGCCTAAATGGTTGAAATTGGATTTTTTAGTAAATTTAAATGGTTCTGGAATTTTTATATGATAATAAGACCATTTAAATTAATATTCAGGTGATTTGTCTGAGTTGGCAATTCCAAGACTTTCTTGAGGATTTAAGTTACTGGTAAATTAGTTGAGGTACGTAGAGATCAGTTATTTTCACGATGTCTGACAGAGGCATCTGATGATCTTGTGTATGATTTATTTGATATTTGCTGATTTATGTGATATTATATGCTGACTCGCATATTATCAGTTGGTAATTGATGTGCAAAATAAAATAAAATATTTCTTGTGTTCACACACATTTTATTTTGGTTAGACACATCAATACCACTGAACATATCATATTGAGCCTATCTATTATTGAGATCCAGTTATATTTCGGTTGATATCCGTTATATATATGATATGATATGGTGTTCTGGAGATGTTTGGCTACCTTGATTCGGTCCGGCTTAGGTAGTTGCTGGCTTCGAGGCTGGGCCATATCCCAGGCACGGTCCGCTGAGTCGTGGACCAGCTCGAGCATATATGTATGATTGTTGATATCGATAATTTGACTCCTGATATCCTGATATCTTGCACCTATTCATGCATTGCATTCATGCATGGCATCATTGCATTTCTATGTCATATATCGTGGTTTCTTGATGTCTCGTACTGGGGTTACTGACCCCGAGAGGGGGCTGTCGTGTCTTTTGTGTGTGGACATGACAGGTGGTACAGGTGGTTCGACCTCAGGCGCTCGAGAGGAAGCCTCAGGAAGTACCAGAGCTCCTTGAGAGTGGGCTCAGTGGTATTTAGGTACTGCGTGGCGTTGCTGTCTCCCAGATACTATATGTATATATTTGGAGGATTGTATTATGGTATTATCGAGCCTTGTCGGCTCTATGATATTTTGATTTGCATATGTCATGATCGTGTCTGGCTGGCACGTGTGTATGCTGTTGTGTTTATTGAGGGCACATGCTGTTTATTTTGAGTATTTGATTTTCTGGTATGTCCTATTTACAGGAAGGTAATGCCGAAATTTTTATAGGCCCAAACGCAAATTTTTAACTCACTTTTTCGCTGTTTACTTATTAATCAAGATTGCATGTTAATAAATCGTGATTAGGATAACGGGCCCTCACAAAACGTTTGCTCCAGACTCATGCAGGGCCAGTGATTATCGCACACTTTGATTGCAGTAGACCAAATACCCGCTCAACATCATTTCTACAACTTTCTTGTTGTGATGCAAAATATTTTTCTTTGGACCTAGTTTGTTGTAAATTGTTTGAACTAAGTGACCCACTTTTGTTATAATATATCATTGGCTAGATAATATCTCATAGTGTATTCTTTTCTTTGTATGAAATAGTTAGCATGGGGAGCTACCTTTTTTGTCACTTTAGCAAAGACATGTGATTTTGACAACACATTAATGTTATATATATATATATATATATATATATATATATATATATATATATATCGAGGCTTCCCGATGCTACCACACCATATTTAGGATTTGCATTGCAACATTTACCTTCAAGTATGGGGACAACTCCAGGTCGGCCTAACACATCCACTTTTTGCACTAAGTAACTGTGATGTTCTTGAACACATTCCATAATTCACAAGAATAGGCAACATGACATTAAAAATTTCTCTTGAACATTGAATCAATGTACATTGGATAATCTGAAAAATAGCCGTTGTGTAAGTGTTGTTTAACATCTGATCTATCTCGATTGATCATAGCATGCCCATGAATCGAGCCTTCATGGTGCATGTTATCATGTTGTTGAAAGCAATTGGAGACGACAGTAACATTACTTATGAGTTGTCAAAAAAACCATAGGTTGTTGGTCAGTGAGGTGAAAGCTCATTTCTTATCATGACACCAGACTTCTGATCGCCATCAGATGAGGACGAAGATGCATAGAAAAATTATCTTCATGAAGGACTTCCCTCGGAAAAATTCATATTGAATTGGATGACTAATTAATGATTATAGAACTTATGTAGAGTAACTAGTCTTAAATAAAGTAACGGGGTTGTCCTATCCACAATTCACCAAATATAAGCTTTATCTTTATATTCTCGAATCAGATAATAATCTAGAGTGTCAGATCAGATATCTTATCGAATCCAACAGATAAGATATGTCAAATATGTCACACACTCATTTAAATGTAAACCTTTAGATCAAGTTCTGTATCCCTAGATAAACCAATCCAACTAATATGAATTCTTGATGTCTAATCATATATCTTTTCGAATACAATAGATAATATATGTCAAATGTTGAAAAAATACAATTATTTAAATATAAACCTTTAGATCAAGTTTCGTATCCCTATTGGAGCAAATCCAACTGATCTGGATTCCTACTATCTAATCATATATCTTATAGAATCCAGTAGATAAGATATGTGAAATATGTCATGCCTTTAAATCAAGTTTCATGTCCCAAAAGGCAACAATTCAATGTTGGGGATCGCATTTCTTGCATTCAATGTGAGTAAATTTAAAAATTTTGTATTTATCACACAAAATATTTGGATTCTTGTATGGATCATCCAATGCATATAAATAAACATCCATAGGCTGTTTAAGAATTCATACCTCTAACAATTCATGTTTGGGAATGGCTTCAATTATTCAGGATTTAAGCTATATAACTTTTCTTTTAAATCTCTACGAACAAACTAACCCTATGAACAAATCTCCTTTCTTGACTTCCTTGTGAACTCCTAAATCAGGTCCATGACCATGATTGGATTCAAATTTCCTCACTAGATTGATTGCAATAGAAAAATTGGATTTCAAATTTCCTCACTAGATTGCAATAGAAAACAAGTGAGATTTTACGTTGAGACAAAAAACAAGAGGCACTCGAAATCCCTAAAATTTACAAATAAAATCGGCCAACATTAGGGTTTGAGAGGAAAGAAAATTTTAAAAATAAAATTCTAAATGTTATGTCCAATAATAGACTCACATAACTTATTTATAATTAGTCACCAACCTCATGTTGATCTCCTATTAATTAAGTTGGACTAGGACTTTACACTCCAAGTCCATCCAAAATCTTCACATATTTTATAACAAACATTCGATTCATTTTATACTCTAATAGACGATCCAATATCACTGATGCGAAGATTATTATTAGTTTGTTATTTTGATATGTGGTTTGATTTTTGACTCACTGAACTCAGGCCAATTCTATCCTACTCCGGGAGATTTACTCCCCTTTCCTTTTTTTCTTACACATGTTTTTTTTTATTATTATTATATTTCACACTACTTTAACCAAAAATCAACCAAACTAATTTCGTTTCATGTATATAACATGTGTTATATTATTATTATTATTATTATTATTATGATTATTATTAAATTTTAAAACTTAATATTTTATATTTAAAAATTACGTGAAATTTTTATTTGATTGTAAAATTTTTACGTTTGAGGTTTGAGATTTTTATTTTTATTATTTTTATTTTTGTGCTAGAACCATATAAATTGTAAAAAATCAATATTTTAAAATTTAATTATTATAAGAAATTCTATGTTATACCCATTTATAAACGCTAATAAAATTATTGTAGCTATTTTTAAATGCTAGACATATATATATTATTTAGTGACAGGAAGTAAATCTCCCGGAGTAGGATAGAATTGGCCCTGAACTCATTCAAGGCGATTGTCAATTTTGGAACATTTTCATACAAATTTCGCAACTGTAGGTCTTAGCAATATCTCTCTCAAACTTCCAAAAATAGAATATTCTTATGGACTCTTTTTTTTAAGTTGAACGATTGATCATATTAAAATCCTATCACTATATTCAAATTCTTTACTTTGATTATGAAAATGGTAATAAGGAAACCAATACTCGTGTGATCATCAATAATTTAGGGATACAACTAGATCTGGGTTCACAATTTTTTGTGATTTAGGACAATATTTGTCTCTTGTTCGGGCTCATTATAATTAGTCGCATTCTATGCATCAATTCCTTGATTATAAGAATGTCAGAACTCCTTTCTAATTAGACCCATCGAATCTTGGTAAGAGAGTCTAGTATTACCGCCGTAGGATTTCCTATATATGATTGATATAGACTTTAAGAACCAATCAATTATGGTTAGCGTACATTAAAGTCCCTTCATTACTATCTCGATCGAATCTACAACTACTTGTATATCAAGGGTTGATCGAGATTAGATAGCCATGTGAAGCGTCAAGGAAAATACATGGTGGCATTGCATGTGCAACTATAGAACCTCTTCTCTCTGAAGAACACATCTTACTCTAGCTAGAGACTCAATGCATTATTATATTTTTATATCACATAAGATATGCATGCCTATAGGCGAGCGGTGAATCATCGACTACAATACACTGGCTCCTATATGTTTCATAAGTATACACAATCTCGTCATTTGATGACTATCACAGAGTCATTAAATGAGTCAAAGCATAGCCCTAGAATATAAATACTTAATGTTGTCTCGGGTCGTAAGGACAAATATATACATGATAGGCTCGTAATAGTTAGTATTTTTATTTTCATATTTCTCATTATTCCAATCTCCGATATGTTTCATTGATACATTTTTGTGTAATTTTATTGAAGGAGGAACTTTTACGATCTTGGAGCAAATTTGAGTTAAAAATGTGATGTTTATCACATTTGAAGTTTCCAAGATAGAGTTTTGAAAGAGAATGGCCAAACCAGAAGAGGTCCTGGAACAAGACGTGGCCACGCCTTGTGATTATGTTTCAGCTGCCTAAATGGCAAGAGAAGATTTTGTGTAACAAACAAAATCTTCAAAAAATGAAAAAAAGGCCACAAAATCTCACATTAACAAGAAGAGAAGGAGAGAAGATTTTTTGTCCAATTAGAACAAATCTCATTCACGTACAGAATCAACAAGAGGTGACAAGAAGGAATTTTTTTCTCCAATCACTATTCACGAGAGAAGAAGAAGAATAAAAGGGGTGCAGACTTCCAGAATTTCCTCCCAACAAACTAGTTTGCAATTCTCTATGTTTTCTTATTTATTTTTTTTATGGATATTGTAGATCAAACTATGCTAGGCTAATTTTCTTAGTCTGATTCAAGGGATAGTCTACTATTTTAATTTTATCATTGTGAGGTTTCTGTACTATAATTTATTATTCTTGTTTGCCCAAGTATTCGTTGATTTATGATTTAATTATATGAATGTTATACTTCAATTAATCTGACAATTTAATTTGATGTATGTTCTTCTACTGCTAACCATGAATTCAGTGATCCTTAATTGTCATGAACGATTGGTACATGAGTAGCAATAGGTTAGATGTGTTGTGCTATCATAATATGTGTAATCTAAATAAATCAACGGAACTAGATCTTCCAATTGCAGCTATCTCGGTTGTTAGATTTTAGGATTAACTGTTTTCACGAAACTAAAATACTATCTTTAATTAATATGGAATGCTATCGTGTCCAATTGATTATTGGTAAGTTTTGACCGGATGCTGGGTTTGGTTAATTAATTTAGGAAAACACAAGAATTTTAACGGCTATCTCTATTATTCTAAGGTTAATTGCTTGGAATAACATGAACAAACGACTGGTTAACCGATGAACTGTGAGATAATTAAATAGTAGAATTCCATTGAATCAATATTTTTCTCGTATTAAATTCTTCAATTTATTCTCGTCGATAAATTTTCAATTCTAGATTCAGTATTCTTTCTTGCTTGGTAATTTTAGTTTAGATTATTTTATTTAGTAATTATCAAAAAAAATCTCCCCTTTTTATTTTTAGTATCAATAGAAATAAATCAATCGTTCTCTGTGGATTCGACCTTACTCACCATTACACTCGTTTTTATTTAAAAGAGTAGGAATTAATTTGGTGGTCAACGACAGCACACCAATACAACCATAACCACATACTTGTTCACTCTATAAATGGTAACCACTCGAAAAGTCCGAGTAAGAGTAGTTTTATGAACTCATCCTACGATCATTCATCTGTATGTTTGAATCTCGCTATGTTTGTACCAATGAAATACGACAAACAACTATATAGATGCTAGTTTCAAGTTAAATAGGCATTTATCGTAAGTGAGTGAATCAACTAAAAACTAGTAATTAAATGTGTGTTTCATGACAACCATTAAATGTATGGTATCATATTTTATATACTATAGCATATTCAAAATATTTATTTATGCAACTTTCATGAGTTAATGATTAAATGTTTTGCCAAAAAACGTAAATTATATTAAAATAAAGATCATTTGTACATAGAGATAATAAAATCTATAGCCAACAGTTGATTTACTGGGCATCTACTCTAAAATTCAATTGATCTGAATTCATGTCGTCTAATCATATATCATCTAATCTAAACCGTTGGGCCATATTTCTTATCCAAAATGTTTTGTATATGAATTGATAAATCATTTAGGATCATTGATACTATCCCACAACCATTCCTACTATAGTTTATTCTCACTGCGTACTATTCATACTATTCTCAATATCCCACCACCTTTCCCATTATAGTATATTTAAAAGAAAAAACCCCTATTTTTCCTCTTTTATTCATTGTCCAACTAACAAAAAAATTCAGATATGGTTATAGTTGGATCAAGAGAAATACTTATTTGAGAATTTGGTTCAACTTGGAGGTTGGACCATATTTGTTTGTTGTTAAAGACCAAGAGAAGTTTAGACCATCCAATGCTGCCTTACGTATTTTTTTACCAAACCGCAAAATATTGACTCTTCTTCGTGTGACTATTTCCCCACCACTGCATTCTCGTCGCTCGAATATCTAGAACTATCTGTCTTTGCTTTAAACTTGGATGAAGACAGTCTATCATGGAGTTCTCAGCTTCCAATCGGCATCAAAAAGGTGAAAGTCAAAAGAAAATATAATGAAGAACACTCTAAAGACCTTTCTACCATGGCTAAATATAGTGAGAACACGATGGTTGTGATGAAGAATGTCGAGATCCATCGAAAATAGCTGATTGATGTAGAGAAAGAAATGAATGTTCTTTTGGCTCTTAAGAAAAAAATAAAATTGAAACATCCACTACTTTTAAATTTTAAAATCCTACTAATTTTTCTTTTAAACATAAAATTCGAAATTATTATTTAAAATCACTTAATATTTCCGTCATCCAAAATAATTTAACATTTGAAATCTCAAGTGCATAAGAATCTCTAACTCGTTAATTAACCAAAAACCCTACATCGATCTTTAACAAGATCAAACTAACTTTAGAATAAAGTAGGAAAATCGCTATTTAAATCATTAACAAAATCTTTAAAACTTTGACTATCAAGCTAATGCATATAATAATGTCCCTCAGGAATGTATTGCTGAACTCGATCCACTCAAGCGTCAGGACCTCTTTCAATTTCATCATCACCTGCAACATTCAAACCTGGTGAGTCTAATGACTCAGAACGTTCTAAACATGAGTAGCAAATAATACATATACAAGCACATACATTAAAAATCATACTTTAATTCAAAATAAGCTAACATAAATTTGTAAGCATCATAAATCGTCAAATCATAAAACTTTCCATCATTTATTATTTTGGGTGAAGTTTGATCCTTGAAAGTGACTAGTTGTATCCTTTGGTCTACTGATCATCCTTAGCTCACCATTGCGCATGGATACGCGCACTAGGCACTCACGTAAAATGGAAAACGATCTTTGGGCTCCTTTTGAGGTCTTCTCCCGTAAACGGGCTCCCTCTGGAGTCTTCTCCCTCACGATGTTCTCAATAATCATATATCATATCATTTTTGTCACTGTCAATTCACATCTTTCGAAATAATTTTCTTTTTCTTATTAATCATAAAATATCACGTCCTTTCCACATTCGAAAAATAACATTTTAACAGTAAAAATTGCACATGTTTATCATAAATCATAAAATCTCATATTTTCATCATAAAAATTTTAAAATATCATTTATCATGCATTATGATTTTTCGGGACACTGCCAATCTTTTTTGTACTACCCAGGTGTAAAATGATTGTTTTGTCATTGGACTCGAAAAATTCCCGATTTTGACTTTTCTCACTTTTGATTACTAAATCTTAAAGCTTTTTAATCCCGAATAAATTCCAACTTAAATATTTTAATCCTAACCTTTAACCATGATCTTTTCATAACTAAATTACCCTCGTGAACTATGAACCGACCCCTGTGGACCATGGTTCGAGCCCCTACATTCTCCCTAGCCATGTTCGAGCCCTAAAGCTTAAACCAAGCAACGGCTCCCCCTAAACCCGAGCCACCCTCGAGCCAGCCTTGAACCAGACCTAACCTTGCCCCTCCTGGACTCTATCTGAACCCTTCTAGACCAGTGCACAAGCCCCAGCCACGCGAACCACCCATGTGCATACAACTTCTAAGTCGTGGCCCTACCTTTCGCAACTAAGATTCCAGCCATGCTAGGACTACTCCAAGCATCTAGACGCAACCTTCCAACGACTAGCCATCCCTGAACCACCCTCTTGGACCCTTCCTACCCGCGCTTAGACCCCCACATCCAGCCAGCCCAAGCCGCGCACACCCAAGCGAGGATAACCCCTCCATCGCGCCTCCTCCCTTGTGAAACAAGAGTCCAGCCATGCTAGGACTCCTTCTACCCCTCACACGCAGCCAATACATGACCGTGACCAAGCCTGGTCAAGCCCTTGTTCACTACCCCTCATAGCCGAACCCTTATGTCCCAAGGAAACCCATGAAGCCCTAGCCTCAAGCCCTAACCATGCACCGCCCCTCTAGCTCTTGTCCAGCACTCGTCTCGTGCCTAAACGATACTTGTTACATCTCTTAAACATCCTATGTTAGCAGCGTACCCGTTGGAAATTATAACATGTTCATATATGCATAAGAATCTTCAAAACTTTGAAAATAACCATAAAAAAGTGAAACGATTTGTACTCAATTATTTTTCATGCTAAAATACATACAACATGCATATTATGATTTTAATTGTGCATCAAAAGAGTTTAGAAGCATGTCTTTGCGTTTAAAACGCTCGAATATATGATCATTGGCGTAGGTTGCGAAGGGAGACGAACGGGCGATAAAAACTCATTGCTTTTTGCTCTTGAAATTTCGAATTTTTGTGTGTGTGTGTGTGTAGTGTATGAGGTGTGGCTGCTATGAGGTGTGTAAAACCTTAGCTTTGTTATTTATAAATTTCGAAATTCAAGTGTTTAATGATGGTTTTGGGTTTTATGTTTAGGGATAATTGGGCCCTTTGATAATAGGTAAATTAGGCTCATTAATACCCATTTATTTGTAAAATAAAATTTTACAATTTTTTTAAAAATAATAATTTTTGAGCTTTTAAAAGTTTCTCGTTTGACAAAAACCGGCTTCTCGAATAAAATCGAGTTCGTCTCGTAAAATAATTTGGGCTCCAGCATTTTTAGAAAATTTTAATTATATTTAATCATATTAATAAGCCTTAAAAATATTTATTGAAAATATTTTATCTTGATCGTCACCAATCTCTTTTCCTCGTCCTATTATCGAATATTTGGATAAAATGATCAGTTTTCATGAAATCTTGCAATTAGAACTTCCATCATATACTATGCATCATTTAAGCATTTAAAATCAATTAAATGAAAACTAAGCAATTTAAATCATTTGCATGCATGTGGTTTACGTAGATTTACTTTTGTACCCTCAACGAAGACTGAAATAAATTGAAATAAATCACAAATAGTTCGAGGTTAAGCCCATAAAATTTGGGCCTATTAACCAATAAAATTTGGGCCCAAATATGCCCACATCAAGAGAGAATATTCGCCTCCGTCCACCGTCGGACCGGTTGGTCTATAGAAGACAATTCAGCTGCCCAGTTGAAGACAAAACTCTAGAAAAATCCGAAAATGACCCTAAATTAGCAGAATTGTATGTAATCGAAGTACCAGTTGTGTATGATTCCTTGCTGAAGAAAGAGGCCCCACCGTGAAACTCAATTCCAATTCTGGTTTTCCTTCTGTTCGCCGGCTTAAATTGGCAAGGGCTAGGCGAAGGCATAAGCGGAGGTGGGAAAATGTCTTTACATCTCTCTTCCTCAATGGTGTCTGGGATGATTTCTGTTCCATCGCCATCTTTTTTGAATGTCAGGGAGTCTGGTTTTTCATCGCCTTTGTTCAAATCTGTTAATTTTCTTCGTTTGAGTGATTCTGCTGCGATTCACAGCTCTCGTACAGCTTCGTGGCCGCGGGTCTCTAGGTACAATTATTTGCTTCCAGAGCGTGTGTGTGTACTTTGTTCATGCACTGGGTAATTTATTTCATCCGGGTTTGGATCTTGAGATTACTTATTAGAGTTGTGATTTTTTCCACCGGGAAACTACTGCTGTTATGAAAGTTTTGAACTTCAAGATCAAGATTTTTGAGCTTATGGCTGTCTTAATGTTACTGTTCCGTCTATTAGTTCCCTCTAAATTTCAACCTATGAACATTATTGCAACTAGTGTGTCAATTTACTTTATTTAGCTGATCAAGACTTTTCTCTGTTATGGCTGTTGTTCTTATGATTGCATTCCCAGATCATGCGTATGCGAAGTACTTAAGTTTGGAAAAATGACTTGCTGTTGTTATATTTTGGTCGATCTGCTCCAATGTTGATTTTTAGTTTCTGATTCAATGAACTCAGTCCTTCGGAAAAGTTCATTTTTCCATTTCCCAGTTTCATCTCCCGTCCCATGCTTACTCTTTGCTCTTTTCTCTGTGATGTGGAAGTAGAAAGTTGTTTAAAGTTCGAGCTACATTATTACAAGAGAATGAAGAGAAAGTGGTGGTGGAGGAATCTTTCAATCCGAAGAGTTTCCCTGCGAAAGAAGGAAATGCAAGCTCTGGTGAGCCACCTGATGGTTTACCACATAATGGTTTGGAAAAGTGGATTATAAAAATCGAGCAGTCGATAAATATCTTTTTAACGGTACGGATGGCACTTTTTTGATTGATTTTACTTCAGACATCCACTTATAGTTAAACATACTTCCCATTGAATTTTCTTTGTCAAACAATTAATGATTGTGCCTGTACATGTGAACTGGTGTTGTTTCGAGGGTCGAAGAAACTAGATTTTTTTTATTTTCTTTAACAGGACTATCAGAGATTGTAAAGTTCTATTACCAAAATGAAGGTTGTGTTTTGTGATCACTGATCAGAAGAAACTAATTACTTTACTGATACAAAGTAGGTTAATTCATTTGGTGGGTTTTATGTTTTGTTTCATTTTTCTGATACAGCTATGAAAACTTGTATGCTGACTTTGGTTTATTTTAAAAAAATGTATTCAATTTGAAATCTCTAACTGTTTTTGTCAAACAAATAGATAACCAGTTCTAGGTTTCAAATTTTTCTTTGACGAGCTGTTTTTTTCACTCTTTCTTTGACGCACTGTTTTTTCACTCGATGAATTTGTATATTGTAGTTGTATTAGTTTGCCAATTTGGGCCTTTTTTCATAGCTTCATATTGGTAATATTATCATGATATTGGTACTATGCATTATTGAATTTGTAAGTGAAAGCATCATTTCATATTGCGATAATGCTAGTCAAATGTATGTCTGATATTAGTCCATCATGATTCCATTATGGCCTCAGATACTGCTTTGCTGACTTCAATTGCTTCTCATTCACCTTTGCAGGATACAGTGATAAAGATTCTCGACACTTTGTACCATGACCGGAACTATGCAAGATTTTATGTTTTGGAAACAATTGCTAGAGTGCCTTATTTTGGTAAATACTCAAGTTTTATGTTTCTTACAATTATTTTCACGCTAAATGGGTGCATTTCTTTTGGGCGGAATAATTTATTTTACTATGTTAATGAATAACATTTCTTATGGAAAAATAAAATGTATCTTCTAGATACATACAATCCTGCATACGTTCTTCTCAAAAAAAAAAAATACAATCCTGCATACGTCGAAGTACTTCAAAACCCCAAAATATTTTTGAGTTAAGTACAGTTGTGTGTGTACCATATCATAGATAGCAAGGCACATAAAACTTTAGGTTTTCTTGCCCTCGTGTTCAGGCCTCAGGGGGCAGGGGCATTCACAGCTTTCTTATGTATAAAATTATTGACTGCTTTGCTTGGATCAACACTTATTTTTGATGATAAACTGAATGTCATGTCCAGCTTTCATATCCGTATTGCACTTGTATGAGAGTTTTGGATGGTGGCGAAAGGCAGACTATCTGAAAGTTCACTTTGCAGAGAGCTGGAACGAGATGCATCATTTGCTTATTATGGAAGTAATGCTCAATTTCTGAGCTTCTATTGGCTTGATCTCTGTTCTATTTTATTCTAATGTTTTGCGTTAATTTCTATTTTGTTTCTGCTGCAGGAACTAGGTGGAAATGCTTGGTGGTTTGATCGGTTTCTTGCTCAACATATTGCAGTGTTTTACTATTTTATGACTGTCTTTATGTATGCTTTGAGTCCAAGAATGGCATGTAAGTATTATTATATTTGACGTTAGAAATTGTCAGTTGATTTGCATGAAACTCCATGTTGTATTTCCGCAGATCACTTCTCTGAATGTGTGGAGAATCATGCATATGAAACTTATGACAAGTTTATCAAGACTCAAGGAGGTATTATGTATAAAATTCGTACATTCTCATAGCTGAGAATTTATATTTTCTTGCTTGTCTAAGATATGCCATATTACTAAACTACTATCGATCAAACGATTATTAGTGCCACTAATGGTGAAAATGGAAAGACTCAACATTATTTTCTCACAATGAACCTTCTTCCCTTTGATGCTGCTAATAATAGTCATCTTTTTCTATCCGACCTGTAGAGGAGTTGAAGAAATTACCTGCACCTGCTGTGGCAGTAAGATATTACACTGAAGGAGACTTGTATTTGTTTGGTAAGACGAGTTTCATGAATAACTTTTACACCACAGCTGCTAGTTACGGACGGTTCAACAAATTATAAATTTTTCTGCTACTTGTCAGATGAATTTCAAACAGCTAGGCCACCCTATTCCAGACGGCCTAAAATAGGTCAGCATCAAAGCACTTGTACATTTCATGCTTTTAGTTTCAATTTTGTTTCCGTCAACATAGTTATCTAACTGGCCACTTCATGATATATATAATATGAATCCATTATTGTGGTTTGAAAGAACATATGCTAACAGTACTTTTATTTCACTTTGGATCGGATTCAGACAATTTGTACGATGTTTTTCTGAACATTAGAGACGATGAGGCGGAGCATTGTAAGACGATGAAGGCCTGTCAAACTCATGGTAGCCTCCGCTCGCCTCACTCTATTGGAGATGATGAATGCGGCGACGTTACAGGCTGTCTAGCACCTCCGGTTGATTGCGCAGGCATTGTAGATTGTGTAAAGAAGTCGATGAGCGATTCTTCCCCAACTAACATGTGATATAATCATACATATAGGAAGGAAAAAATATATGGGAATAACTTTCTAGTTGAAATGATAGTTTTATATACAAAGGAAGGAATAAACTCTCTAGTTGAAAATTGAAATACTAGTGTTCATATAAAAAGACTCAACACGTAGTCATTCACAAATGTTATTATTTAGTTGATTTAATGTATCTCTAAAATAATTTGACTCGAATTGAAAATGACATGAAAAAAAGAAACATTTTTTCCACAATCGTTATGGAAGATATATGTATGATAATCAAAGATGGTTGGATGTAAGTGATATTTCTTTACGCTAATAATTAACTAATTGATTTTATAATGTCTTAGAAATAATAATATCAACATTTTTCATGTTTTGATAGAAATATTTATATATTTATTTTTTAAAAAAAGATTGAGATAGATATTTTTGGAGGAATTGTGAGTGATATAAACACACACAAAATAGCGGTAAAAGAATTTGAAAGTCTCTTGTTAGACAGTGTCGTATTTTGTGAGACATATATTTTATTTGGAGTGAGTCTCATGTGAGACCGTCTCACGGATCTTAATATGTGAGACGGGTCAACCCTACCCATATTCACAATAAAAAATAATACTCTTAGCATAAAAAGTAATACTTTTTCATGGATGACCCAAATAAGATACCCGTCTCACAAATACGACTCGTGAGACCGTCTCACACAAGTTTTTGCCTTTTATTTGAGTCATCCATAAAAAATATTAATTTTTATGATAAGAGTATTACTTTTTATTGTGAATATCGGTAAGGTTGACCCATATCACAGATAAAAATTCGTGAGATCGTCTCACAAGAGAGCTACTCATTTAAAAATATCCCAATAAGTAGAATAGATTTAGGACGCTGAAATTGAAACAATTCGATATAAAATGACTCAATTTAAATACATCTTAAAAAGTTTTATACCATGAGATCCCCAATATCAATTTTTTATAATTAAGACAAAAACTTATGAGATACGGTCTCACGATTCGTATTTTGTGAGACAGATCTCTTATTTGGGTCATTCATAAAAAAATATTATTTTTTATGCTAAGAGTATTAATTTTTATTGTTATCAGTATGGTTGACTCGTCTCAGAGATAAAGATTCGTGATACCATCTCATAAGAGACCTACTCTTATATTAATAACCGAGCTAATTTTTTTATTTATTAAATAATGATAATCATAAAACATATTTCAATAATTTGTAATACATGTATAACTATTAATATATCATCTTTTTTTCAAAAAAAATTATATATTTTTTCCTTTTATCTCAACTTCTTAATTGATATAACAGTAAGTTTTAATCAATAGTTCTAATAATAATAATAACATAATAAAAAATGTAATAAAACGAATGTCTCAGACCATTTATCACAAAAACTCCCGCTTGACGATCTTATAATTATTTGTCAATTTAGTGAAAAAAATATTTTATTTAGATCACTCATGAAAAATATTATTTTTTATGCCAAAAGTATCATTTTTTATTGTAAATATGGATATGGTGTAGTAGCCCGAATGCCGAATTGGGTAATTAACGGATTAATGGTGATTAATCATGATCGGAAGGTCTGAAGATGGTTCGGAAGCACCGAAGAGTTCGGACGATCCGAAGTAGGTTCGGTGGATCCGAACATGAGGTGTCAAGAGTGGATCGACACGTCAGTTTTCATGCACGTTCGGACGGTCCGAAGTGTATGATCGGAGGATCCGAACATGAGCTGTCAAGAGCCAATGGACACGTAGCGTTCGGACGTTCCGAAGTGATGTTCGGAGGATCCGAACATGGCCTATAAATAGTGCTCGGATTTCTCATTTGTGACTTGCCATTCCTTGAGTTAAGTCTCCTCTTTGAGAGTTTTGGAAGGATTCTAGGGCTAGTTGTTGTTCGAGCGATAGCCAAGAGCTGCCGGGATTGGTAGCATAGCAGCGCCGGAGTTTCGAGGCAATCGACATCAAAGGGCTGTCGACGGACGAAGGTAAACCCTAAACCTTTGGTAGTACTAGGGAGTACTGGTTTTGCTAGCCGAGCATGGTAGTATTGTTCATTGGGTATGCTTTTGATGAATAGGCTTGGATTAGACCTGTTGTCTGGTTGTTCCAGTGGATTAGGATTGCAGTGATAGAGGTACGAAAGTACTATCCGAGATATCCTGGTTGAGTATACATTCATATATGTGTTGCATGATTATCTGTTGCATTGTTATATGTCATATGATGCATGCTATTATGTCACGAGTTATGATGCATATTGCATTTCATGTTGAGCCGTATCTCCTTCGAGATAGCCTTTGCTGTTGAGCTGTATCTCTTTCGAGATAAGCTATATCTTGGGGCCGCTCAGCCCTGTCTTGTGGACGCATGGACACCGAGAGTACACAGTGGCCGACGGGTCGGGAGGGCTTCGGTGGTCCGGGACATTTTAGGTCCACGTCTGTCTTGTAGTGGATGCAGTGACCCAGAGGTTGGACCGCGCGGCACTATCCACTTGGCGCCTCTAGACTGAGCATTGTTGAGATCCTTTTGTGACTCCTGTTTCTTGACTACCCTGGTATCATATCATAGCATGTGCATTTCATATAGGTTTGTATACTCATACTTTTGTACTGGGCGTTCTTATCGCTCACGTCCTCGATTTTGTTTATCTTGGACACCCCATTCCCACGGGGCAGGTCTCAGGTTGGATGGTTCCGGAGGAGCAGGAGGAGGACGTTGAGTAGCCGGTCGGTTTAGTTTCGGTATCATTTGATTCGATATGGTTGTACCAGATATTCTTTACCTTATTTTGAGTTGTTCTAGAGTTCGTTTGGGTTGTATAACTATCATTTGTTAGTTGTTTCCGCTATTATCTCTAATTAGTAATTATTAAGTTAATTGCATGCTTAGTTTTCAATTAGTAGGTGATTCTGGAACGGGTCACTACATTTATGGTATCAGAGCATGCGTATGATTTTGGGATATAGATTCTGTTTTGGGATTTCCGTTGACCATTTTCCCTATTCTATCTTGTAGCGATGGCTGACCATTTTGATGACGGGAGTAGTCAGGGGAGTGTAGGTCGATGGGGTGACCAGGATGATCATAGGCGTCACCATGAGCATCGTCATCGTCGGGATGGTCCTAGGCGTTTTGATATGCATCGTTTCATGCAGATGGGGCCTAAGCCTTTAGTTGGCGGTGAGACTCCCGATGATGCGGAGGATTGGTTAGAGCGCATGGAGAGTTGTTTCCGCGCATTCCAGTGCACCGATGAGCAGAAGATGGAGACCCTTAGTTTTCTTCTTGAGGGCCGTGCTCGCAGGTGGTGGCGATCGACTTCTGCGCCGATAGTTCAGTCTCAGGGTAGAGCGACTTGGGCCGATTTCCGTGCAGCGTTCATGCAGCTGTACTTTCCTCCAGCCCTTCGCCAGGCCAAGACGATTGAGCTCTTGAACCTGAAGCAGGGGAGTATGTCTGTTGATGAGTATCAGCAGAAATTCTTTGAGTTATTACCCTTCGCTCCTCATATCAGTGGCAGTTCTGAGGCCAAGTATGATCATTTCCTCCAGGGCCTTAATCAGGAGATCTTTGATCGAGTCACTGTCTGTGATAATCCTACTTCTTATGATGGGTTAGTGAACCGGTGTCGCCAGGCAGAGATCAGTCTCCAGCGTGGTAGGGCTATTCTTTCTTCTAGACCTCCGAGTACTTTGAGGCCTCGATCTCAGTCGTTCAAGAAATCTGGTTCGTCTTCTTCTGGATCTGGATCTCGATCTAGCGGTGTTTTCCGTTTTGGTAAGAAGAAGGAGTCTTGTGCGCATTGTGGGAAGAACCATCCATCGGAGCAATGCCGAGTAGCCGCAGGAGCTTGTTATCAGTGCGGAGAGATGGGGCATATTAAGAAGAATTGTCCTCAGTTGCGAGGTGGAGCAGGATCTGGTTCTGGATCTCAGACGACTGTTCAGCAGAGGAGGCAGGGTCAGGCAGTGGGTAGTTCGAATCTTCGACCTCGTGCCCAAGGTCAAGTTTTTGCGTTGAACCAGGATCAGGCTGCAGATGAGACCGAGAGAGTCATAGCAGGTACTTTTTGTTTATGCGGTATTCCTGCTTTTGTTCTTATAGATACCGGAGCATCTCATTCATTCATTTCTGCACGATTCGTTAAACGTCATAAGTTACCGTATGTTTCTCTAGACGTCATTCTTTCTGTTTCTACCCCGATGGGTCATTCGGTTTTAGCCAAGCGTCTAGTGATGGGTTGTCCTTTAGATTTTGAGGGTAACGAGTTGACTGCGAATCTTATGATTCTGGAGATGGAAGATTTTGATTGTATTTTGGGTATAGACATTTTGACTACCTACCGAGCTACTGTGGATTGTTACCAGAAGCTTGTTCAGTTTCGTACGACTGAGAGCTCTAGTTGGTTTTTCTATGGTGAGGGAGCGCGACCTCCGATGCCAGTAGTATCTGCTCTGAAAGCCTGTCGTGCTTTAGAGGCGGGTGGGGAAGGCTACCTCATCTATGCAATTGATACGTCCACAGGTAGTGTTGGTATAGAGGATATTCCAGTGGTTTGTGAATTTCCTGATGTATTTCCAGAAGAGATTCCTGGTTTTCCTCCGGTTAGAGAGGTGGAGTTTGGCATTGAGTTAATGCCAGGGACTGCACCGATTTCTCGTGCCCCCTATCGTCTGGCTCCGTCAGAGATGAGAGAGCTGAAGCAGCAATTGCAGGATCTTCTTGATAAGGGTTATATTCGCCCGAGTGTTTCGCCTTGGGGAGCTCCAGTCTTGTTTGTCAAGAAGAAGGATGGATCGATGCGGTTGTGCATTGATTATCGCCAGCTGAATCGGGTGACGATCAAAAACAAGTACCCATTACCCCGTATTGATGACTTGTTCGATCAGCTTCAGGGTACTTCTGTTTACTCCAAGATCGACTTGCGATCAGGTTATCATCAGATGAGAGTCAGAGATGATGATATTTCCAAGACTGCATTTCGTACTCGTTATGGGCATTACGAGTTTCTAGTTATGCCATTCGGATTGACGAATGCGCCAGCGGTGTTCATGAATCTGATGAACCAAGTCTTCCGAGATTTTCTGGATCAGTTTGTGGTGGTTTTCATTGACGATATCTTGATCTATTCTCATAGTGTGGAAGAGCATGTCCAGCACTTGAGGATTGTGTTGCAGATTCTTCGCGAGAAGCAATTGTATGCTAAGCTGAGTAAGTGCGAGTTCTGGATTGATCGGGTAGTATTCCTTGGTCATGTGATTTCCAAGGAAGGAATTTCTGTGGATCCCAGCAAGATTGAGGCAGTGCTAAATTGGTCACGTCCTACGACGGTGGCTGAGATCCGTAGTTTTCTAGGTCTAGCAGGGTATTATCGTCGCTTCATCGTGAATTTCTCCCAGGTAGCTAGACCTTTGACGCAACTTACTCGGAAGGATGTTCCATTTGAGTGGTCATCTGAGTGCGAAGATAGTTTCAGAGAGCTTCGTCGACTTCTGACTTCTGCACCTGTTTTGGCGTTACCGTCAGGATCTGATGGTTTCAGTGTTTACACCGATGCCTCTTCTCAAGGCTTAGGGTGTGTGTTGACGCAAAACGGTCATGTGATTGCTTATGCTTCCAGACAGCTGAAATCTCACGAGGAGAAGTATCCTACTCATGATCTAGAGTTGGCAGCTATTGTGTTCGCGCTGAAGATTTGGCGTCATTACTTGTACGGGGTTAAGTTTGAAATCTTTACTGATCATAAGAGTCTGAAATATCTGTTCACTCAGGCTGAGTTGAACATGAGGCAACGTCGTTGGATGGATTTGCTGAAAGATTATGACTGCGAGATCAAGTACCATCCAGGATCTGCAAATCTCACAGCTGATGCTCTTAGTCGCAAAGTGAGAGTTTCTGCACTTCAGACCAGTGCTATGATTAGTACTATTCAGGATTGTTGTTCGTTGGGATTTAATTTCAAACATCGGAAAGGTATGGAGAGCATTCGTGTTGCTACCATTTTATCTGAGCCAGCCTTGTTCGCTCGGATTCGAGATGCTCAGATGTCTGATCTCAAGACTCAGAGATTAGCTCGGTTAGCGGGTGGAGATAGCGGTTTCCATTATCAGTCTAATGGTCTTCTGTGTTTGTCTAATCGAGTTGTAGTACCAGAAGATGATACTTTGAGGGAGGAGATCTTATCTCATGCTCATCGAAGTAAGTTGAGTATTCATCCAGGAAGTAATAAGATGTATAAAGACTTGAGGACACGATTTTGGTGGAAAGGGATGAAGCGCAGTGTTTATCAGTTTGTTTCCAAGTGTCTTGTTTGTCAACAGGTTAAGGCAGAGCACCGTCGACCTGGAGGATTATTGTTGAATCTACCTATTCCTGAATGGAAGTGGGAGCATATCGCGATGGATTTCATTACTCACTTGCCATTATCGTCGAGAAATAGTGACGCTATTTGGGTAGTGGTGGATCGACTCACCAAGTCTGCTCATTTTCTGCCTTATAACCGGGATTTCACTTTCGATCGTATGGCTCGATTGTACATTCAGGAGATTGTACGTTTGCATGGAGTGCCTGTCAGTATTGTCAGTGACAGAGATCCTCGTTTTACCTCACGGTTTTGGGGTAGTTTCCAGTCAGTTTTGGGTACTACACTGAGTCTGAGTACTGCTTATCATCCGGAGACTGACGGTCAGTCAGAGAGGACTATCCGTACGCTTGAGGATATGTTGCGAGCCTGTGTTATGGATTTCGGACCCGCTTGGCAGGATCATTTGCCTTTGATTGAGTTCGCGTACAACAACAGCTACCATCGTAGTATTGGTATGGCACCATTTGAGGCGTTGTATGGGCGACGTTGTCGTACTCCTTTATTCTGGGACGAAGTTGGTGAACGACATGTTGAGGGACCGGAGTTAGTCCAGCAGGCTATTGATAAAGTTGCAGTAATCAAGAAGCGGATTAAGATTGCCCAGGATCGACAGGCTAGTTATGCGAACACCAAGCGGCGACCTCTTTATTTTCAGCCAGGTGAGAAAGTGTTTCTCCGAGTTTCGCCTTTTCGCAGGATTTTGAGATTTGGTCTCAAGGGTAAGCTATCTCCGAGATTCATTGGTCCTTTTGAGATTCTAGAATGTGTGGGAGATTTAGCTTACAGGTTAGCATTACCTCCGTATTTGTCCGGTATTCATGATGTGTTCCACGTATCTTTGTTGAGACGATACATAGCAGATGAGTCTCACATCTTGCATCCCTCTGAAGTTCAACTTGAATCAGATTTGTCTTACGTGGAGCGACCAGTTCAGATTCTCGATCGCAAAGACAAGGTGTTGCGGAATAAGATCATTCCTCTTGTCTTAGTGCAGTGGCAGCGCAGAGGCACTGAAGAAGCCACTTGGGAGTTAGAGAGTCGTATGCGTTCAGAGCATCCAGAGCTCTTTTGAGTTGTGCTTTGTTTATGTTTGTGTTTTTCAATTGTAATCGAGATATCAGTTGTATTCAACAACAATTGAGATATAATAACAATGTTGTTATTTCGTTTTGTTCATTCTTTAAGCCTGATTTCGAGGACGAAATCTTTTAAGGGGGGGAGAATGTAGTAGCCCGAATGCCGAATTGGGTAATTAACGGATTAATGGTGATTAATCATGATCGGAAGGTCTGAAGATGGTTCGGAAGCACCGAAGAGTTCGGACGATCCGAAGTAGGTTCGGTGGATCCGAACATGAGGTGTCAAGAGTGGATCGACACGTCAGTTTTCATGCACGTTCGGACGGTCCGAAGTGTATGATCGGAGGATCCGAACATGAGCTGTCAAGAGCCAATGGACACGTAGCGTTCGGACGTTCCGAAGTGATGTTCGGAGGATCCGAACATGGCCTATAAATAGTGCTCGGATTTCTCATTTGTGACTTGCCATTCCTTGAGTTAAGTCTCCTCTTTGAGAGTTTTGGAAGGATTCTAGGGCTAGTTGTTGTTCGAACGATAGCCAAGAGCTGCCGGGATTGGTAGCATAGCAGCGCCGGAGTTTCGAGGCAATCGACATCAAAGGGCTGTCGACGGACGAAGGTAAACCCTAAACCTTTGGTAGTACTAGGGAGTACTGGTTTTGCTAGCCGAGCATGGTAGTATTGTTCATTGGGTATGCTTTTGATGAATAGGCTTGGATTAGACCTGTTGTCTGGTTGTTCCAGTGGATTAGGATTGCAGTGATAGAGGTACGAAAGTACTATCCGAGATATCCTGGTTGAGTATACATTCATATATGTGTTGCATGATTATCTGTTGCATTGTTATATGTCATATGATGCATGCTATTATGTCACGAGTTATGATGCATATTGCATTTCATGTTGAGCCGTATCTCCTTCGAGATAGCCTTTGCTGTTGAGCTGTATCTCTTTCGAGATAAGCTATATCTTGGGGCCGCTCAGCCCTGTCTTGTGGACGCATGGACACCGAGAGTACACAGTGGCCGACGGGTCGGGAGGGCTTCGGTGGTCCGGGACATTTTAGGTCCACGTCTGTCTTGTAGTGGATGCAGTGACCCAGAGGTTGGACCGCGCGGCACTATCCACTTGGCGCCTCTAGACTGAGCATTGTTGAGATCCTTTTGTGACTCCTGTTTCTTGACTACCCTGGTATCATATCATAGCATGTGCATTTCATATAGGTTTGTATACTCATACTTTTGTACTGGGCGTTCTTATCGCTCACGTCCTCGGTTTTGTTTATCTTGGACACCCCATTCCCACGGGGCAGGTCTCAGGTTGGATGGTTCCGGAGGAGCAGGAGGAGGACGTTGAGTAGCCGGTCGGTTTAGTTTCGGTATCATTTGATTCGATATGGTTGTACCAGATATTCTTTACCTTATTTTGAGTTGTTCTAGAGTTCGTTTGGGTTGTATAACTATCATTTGTTAGTTGTTTCCGCTATTATCTCTAATTAGTAATTATTAAGTTAATTGCATGCTTAGTTTTCAATTAGTAGGTGATTCTGGAACGGGTCACTACATATGGTGACATGTCTCACGAATAAAAATCCGTAAAACCGTCTCACAAGAAACGTATCTTTCATTTATTTAGCCTTGGAGCTCCATGTCCTATCATCATCTTGCTTGAATGTCTGCTTTTGATGGTATTTTTCTCCCTTTGTTTAGATTTAACGTCTTTCGGTTTCATTGTCTTTAAGTCATATTAATCGTTTTCCCTTTTTTAAATTTTGAAGCTGTACGAGAAATCAGAATAATTTGGTTGGAGTATTTTTATTTCTATCTTTTGTAAGAGAGAAAATTTTATTAAATTCTCAGTTATTATTAATTAGTTTGGTAATTTTCTATGATATTATGTTTTTGTTATCTTACTATTTATATTTTTTTACATGATGTTATTTGAGAAGGAGATTATGGATAACAGCATTTTAGTTGTTTGGAATGTGTATAAAACCTTAAAATCATTTATACTTTAAACAACATATCTATATCTATATCTATATATATATATAAACAGAGTTTTTGCCAAAAATAGTAATTTCCCGCCAAAATGTCATTTCTAAAAAAGGAAAATATTGACATATGTGTACTACAATAAATTATCACTTCAACCAATGCTTCATTGATTGTATCAATTCACTTAATTCAATTTTGAATTTAATTAATTTTTATAGTAATTCAAATGTATTTTATTTATTATATGTATTTTATTTTTTTACTCAAATTAAAATTAAACTTTATTGAAAACGTAAATTATATTAAAAATTTTGTATTGATTATATCAATCAGTTCAATTAAAAACTATATAAATAAATTTAAAATACAAATGATTGCAATGTTCGGTATCACTAATGAGGTAAATTTATTCAAAAAATACATTTTGCTATTTTAATTAATTTCCTACCCAAATTACTTACTAAAAAAGAAATACAATATTTAATTAGTTTATTTATTTTTTCTAAAAATAAAATTGGTCGAGTGTTAAAAGTTATCACTACAACAAGGTTTTTCAATAGACATTAAGTTATCATTTAATAATCATAAATTTTTTTATCCCAAATACATATTATTTCGAAATTACCTTAATTTGAAAGAATTAATACATTGTAATTTTCTTCCAAAACCATATGTATTCTTAAAAATTCAAACAAGAGAGCAGGAGAAAATTAAAAAAGGTAGATTCAAAAGAGTTTCAAATCGACATTAAATTACTCTCAATAAACATGTATAGTACCCCTCAATAATAAGAAAAGTTTGATACTCAATGCAAGAAATTCGAGATTTCCATAATTGGAAATAGTTAATGTATGATATAATTCTGTCATAAGCATTCAATGTATAATTTTTGTCCCATTGTGATGTCTTATTTGAATTTTAAATTATAAATAATGCAATATTGTATATTATATTATGAACCAGTTTTATTCTATTTATATTACTAAATTTATCTATTCCAAAATTGAATTCTGAAACGACTTCTCTTTTCAGCACCATATATGAGTTGAATCCTTCAAAACTGTAATGTTCGTTTTAAATTTAGATTGTTCTTCGTTATGAACTACATACATATGGAAACAACGAGAACAACGTGACATTAAGTTTGAAATATATATTTCATTATCGAAAAATAAAAAATATTATTTTTCTATTTGTACAACTTTTAATTATTACGTATTACTAATGTGATAATTTTCTTCTATATTACAAAGTTCACGGATACATGATAATATAAAATGTCTCATAATGGAAATGATTAAACCAATTCTAAAGAAAGTAAGCATCTTATTAGAAGAGACCTTATAAAATTTATTGGCATTGTTATTGAATACACATAGTAAATGTTAATAAAATAAAATTTCTGATTTATACATAATTTACTTATGATCACAAGTTTCATTTTTCATTCGGAATAATAGGTTGTTGTGTATATTATGAAGAGATTTCGTAAATAAAAGCACAATCCATGACAAAGATATTGATGAAACAATTATTGTTATCATTCAAATGTGTCAAACACATGTCATGTCATAAAATTGTTTACGAATGTGGATTTAGACAAAATTACTGAATTTTTATAAAGTATTTCTCATTAATTTTATTGAATGTGATTTAAAAATATTTTTTTATCACATGTTAAAAAATAATAATATATAGCTTCTCGAAAATTAAATAATTAAATATGTATTAAGGTTGGTGGTCGACATCAATACACTAAACACGATAAGCATCATGCAATCGCCTTAGGCTAACACAATCTAAAATTTTGATATATTATACTGATTATTAGCCAAAAAATTAATCCACATGCGTTATATTTAAGAGATTTTTTTAAATTAACGAATTTTTTTATTTTTTATAAATATATTATTTTTTAAAATTTAAATATCTATTTATTTTTCACTAATTTTTTATAATATCATCCCGTGCATCGCACGGGTTAAATACTAGTGTATTATAATAATAAAGTAGTTCTCTTGTGAGACGGTCTCACGAATCTTTATCTGTAAGACGGGTCAATCCTACCGATATTTACAATAAAAAGTAATTACGAAAAAATATTACACAAGTTTTTGTCATAATATATTTAAGTATTAAAAACAATGAGTAGTGAATTGGTTCGATATTTTATTTAATTATACGACTAAAAATTATATTTATCAAAATATAGAAAAAAAATAAACGTCGTCAAAAATTAATTAATTGGGTGTAATAAATTAGTAATATTGTTAAACATATTGAAGTTAGAAAAATTAATTAAAATAACAACCACAACAAACTCATATTTCTGTTTTTTTATTGTTTAGAAGATTGTTTAACACTGTCAAATTTTAGTTATTTTATATAATATTTTTTAAACCGAGTTTGTAAATAAAATACGACGTTTTTATATTCAATTTTTTTATAAATAATTAAAATGAAATTATAATTATATTTAGATGAAAATTAAAATGAATTTAATTTTTTTACTAGACCAAAACATTCCAATTCTTTTTATCAATAATATTTATATAAATACTATTTTTTTATTCAAGAACAAAAATGTATTTCAACATCTAAAAAATATTTTATTAAATAGTTTTTTTTTTAATAAATGAAAATATAAAGTTTATGAAGGTGAAATTAAAAATAAAGTTAATAAATTTTGATAAAAAAAGAATTTAGCATTAATAATGTGTTTTTAGGAAAAAGTAATAACTTATAAAAAAATTAAATATAAAAAATAATTTTTATTCGATTTTCTCAATATATATGCATAATATAATAATGTTAAATCGATAATATAAATTTTGGATAAATAATATTTTGTACAATTTTTTTTTAAAAAAAACTGTGAATTTATATGTGACATTAATTTAATAGTAAAAATAATTTGATTTTTTTTAAACGCAAATATCATGAAATTGTATGAAATCTTAATAAATTTTTAAGGCAAAACTTGTGTGAGACGGTCTTACGGGTCATATTTTGTGAGACGTATCTCTTATTTGGATCGTACATGAAAAAGTATTACTTTTTGAGTAGGTCTCTTGTGAGACGGTCTCACGGGTCGCATTTTGTGAGACGGGTCAACCCTACCAATATTCACAATCAATGGATGACTCAAATAAGATATAATACGACCCATGAGACCGTCTCACACAAGTTTTTGTCTTACTTTTTATGCTAAAAGTGTTACTTTTTATTGTGAATATCGGTAGGGTTGACCCGTCTCACAGATAAAGATTTGTGAAATCATCTCACAAAAAACCTACTCATTTTTTAAAGATATCACTAAATTAAACGAAGAGTTATATGCTTCATAACTACGGTACACACTTATGTGAACATCGATGAATTGACATTCACATGTTAGATGTAATGAAACATTGAAAAATTGTACATCTATTAAGTATGTCACTTCAACGATACTTACATAAGTGTACACCGTTGATGTGCATTTTATCAAAACTGGTGAAATAAAATGCTATGAAATCTCATCGAATATCAATTTTATTTTGAAATCTCATCTTCACAAGCACTAAAATGATAGTACATTTTCAGATTTCATCCAATTCCATGCCGCAAAACATTCTTAAGCCAAGGAGCCAGGGTTCATAAATCTTTATTATATTTTTTAAAATTTATTTTTTTGTATATTTATTTTAAAATTTTATAATACTATTCAAAAAACCCAACAAGAAAACCCTCGTTTATTTCAAGGAACAAGGTGACGATGATAAATTACGTGTCTGCTTTTTCCTCAGCGAAATTGCATAATTCGAATAATAGTTATTGAAAGAAACTTCCGAATTGCGTATTAATCGTATCACTTTGATTGGTAGAGGCGGAAGGAGTCGAATAGATGGAGGTGAAGGGGAAAAGATTTGAAGGGAAGGTGGCCATAGTCACTGCTTCCACTCAAGGCATCGGATTCAGCATCGCTGAGCGCCTCGGCTTGGAGGGCGCCGCCGTTGTTATCTCTTCCCGCCGACAAGTATGCCTCTTTCACGCTGACACACGCCGTCCCCTCAATTATCCATTTCTTTGTTCGTATCCCTGTTTTTTCTTGAATTTTGTTTGTTGAACTATGTTAAGATTAATATTCAAGTTCTAAAAGTTTAATCTTTCATGGGTTTGTAAGATCTTGTTTTTAACTTTTCTGTTTACACCGTCGTGATCTTTAATGAGCTTTGCAAAAGTAATTTTGTAGAAAAATGTGGATGAAGCAGTTGAAAAGCTAAAGGGTAAAGGGATTGAAACTCTGGGGCTAGCGTGCCATGTCTCAAATGCACAACAAAGAAAAGATCTAATAGAAAAGACAATTCAGGTAATATTATTGGCCAATTTGGTTTTTTTTTTCATGTTCTGTGTTTTTATAGCGATCGATTGTTTATGGCCTCCATCCTTCAAACTAGTGGGTTGGCTATTTGATCACTGGTTTCTGATGCTTGGATAAAATAAATGATGGAATATTTAATAGAAAATCCTGTGATGTGAAGAGGACAAGGTTCTTTTATAAGTTTCTATCACTTAAATAATGTGAATATAGTGTTTATCGTCAGTTAGAGCAGTAAGTTGAATATTTTAAAATCCTTCCTAGTGAATGGTATATTTTTATTTTTGTATGGTGACAAGGTCAACCGTCAACTGATATTCCTGATAGTTCCATCACGATAATTTGTGACCTTTTATTGCAGAGAAGAAAAGACATAACCATATCAAATATAGAATTTCGGTTGTCTCCTCGTGCATGAATGAGAAACATAGTGCAAAATACAACTTAAATAGGTATAGAGATATCCATGACCTGTAATCTACAACCCGACATTTATCTTAGAGATATTCATTACTGTAATCTACACAACAACATTTATCTATTCTCTAACAATTATAGGTTTGTGCTTGTCTCTTGTACCACCCAACACGTCTTTGATGGTAAACAAGCCCATGTCGTACCAAAAATATCAGTTCCAACTAGAATAGATACTAGGTCCCACGCCCATGGGGATAGTTAATAGTATAGCTCGCATTTTCTTGATCTATGGCCTTCTTCCTTTATATGCGAGGTATTACTTCTTGACAAGACCTAGGACTGAAAACGGTAGCCAATAAAGAGCAAACATTGGGGAATTGTCTAAGCTTGAACATAAGCTCCAAAATCAGATAAAGGAGAGCAGTTTTGTCCTCCCTACCTTACGTATAGTAGTAGATATATCAAAACCAAAGGGATGCTGCTAATAGTTGGATTTATGTTCGGTGGTTCGTTGTTGGTCGGGGCCATGATTAGCACCCTGCATTCATTCTATCAACCATATATTTACAACGGTTTGTGCATCTAGACAGAGATAGACACATCTTTGGATGGACAAAGAAAGATTTGATTCATTAATCATGTAAGTTGTAAGAGTGAAAAAATTTGTCTGACTAGAATAGAAACATTAAAGAGACTTGTCACTCGCCAGTATAAACACAAGTATTCGATTTATAAAAAAAGATGAACACAAAATTGGATCGTCTTAGAGGTATTTTGCAAACATATGATACACAGGTTCAAGCAGCATTGAGAGAGGCCGATGTTTTTAGGCACACCATTCTTTTTTTAGACGTGTGAACATATGTAAACCATTAGAGAAGTTACATGGGGAGACATCGCTTTTCATGCACCCGAGAACATTTTTCATGCAAAAAGAGTGATATTTTTTGGCAGTTTAACCAAAATAATTGATATTTTTCCAAAATATCCAAATCGCTGAGATAAACCAAAATAACCTTTATTTTCCTGGAGAAACCGAATTAGCCTTTGTCCTTTTAATATTAAACTAACCAATTTTTTAGAAATTACACTGTGTCTTGAGGATGTGCTGTAATGTCCAGGAAAGAGAGAAAAACGTACCATGAAAAACTGCAATATGCACCTCTGCTCCTGGCGCCAGTGCTTAAGTTTATAGATAGAAAGCATATCTAATGGTATGCTTTTCCAACACCAATGGAATAGATGATAAATCCAATAATATTTTACTTACATTTAACAAGATCTAAATTCATCTTTAATTTGAATTTGGATTCCATTTTCATAGGGCATAGATGAATACGACTAATGACCTTTACACAATAAGCTTTCTCTAAACATACATTGCAAGATGTAGATGATATGCCATAAAATTGGAAGTTATAGGAATATAGTACCACCGATGATGTTTTGATTTCTAGACAGTGTAACTTTAACCAATAATTTCTTAGCAGTCGAGATTGTACTTTTTTAGGTGAATTGCAACATTAGTTCTCATTATGTATGCAATTTCCAGTGTGGTTTTATTGATATCTTTGTTTCCCATACTAGAATAATCGTCTACCTGGGAACTTGATACCTACGTGCTTTTGGACTATAACATAATTAAGGCCTTTATCATTGTATGATGCTTAGGTATACAGATTAATTGCGTCAAATTCAGAATAAATATAATAACCATCAATGGAATACAGGATCTTCCACTAAAGAAATTTAACTAGACCAACAGTTTTGCTTGATAACAGATTTGTTCATTATCTTTCACTGTTCCTTTGTCATATGCTGATGAGTAGGTTAAGGATATCAATTATGACGTTATGAAGGTTGAATAAGGTGCTGCAAACAGATTATCTTTTTCACTTTCCTTTCATATGATATCCTAGTCTTTAATTTTCTCTTGAAACCTTGTGTTAAAACTCTGAATTTAATCCTCTTGATTTTTTTTAATCCTCTTGATTTTTTAATTTTTTTTAGAATTGCTCTGCTTGCAGAAATATGGTAAAATAGATGTCATCGTATCCAATGCTGCTGCCAATCCTTCTGTCGATGGAATCTTGGAAACCGAAGAGTCGGTTCTTGATAAACTGTGGGAAATCAATGTGAAAGCTACTATACTTCTTCTGCAAGTATGTCAGTTTGAATGATGGTATATGTGACACCACTGGCGTATAAAACAATAGTTTGAACAAATTATATGCCAGCCTAGGAATAATCTGCCCAATTGGATATCAAATTTTCGATGAAAATTGAAATAATTGAAATTTTTTAAATTGTGCTTAGATGGGCAACTCTAGCATCCAACGGTCTCGTGGCTCATTGGCCACGACAGTTTGAATAACGACCTAGATGACCTTATGCTAGGCATAATTTTGTTTTCGAAATTTCTCCTCTGAAATAAGGCATAATTTCCTTTTTCGAAATTTCTCCACATGGTCCTGTTATCATTGCAACTTTATGTTAGTGATATTGTAATTTTCATCGTAATAGGACGCAGCTCTTCACTTGAAGAAAGGCTCTTCGATCGTATTCATTTCTTCTATAGCCGCTTTTCAACCTTCTCAAGGACTGTCTATGTACGGTGTGACCAAAACAGCTCTTCTCGGGCTTACGAAGGTACTCATAATTTGGTTTATCTGGCCTTATAGGACTTTCTTTACTTGAGATCTTATTCTACGAGTCTTCTTTTTAGGCACTTGCAGCTGAGATGGCCCCAAATACTCGTGTAAACTGTGTGGCGCCTGGTTTTGTCCCAACCCGATTTGCAGTTTTTTTCACATCCGATGAGAGCAGGGTAGCCTGAAAAATAAATATTTAATACTAACCATTTTACTAAATATCCTTTTGGCAATTTCCATTACTTTCTTGTACTAATACTGGTTTTTATTTAGAGAAAGGATCTCGAGGAGAGAACGCTACTCCGTAGACTCGGAACTACACAAGACATGGCTGCAGCAGTTGCTTATTTGGCTTCTGATGATGCTTCGTACATCACTGGTGAAACGTTGGTGGTTGCTGGAGGAGTGCCTTCCAGGCTCTGATTTCTCCTTCCTGTATGTTGTTTTCCTCTAGCTTGTCTTTCCCTTTTTGGTTTTATTTTTCAAATTTTTTTCGGTAATCTCATCATTCAAGAATTGATAACCTATTTATACATTCAATAAAGGTGCTTTGGAGGTAATGTCATCAAAAGTTACACAACCTCATTACTCTTTTTGGTGGTTTTTCTTTCCTGTGGTGCATATGGAGAAACTAGTGTACCTTTAATGAGACTGGATGAAAAATATATTTTACTAGTTTGTGTTCTGTTTTGTTTTATACGTATCATCTTTCTTTATAAATAGCTAAATGAATGGAATGAAAATGTGTATGAGTTTTAAAGTGAAAATTGGCCCCTCGTCCGCTCGAAGTAGGTGGGACACCTACGATCATCATGTACATCCGAGAAATCGGACCGGTTTTCCCTATTCACCATGTTTCACGGGCGGTTGCAGTATCGAGTCATCTCCATTAGTCGAGCAATAACGGAGCTGGAGTCCGGTCGAACCAACTTCTGGTTACTTTTTATATTGGTGATTGAGTTTGAATTTTTTAAGTCGATTTGGAGAGCTCGAAATTCCTTTCTCTTGTAGGTATATATATAAAACACAGTCAAGAGATAAATAATAGATCTTAATTTTAACGACTTTTAAGATATTTTTAAAATTTTAAAAAATAAACTTTATATCATACACATACCATAATAATAATAATAGTAGTGTTTTTTATTTTTTGTTTTTGACAAAAGAACTTGCACAATATCGTGTGAATGACAAAAGCATAAAGTACAAGAAAGATTAAAGCAAATAACCCAATGTGAAACACATATTCAGACCAGACCTCTTGTCAGTTCGTGGATTTGAGACCAGCTTTCGACAATATAACAGAATGCAACCCAACATAAACTAGGGTTGGCAAAAATCAGAAATTATCGACCTTTCTTGACTTCCGACCTGGTCCGACCCGAAATTTTCCCGTTTTCCCGACCCGCTCAAAATCGGGAAAAGGATCGGGAATATAGGATATATCCCACGGGATTCCCGACCTGATCCGAATATATTAATAATTTTTTTATTAAATTTTTAAAAAATAGGAAATTCCCACTTTTAGTACAAGGGTTCCTGCTTGTGGACTCTATCCAATTTCATATTTTCATTTCGTTTCAGGCTTTCACAGAAATACATATACGTACACACCATTCTTTCTAAAAGCCCTAAACCCAACCCACCGCCCCTCTTCCTTCTCCCGAATCCGACCGTCGTGTCGTCGTGAATCGGTGCTCGACCGCTGTGGGTTACAGCTGAGGTCCAGACGTCTCCTGTAGCGGCCTGAATCGAGAGAACCTTGCTCCATTTGAGCAGCCCCGAGCCGATTACACGAGACCTGTTTTTTGCGTGAGTCTTGGCTGTCTTCCTCGTGAATTCTTGCTCGTTTTTTTGTTAGTTTTTCTTTGATTTTTTGTAAGTATTAGCATGTCTTCGAAATTCTCATATTCTCTAAATATCTTTCATTTTTTTCTACATAAATTTATTTATAATAACTCGTAGTAAACAGCACGTCATTGGTTGAAGTGACAACTATTGGATGGATGTTTATGTTCAACTATTGATCACCTATTTGTAATTGTAAAAATGCTCACATGATTTTATTATCTATATTATATAGTCATTGATGTTCATGGAGAAGAATATGGCTCAGTAAGTTGGAGCGAAGTAAGTTATGCTCAGTATATATTTATAGTTTTATGTAATGGTAAGTAGGGGTGTTCAAACTTCGGATAAAACCGAAAAATCGAAAATCCAAACCGAAAAAACCGAACACTAAACCGAACCGAAAACCGAATTTTATAATTCGGATAGAAATGTTAAAACCGAAATTAATTTGGTTCGGTTTCGGATTATAAATGTCAAAACCGAACCGACCGAAAAAACCGAAATTTAATTAAATTAATAATGTTATTTTTATTTAATATTTTTAATTGAGATGATATTAGTGAATGAAGAATTATTTTGAATAATACTTAGTTGATTGTTGTTTATGTAATTCATTTGGACTTTATATTTAAATATTTTACTAAGAAATCATTTAAAAAGATAACATATTATATTTTATAATATATTTATATTATTGATTTAAATAATTGTATCAAAACCGAAATAACCGACCGAAATAACCGAACCATTTCGTAGAAAACCGAACCGAACCGAAGAAAAATGGTTCGGATATCGGATTATATATTAGTAAAACCGAAAACCGAAAAAACCGAAATAAAAAACCGAAAACCAAAAATCGAATCGAACCGACCGATGAACACTCCTAATGGTAAGTAGGTGCTTGGTATATTTCTTTTTTAAAAAAAGGTTGGTGCAATATATACTAAGCATAACTTACTTCGCTCTAACTATAAATTATTATATGATATATGTTGTTTGTAGGTACCCTCATACACACAACAAAGTAATGCATCCCTCAAGTGTAAGCTCCAAATGTCTCGTGGTGGAAGAATAATGGATTAATGATAAGAATCTAATTTTTATTTTTTTTTTGCTTGGATATATTTTTATATTTAGATTGGCATGATATGTTATGAAGTCATCTTGACTTTAAAATCCTGATGCTAAAGACTCAAAGTGTGTATGTTGTTTGCTCATATGTTATTTAATTGAATTCTGATTTTATCATTTTCTTTCATCAACTTCTAGATGCATGTGATTTCATTAGTTTATATCCTAAGTTAGTCATATGAGACGTTTCATTGTGATTTCTCCTTTCTCAAAGCAAACTTACTGGATGTGTGTATTAATGGATGTGTTTTTGTTAAATGATGAGACATAGTGATAATTGCTTTAATGTTGTATTTGCTTGCAGATGCCAGCGAGGAAGGCAATTAGGGAACTATATCTAGTGGTTGATTGGAATGTATGTTGTAAGCTCATTCTCGCCAGCAGATGTACACCAGGGCCACTAACACATCATTGTCATAATTGGAGAGAGTTTTAATTAGGTCCTCGATTCAGATTTATGTTTCTTCTAGCTTAGATTTTATTTTTCAAGAATGTTGTGATGTATTTTACTGCAACGTTGTTTCTGTGTAAGCTTCTGAAATTGTTATATTTCGGTTTATTTATAATGTATTAGAAATATGCTTTAATTTATAATACTTATGTACATACTACACACTATGTCATGATGTTCAATGAATTTTTTAAAAAATATTTATCGGGATTTTGTCTCCCTTCCCGACCCGAACATTCGGGTCCCGATATTTGTTGGGTACGGGATGGACAATCTTTTTTATTCCCAATTCTTATCGGGACGGGAATCGAGTTCTGTGGTTACGGGACGGGTCCCTACCCGATCCCACCCCTAAAATAAACAAATAGAATGTCCTTTTTAAGCCAAAAAGTAGTTATTTCTCGAAAAATTGGTCCGAAGTTTGTATATCAATTTAAAACTGAAGCTGCTACACTTGTCAAGATGAAGTTTCAGAAACATCAATATTTATACGGAAAAAGCCCTTAAATTCAAGTGAAATCCACCAGCAAAATATCTTTATACTCTTCCCATCATCATGTATTATATACACAAGATAAACTAGACCAAGGAATTACAACTTAAGCATTCAGAGATGCTCACTTATTTAGATACTAATGTTCGTAGACCACCATGCGAAGGGCATCATCCCATTTTCCCAGAATCTGGGTGATGCTGAACACCTTCATATTCTGCTCAAATCAAGTTGCCCAAGCATACATATTTTATCTGCGCCAGAAGATATGAGCCTGAATCAGTTGCTCGCACTCGAGCTAAATAATTGATAACTCGCTTCTTTGACAGCTCGACCTTTTGGAATGGGAGAAATTAACTACCAAAATTAAATCAGACAACCACAAACTCTAAATATTATGAAAGATTCACGTCCAATTAATCATACAATGCTACATTCAACGCTCTTCCAATTAATCATACAGGTAACACTTCTTCTGTTGTATAAACATCTACTATTCTATGTAGGAATTTTTTTTAAGAGCGAGTTAACACCATCAAAAGTGTCACGTCTCAAGAAGCAGACCAGTGCAAGCAAGACTATATATGAGCTCTAGCCATTACTTTTTACCCTCCTAGCTTTATAAAAATAGTTATCTCAAACACTGCTCACAAACCGACGTGGGACTGAGAGTACTAGAAAATCTGCTGTAAGGACATCCCAAATCCTAATATCTTGTTGGATTTGGGCACTTTTGTTTATGATAAGTTTGAAGATCGGAATTTTCGACCAACTTGGAAAAGAATTTGATGTGGAAATAAAGACAAAAATGATATGGCTGTTACAAATGGTTCCCAATTGTAAACACGAAAAGGGAAAAACTGGAAAAAAGTCATATTGAGAAATTCAGATATTCACAAACTTCTGGTGTATAAAGCCAGACATCCTGAATATAAATACCTCAAGATATTCTTCCATCCCATATTTTGATCCTTCGCGGCCAAGACCTGATTGTTTCATGCCTCCATGTGGAGTCACCTATATGAATCAAAGACAACGAATAACTATGAAGAACTTCAATTGCTTATCTCTATCTGATCGAGAAGCAGACAAGGTTCACCTCAGTTGAGACTAGTCCTTCATTAACTCCAACAATTCCATATTCAAGAGCTTCAGCAACACGCCAAGAACGTTGAACATTTGTCGTAAAGATATATGAAGCCAAACCTACAAACAAATTGCTAATGTGACATAATCACTAGAGATATGATGTCTTCTCTAGTTGAACTCAGATTTCAGAATATTTGAGAATTAACAGCTTCAATTCTTAAGATGTGAAGGATCAATCATACACATAGCCTTAAAGACCTCCAAGGAGGTAAAGTTTCTAATCTCCAGTCTCCAATAACAATAGGCATCCATAATTCATATTTCATACCAGCATTGGTGTCATTGGCAATATGGATGGCTTCTTCTTCAGTTTTAAACTTCAGAAGAGGTGCAACAGGTCCAAATACTTCCTCGCTAGATTATCCACAAAATAAAATTAGCCACAAAAGGGTGCCATCAAGAATATGAAAAGCTCTATTCAAGCATTTCTACATGAAAATCTTAAGTTCAGAACTCATGTCAAAGAAAGAAACACAAACCTGATACATATAAAACCATAACTTGAAAGTCTAAATAGAAGTAAAGCGGTAAAAAATAAATCAAAGCCGAGCAATCGTGATTCTAAGGTGTAAATGCCAACCGATTCAACACCAAACCAATATATAGACCAATTCCACAGCCATCGGCAAACCAAGGGAATAAAATGCTTTAACTATGAATTATACCAAATAAACTAAAGCAAAATCCAATAATATCTCTACGTGGACCCAGTATCAAGTATGTTATGGTGAAGAGGAAATACAAGAGAGCGGATTTGCTATCAAAATTTGCATAGAGCTTATCCCTTGCGTTTTCTCACCTCTTTGCCAGTGTTCTTGTTCCTGATTTAATCAATGTCCCCAACAAAGTAAATAAAGACTCCACTTTCAAAGATCCGAGAGAGAGACTCGTCTCAACTTTCAAGTAATAATGCTAAAAAATATGAGCTCATAGGAGCAGACCACCTTTCCAAACGTTTACAAACTTAAATGCAATCTTTGAGGCAACTGAGGCACTCACACTCAGTAGAATTGTACCGATCGGGAAGCATAATACTGAAAACCCCAGTTAATTAACCACAGAAGACATGGGGCATATATTTGGTGGTAAACTCCATTGTTCGTTAGTCTCAATGAGAGCATGTGCTAACCAATCCAGACAAGACTCTAACAAATATGCTTCAACTGTACATTAGACAAAGTTCTACTTGGGGTTTTTTGGAGTTACCTGGATATACGCATCTCATTTTTTACATCAGCAATAACTGTAGGCTCATAAAAGGTCATTCCAAGACTGTGTCTGTTGCCACCAGCGAGTATTTTGGCTCCCTTAAAAAAAGGTGAATGCATAAGGGCAAGAGTAAGGCCAATTATGTCCTATTGCATTTTGTGCCAGAAAAACTCAAGTTTTTATAGCATGGATTGAGAAATCAACATTTTCATGATATGAACAACTACAAACAATGCCACAAAATATATAACCAAGTATTAAACGAAAAGGGCCATGCATTATATATGGAGCCAACAAGAAACCACTATACTTCATTAGTCTACAGATTGTACTCTAAGGGCCAACTCTGGCACCATAGGTCCCAAAAAGATGAATATATCAACAAAAAATGCCACCAAAACAAAACAACACATGGCCCTATATCCCTGATTCTAACAGAATAATCTATTAAACATCATGAACATCATTAGTTTGTATAAATTATTAGAGAGGAAAAGAAAAAAGAACTTGTCTCACTAGATCTAGTCACTGTGCTGTAAGTTAGGTACCAAACAAACCTTTGAGACAGCGTCTTGCACCAGTGTTTCAACCTGTAAGGCAATCCTGAGAGGCGTCAAAGGGACAAGACACAACTACAAGTATCATATTTGCATAATTGAAATTGTAAATTGCTAAATAAGTTTGACCTTTTGTAATGCAGTATCATTTATCAGAGGGCCCTGCAATAATCGTCAACAGTAAACTTTTCAAGTTAGATCAGTTAATGCAACCCAGAAACCTAGATGGCTAATTTTATGTGATGTAGTAAACACCAAACTTGAAAGGGTACTTTTGTAATAGATATAGAATGTAGATATTGAACTGGAATTAAAAAAAACAGTTCATGTTTGCAGCACGTGTCCGCGAGTCAACACCATTGCACTCCAGACCAAACGCACGTAAATTTTCCTTTTTAAATTTAAAATTTTAAAAAAACAGGAAAAATATGAAATCAACGTATTATCTGGTTTTAACACATGCATAAAAGCCTTGGGACTTGGTTACTTGTTCACAGGAACTTAAGCTCTTGTTTAGCACTTTTTATATCCATGTTACGATTAAGATTTCATGTATTAGAAGTTGTGAAACAAGTGGTAGATTATGGTAACATGCTAATGGAGAATTAGAGTATGTAGGAACAAGGTCTTTTCGGTTATATTATTTAGAGGGCATGTAACTAGCATTAGAAAATTTCTTGGTCTTTTTTCTATTTATTTGCATGGTTATTGTAAACAGCAAACTAAAAATATTTTCTAAGAATTAATGTTTTCACTTTTGTTTTTTTTTTCAAAAATGGAGTTCTGTTACTTCAAGTAATAACATATTTTGGTGAACCCGATCTTCTCTTTTATGCAACTCAATTTTATTATTTTCGCTTGTATTAATCATAGATATTAGAAGCAGGGCCCCACAAGCATCACAAAAGGAACAACCGAGTGCTATTATGTCAAATATACAGAAAATGACAGTTATGCTGACTCATGAGGGCCAAAAGGAACGAAAGTTGGGTAATAGAGAGTGCCATGCCTCCTGAAGTAATAACTTAACCATAAAATTATCAGAGCAGTAAGGTCTCGATTAATTTGCTAACTGAGGTTATTACCAGCACAACACCTTCCTCAAATCCATTCCCCGTTTTCAAACTCTTGACCGCATTGGAAAAGGCATCTGCAAATTTGTCATATATCCCTGTAAAAGATCATTGGATCAAACATGTTAATAATTTCATTTTAAGCAAAGCAGTACTTGAAAAATGATGAATTTTAAAGCATAAAATTGCCCACTTTTAAACAATTCATATCCCTGCAACTTTTAGCACTTGCACCACATCAACATTCCACATAAAAGTAAAATACTAGCGTGAGGGATAGAAAAGAATAAATAAACAGAACAGAGAGAGAGAGAGAGAGAGAGAGAGAGAGAGAGAGAGAGAGAGAGTGAACTTTTGACATATTACAGTGGAGAGTGGACAATACTGTACAACACTCGTTCAAAATTTAGTTTCCGATCATTTTCATTAAACTTAAAGTTAGAGTATGGAATCAGACTAACAATTAAGGTTGTGTTTGGTTGACTTGATAGGATTAGGTCAATGATAGATTAATCTAATTAACCCATGTTTGGTAAAACATTTTTCATCCTACTTCCTAATCTCAGGCCTGGTACCAAGTTTTTGGGTGATAAGCATCACTATTGGAAGGTGTGATATTTAATCCCTCGTACCACAATGTGAAAAACGTCAGGTAAATGCATTTGAGTCCCAAGGGTTTTGCAAATAGTACTGCTCCATATCTAAAAGACTCTTGAGAGAGAAGGAAAAAAAATTGTAGCCTATTTTAAATAAATGCGATGGTTCCCAATTATCTGAGTGATTGCTCTTGTACAAGAGATTCTTCTATACAGCAAAGCCAACTCTAATTCTCCCATAACCTACCTCTTTGCCTCAGGTCCTTTGAAATTGCTTGATTTAATGTCCTTTTATTAGTTGATTTCACGAGTATACCATTCAAACTCAAAAAAGGAAATCAGACAGGTACCATGACTGCAATCACCCTCTAAAAATATATATAACACATGTCAGGTACGAAATTAAGAAGATTGTGGTCTAGTTTTCTGGTACAGTCAAATACCTTCTTGTACAAGAACTCTATTTGCACAAATACATGTTTGCCCAGTGTTACGGAATTTTGCTGCCAGCTGCAATCACACAAGCATAATTATGAGAGGGACATTCGAAAATAGAGATAATACTATAGATGATAATTCCCTTCAGATTAGTAAAGCAACCATCTGAGAACAAAAGGTCTAAAGGCAGTCATTGATTCAAGTTGCGACAAAATCTAACAGTTCAAAGATGGATAAATGATAAACATGTCATTTTTGGTTCAACCTTCAGTTGATGTCTAAGATACTATTTTTCTACATCATTATTAAAGGAAAAGGAAGTACTCTTTTTTAATAAGGTAGTATCAATTTTGAAATCCCTCTAGGACAAGCTACTCAAAATGTGGAACCATCAACTGGTATCATACTTTCTCTGTAAATTTCCACAAACAGCTCCTGGGTTAATTAGGTGGCCACCATGAATTATGACACCTTGGAACATTACAGACGTTTGACAGATTAAGCTCAACACTTCGAAATCTAATTTATAATTCGAACGCTGACCATATACCAAAAGGCCACTGCAAGATTTGCCTTTATTGTTCTCAATATCTAAAGCTCTATAAATTTTTCTGTTATGCAGTAAAAAGAGGGTAACATAAAGATGTTATTGCGATGCCTACACATTTGTAATCCCCAGAGGCATGAATTTTAGCAACAAATGAAATATATCCATTAATCTGTATCCAGATCAGTTATCAAAAGAGAAGCGATCCAGAATATACATCAAACATTGTAATACACTGACAGCGAGCATTCAGATCAAGAGAAAGAAAAGACTGGTGCTCCAACTTACAGTTCCTTTTACAGCAACTTCGATATCTGCATCATCAAAAACTATGCAAGGAGCATTGCCACCAAGTTCGAGAGAGACCTTAAAACACAAGAATTTGACATAAAAAGGTAAGAGCAGTTGTACATCTAGGATGCACATATTTTATTTTTTCTACCTTTTTTACAGTCGCAGCCGCTCCTGCCATCAATTTTTTTCCAACAGCTGTAGAACCAGTGAAAGAGATCGTTTTAACCTAAATAAGTTAGGAAAAACATTAGTATACTTGTTTTTACGTCATAAATATTTCAATGGCCACAAGCATAATAAAATTTAAATATGAAGAACCTTGTTACTGGCAAGTAAAGCTTCTCCGATAGCAGGTGCATCTCCCATTACCACATTCACAACACCCTAACTTTCAAAAATCACAATTAGAATAAAATAGAGGGATGCAAAATATAGTGCGCAATGATCAGAATTTTTATCATGTATAGACCACAATGTCCAGATAAAGACAAGAGGGAGAACAATAAAAGATGCATTTTGAAAAGTTCCAGAATCCAGATAAAACTGGGCTCTGACTTGTGATAAGAAAAATAGAGCACCAGCAGGTCATGAGAATTAAAAGAATGTGATCCTTATTCCTTCCCATTTGTTAAACTCACATGTACCTAATTTTTCCTCGGCATCTCAAGCAGCACAAAAACTCCATAAACAATTTCACAAAAATAAGGATGCTGTTGCAACTTTTGCAATTCTTTCCCTTCAGATATGGTTTGACTACCTACTCAAGATTACTGACATTTTAGCCATGAAAGGACACTAGCTGTGGTCCAAGAGCAACGATGGGTGCCACCAGCCGCATAAAAGCACACTCTCATTAACTGATTGTCCCATGATTGATGATTCCATCAGTTAAAGCATCGAAATTAATTATTACGTATGGATTTTCTCATTTTATTGAAGGTTACAGGCATCAACAAGAAATTAATTGTTACTCCACACCTTAACCTCAAATCATAGAAAACTGGAGGCAGTTAGCGCAAAAGTCAAGCAAAACAACAAGTAGCTCATTTCACAATCTCAGAACTGAATGTGTGTTATGCAGTTTAAATGGCATTGAAACAGAATTACCGGTGGTATCCCAGCTTGAATGGATAGTTCTGCTGCTGCTAAAGCAGTCAGTGGAGTCAATTCAGATGGTTTTATGACAACGGTACATCCACAAGCAAGGGCAGGGGCAACCTAAAAACAAAATGAAGCAAATATCACTCTTGACATGATGCTAGTGCAGTTATATTTCGACAGAAAATAATGCCACTGAGCCCCAACGTGAAACAGATATGCACCTTCCGTGTAATCATGGCTATAGGAAAATTCCAGGGTGTGATCAACCCAACCACCCCTATTGGCTGCAAGAAAAAGTATATTCAGTGAGATGACTTGAACAGCTTGTTCAAACTGATGAACTTGCAACCTACTTACCTAAAGTAGGTCTAAGCCAGTTATTTCCAGCTCTGAACATTATTATGGTGAGGTGGACATGTAAGTAACTAGTAAGGCAGCATATTTCTGGTGCTTGGAAGATATGAGTATCATCGGTTAACGAGGTCTTCTGTAGTAGGGATCAGCAGGTATATGTGGATTTTTTTTATAAAATGCATACCTTCAGGAAGTGAATATTGTTCAATGAAAGACACGACAATTAGGTGCCTTTCCAATTTCAGATTTCTGGTTTCCTTGACAAATCAAAACAGATGCCTTTTTACCATAATTTTTTTCTCCGGTCAAAGAAAATGTCCTAGTTCAGGGTACTGTTTGTTGTAGGAGCAAGAGGAGGTGGAAATTATGAGAACCAAGGGAGAAAGGACGAAATAAAATCAAGACAGATTCTTTTAACATTATTGATAATCAAAAGTATGACATCTCATTAGTATGTCTTCTCAATGAGATGATAAAGCCGACTCATAGACTTATCACTTAAGGTCATGATTTTAGATCTCCTGTTGTTTATCTCACTCCAAAAGGGGAAGAAAAGCCTACTAGTGCAACAGTTTATTATTATTATCTTCGACAATAAAAGCAGTGCATTCAAGTATGATTATATTATTGATAACATCCTAAGTATGACAATACTATTTATAAAATATTACAACTAGATCAAATATACAGACCATGTTAATTGATATTTGTATCCAATAGATAAGCAATTTGGATCTTTTCAGTACTGCGAGGATGAAACACCCTTTGATAAGTATGTGGCCGGATTAAAAGAATGTTTGATGCACAAAAGCCACAACAAAAGTGAGATAAGGAGCTCAAAATTTCCGGGAAAATTATTCACCTGCTTTAAAATGAAGAATCGACGATCTGCTGATGTTGTTGGAATTATGTCTCCATACACACGTTTAGCCTCCTCAGCATAGAACTCAATAAAATTTGCCGCATAGGTAACCTATGAGCAGCAAGAATTTATATGCTTCTCAAATCGGAGGCAAACAAATAAAGTTTGTTTTTAAAAGAAAGACAAAGAATCAGGTACCTCACCAATGGCCTCTTTTACAGGCTTCCCTTGCTCTAGGGTCACAATTTGTCCAAGCTCTTCTTTGTGAGATATTAATAAATCATACCATTTCCTTAAACGTTTGCTCCTCTCTGTAGCAGTTAGCTTGCTCCAAGCTGCATCAACGTAAATAGAATTAATACAGCCAAAAAACCTCCGGCTGATAGGGTTGTATTATCACGATCATTTTGATTACCATGATGCACTGGATCAAACTTATCAAGATCTCATGGAATGAAAAGTTTTATTTATATGAAACAAGAATGGTACTCGCTCCAATAATAATTACACAATGTCATTAAAGTGTACAAGATTATTGTTCAGGAACCATTTTACCAGTCATTAAGCACACAATGATCAGCATTCAGAAATCTGAATTGATATGTTTAGGTATGACCGTATGAAATACTCCAGACTGTACAAATAACAACTACAACACGCTCCACAAAATACGGTATATAGGCGGTAGCTCATAGCTCTAGATTTGTACTTTGAATCACACAGTCAGACAACTCTCAAGATCATGCAACAGCCGGTTCTGTGCGCTGTGTGAGTCGGGCAACAATTGAGTACACTGTACCTCAGACAAAAAGCTGGGCTAGTCATTAGATAATAAGAGAACATGTTGGATTGAGATCTTTTATGTCACAACTGACAACTTATAATGCAAAACAAGAAAAGTCCAGATATGTTGATAAGCATTGATGAACTTTGAACAGATGTTATCTTTGTAAAGTGCAGAATATAGCAAGAAACTGAAAACACCAACATTTAGAGTACGGAACAAGGAGATGTTCAGTTACTAATGTTCGATAAATTTCGTTTCTTCAGGTAAGAGTATGTATTTTAAGCTGGTCTTCTTGTAACTACTACTAATATGAAAAAATTAATAGTAATAAAACAAAAAAATCTAAACAGAATGACCGGAGAAACAGACAGATGAAAAAAACTGAAAGAAAAGAAACAGAAAATAAGACAACTAAGCCCGGATAAACTCACAGGCAAATGCTTCCTGCGCTGAAGCAATGGCGTCATTTGTCTCTTGTCCAGCCATGAACGGAACGGTTGTTATGACCTCACCAGTTGCAGGGTTAAGCACCTGCCAAAAAAAGGTATTATTCTACATACAACAAAGCAGCTGGCTATACACGTGAGAAGTATTTTCCTGTCAACATCTTGAATTGCCACACGACCAAACCTCAAATGTTTTCCCATCGTATGCTTGAGTCCATTTCCCACCAATAAGTCCACGACTTCGGATGAGTCCTGAATCGTTCAGCTTAACAGAGATAGCCTTTGCATCCGAACCCATCTGCAGCCATCAAAACAACCTTGTCATGCCACAATTCCCACGCCTTTCAAAAATTCTACAAGTCGGGACAATTAAGTTGATACATAAATGGCGGACTGCAAATGGGATCTCTTCTAACATAGAATTTGAGGGTAATATCGACCGGAACTGACGACCAAATCTGAACCTAAAGAACAGATTCGAGCCGGATAATTGCAGAGAAAGTAAGAGTCTTTGTCCCTCGAATTTCACCACAAAAACTAGCATTTCTACAAACACCATCAAGAACCCACAAGCAAACTGATCTAATGAACCAAACCCATAAAAATGCCAGAAAAAAAAGTACCTTTACACTTGCTGGAAAGTGAAAAACTCAAAAGGCCACGAAGATTACTAGAAAGTGGGCTGCAAAGTAGCTATGGTACCTGTCTACAAAATATACGAGAGGGGTAATATGGCTGCGAAGTAGTCGAGATGCGTAGAGAAATAAAACCCAAGGCAAAGCTCCTACACACTGTGGATACGCAGATGCGATTCCAGTTCATCTGGTCTGAAAACGGACCCTCAGACAGCCTGTCTACGTCTAAATAGTAAACACCATAATTAATTGCACCACTCGGGGATTCGAAATGATGAAAAAACAATTGAAAGAAAGAAGAGTGGTGGCCTACTGCTGCTTCGCTGTTTCGTGTGAGGAAGGGACACTGGGTTGCATGCCCCACCGGCCCGGATGAATGCTCCACGAGCCGCTTGGAGGCCAACACATGGTAGGCCTACGCCTGCGTCTGCCAAACATATCGACAAATATTATACGTCTACTCACTGATAATAAAGATATGAATGTTTGCTTATACAAAAAAAAAATCAAGAAATTGAGTTTAATGATAAAAATAATCGGTAAATAACCGAGACAAATTACAAGAAAATATATATGACCATGTTTTTAAAAATAATACATATTTAAATATCATTAAATTCATATAATTGGTTATGCGATTTTTTAAAATGATATATTCAAAAAATGAAGCCTATTAAATTTCATTACTTTTTTATCATTAATTAACAATTTATTTAGAGCACGGGTCAACCTGGATTATATCTACAAAACTCACTTATATTTTTTTATTTGTGATACGAGTTGATTCGTTCCGTACTTAAAGAAAAATAATATTTTTTCTGTTCTGAAAATTATATTTTTTATGAATCAAGTTATGTAAAATATTTGTGTCATAAATTGAAATATAGATTTCTATGTATATCTAAATATTGAATGATGGATTGTGGCCTCATTGAATGCTCAGCTCAGGTCAAGTGGTTTATTTTAAGAGTACTTCTCTTGTAAAATGATATTACGAAATTGTGAGACATGTCAACTTTACCGATATTCACAATAAAAAATAATACTCTTGGTATAAAAAGTAATATTTTTTAATGGATGACTCAAATAAAAAATCTGCCTCACAAAATACGACTCATAAAACTGTCTCACACAAACTTTTATCATATTTTAAATCTCAACATATGGAGAACACAATACATTTCTTCATTATTGAGCACCCCCCTGATCGGACGGTTAGATTTGCACAAGTCTCTATCTCTACCCCACGTATCATTTGACTAACTGATATGATAAGACAAGAGTGTCGTCCTCGAACTAGGGCCGGCAAAAATCAGAAAATTCCCGACTTTTCCCAACTTCCGACCCGGGCCCGACCCGAAAATTTCCCGACCCGAATTTTTGCCGACCCGAATGGTCGGGATTTTTCCCGACCCGCTCAGAATCGGGAAAGGGATCGAGAATATAAAATATATCCGACGGGATTCCCGACCCGACCCGAATATATTAATAAATTTAAATATTTAATTTTATTTGAAAAAATAAAATTCTAATTTTATTTATTGAATTAAAATATTTTTTTTAAATTTAATCTATACATAATATTTATACTTATTTGGGTTATTTTATATATATTTAAGATTTTATTAACTTATATGTATATATTCTTAAATTAGTTAGTCATATTAGTAGTTAGAGAACAAATAGAAAACGAAAAGAAATTAAAAAAAAAAATCAAGAATAATATAGAATGTATATTTGTGCACCTATCATTTGTTTTTAAGATATATGAAAAATATTATTTCGCTTAGGTATATTTTAGTAATTTACTTCAAATACAATCATAATACTAAAACGTTTTAGTAATTTTATATTTATATTAGGTATATTTTATAATAACAAGCTACATTTGATTTTATCCGTCAAAAAAATAAAACATAAATGAATCTTATTAATTTGATTTGATTAAAAAAATATTAAATTTTATACTTAAGATATATATTTTTATAAATATAAATCTGATCAAACTCTAAGTCATATTAAAAAGTACAAATATTTAAAACATTCTTCAAATTTAATTTCTCATATCTAACAACAATAATGATAAAATTAAATGATTAAAATAAAAAATGAACAGAATGAATGACTCACTCTTGGTCATAATAATGAAAATTCAGTGAGAATACTGTATTCTGTGTACACGGTTCTTGAGAATCCCACTGTACAAAGCTACATGATTTATAGGAAATTTCTGAATTTCATTACCGCAACTCTTTCGAATTTCTCTGAATTTTGTCTGTTCATTTCTGTACGACTCACCGTTGATTTTCTTGCTTGAATATTACATCTTTCCTGATTTTCACTTTGTTCTTCTTCTTCGCCTGATCACTTTTCTTGCTCCCTATGAATTCATGAACATGTAGATGAACAGAAAAATCCCTATGAAAAAGAAGTGTTTTCTTGATAAGTAGTACCTGAATCAGAAGCTAAACACGATTTGAGAGCCTTCTTTTCAGGACATAAATAAAAAATATTTATCGGGATTTTGTCTCCCTTCCCGACCCGATCCCGAACATTCGAGTCCCGATATTTGTCGGATACGGGATCGGGAATCTTTTTTCATTCCCAATTCTTATCGGGACAGGGATCAGGTTAGGGGATTACGGGACGGGTCCCTACCCGATCCCAGCCCTACCTCGAACAGATAATAAGATATTCATTTAATAGCAAATAAGATAAGCCTTGAAGAAAATATTTATACGACAATAATATTTACCTTGTTTATTTGCTGAAATACATTAATTTGACTCGTGAAATAAGATGATAAATTAATATATATGGATAATATTATGATTTATAACTATAATAATTTGTAGAACTTAAGTCAGACATTGTATTAAACAAATATATATAATCAAATTATTACTTATCATTCGAATCAAACAATGTCTTAATAGTATTACTTAAAATTGTAGTTGGCAACCGGTATTTTCGAGATTCGACTCGATATGATCAGTTGGGATCGAGTTTTCGGGATAAATGTTTTGGAGAGATCAGATATGGTTAATTTAAAGTTGGTTGGAAAGTAGGAAGGAAAATCCTATACATAACTTGAAATACGTATGTTTTGATGGTTTTCAAGTATTTCTGCCGTATATTATATATACTTCAATCAAACTGATTGTTCTAATATTCTTTATTAAACATCAATGAAAGAACGATTGTCGAATAAAAGAATAAAAGAGTAATTATTATTTAATTAAAAGCTTACACGAAAATGCCATTTGTCCATTTGAGAAAAATAATTAAAGTTACATTTATCTTGTTAAGTTCTTAATATCAAGAGTAATAAAAGAAAAAAGGAGCTATTCCTTTTATTTTATATTTGAATTTTAAAAAGAGTAATGTGGTCTAATGCCCGTACCAGCAAATTAAATATATGTAACCAAAAATGACAGAACCCAGATGGCATATATTGTCACCTACCTAGAAATTTATATGTCAATTATATCACTTAAAATAAGAATTTAGTTTAACTTTATTAATTTAATTTTGTATATTTATGATGCACAATAATTACATGAGTTGGGAACAATATTATTTTTTTTTCCTTTTTTATTGTTTTATATAAAAGTTATGACAGAAAAGTGGCTGAGTCAGTGGTCATTAATATGTGCATCTAAACACAGCCAAAAACCAGGAAATTCGATAATGGAAATAGCATAAATTTGGTAAGTTTTTACTTGGAAAAGATGGAATCGGGAAACACAGTTCTACCCCCACGCTGCCTTATACAATAATATCAGCAATGTTTCATACCTAAATTATGTTGGTCTCACGTGCGACAATTTGAGATAATAAATATAAAAATAAAAAATAAAACTTGACACCGAGATTTTACGTGAGAAACCCCTAAAAATTATTAAGGTAAAAACCACGGGTAAGATAAAAATAATTTCACTATCATATTTTATGATGTACAACTCAATCACCGTATTTCAAAGAGAACATGTACTCTCTTAATACAGGAGAACTATCACCTCATAAATATTATAAAACTAAGGCTCAAATGTTATAAGATGATAGAAAACTCGAAGAAAAGATAAATGAAATTATCGAATTGTGTCTCTATTTATAATCATATTTTGATGTGTGAAACCGCGTGCATTTTTTGAATTGCATATGAAATTTCCGCAACCAACCTTCTGCTTCCAACCTTCGTTTTGCTACCTACCACTTTGTCTACTCATTTAATGCACATTTGTCGACATTTCTCCAACTTGGAGATTTGATTGAGAATCAAACATATCCTTTAAATCTTGTCATTACATGCTCCTTGCGTTTCTGCTAGGCCACTTGAGGATCTACACCACTCAAACTTTTCAATGTTCACCTGGCTTGGTCAGAATATGAGCTATAATGTCTTTTATATGGATCTTCTGCATATCCACACTTCTTTCTTCTACTAATTCCCGTACAAAGTGAAATTGGACTCAATGTGTTTCGTACTCGAATGAAAGGTTGGATTCTTTGTTATATGCAAGGCACTCTGACTGTTACAAAATAAAGAAACATTCTCTTGTTTGTGCCTGATATCCTCCAATAACATTTTAATCCATATTGCCTCCTTGCAAGCTTGAGTAGCTGCCATATATTCTGCCTTCGTTGTAGATAACATCACAACTGTTTGCAATTTTGAAACTCAGCTTACTGTTCCCGCTGCAAGCGTAAACACATAACCAGTAGCAGATTTCTTCTTATCAGGATCATCTGCATAATCTGAATTGACATATCTCATGAGTGTAAAATCTGATTCTACATAACATAATGCAGCATTTGAGGTACCCTTAATGAATATAAGGATCCTCTTAACAGTATTCCAATGATCTCTTCCAGGATTCGCCATATACCGACTAATTGCTCCCACTGCTTGAGCAATGTCTGGTCTTGTAAAGATCGTGACGAATATCAAACTTTCCACTGCTGATGCATATGGTACTCAAGATATCTACATCCTCTCTGCTTGGCTGCTAGGACACATCTCAGAGGATAACTTGAAGTTACATGAAGAGGGGTCGATATTGACTTACAATCTTGCACGGTGAAGACTTTCTTTAAATAGTTTTTCTGGGAAAGTCAAATTTTTCTGTTACTTCTGCCTCGGTGAACTTACATCCCTACAATCTTGTTTGTTAGTCCCAAATCCTTAATATTAAATTCTCTAGTCAATCGTGCCTTCAATTCTTGGACCATATTTTTGTTGGGCTTGCTACCAACATGTCGTCCACATATAACAGCAAAATGATATAATTATCACCAGACCTCTTGAAATACGTACAAGAGTCTGCACTCAGTCTGTTGTAACCAAAGCTCACGATATAGGAATCCAATATCTTGTACCAATATCTCAGCGCCTGTTTGAGAATGTACAAATATTTCTTCATGTGGGGACCCGGGCTCTAACTCAATTGTCTTTGGGATTAATTGGATCTTTGCTAGAAAATGTGGGTCAAAATTTTGCTTTTAATATAAAAAACAATTGTATATAAATCACACATCAACGTTGTCTCTATTTTATTTCAACAAACATTGGTACATGTCTTGTTCCATTACAGTCATACAAACTAGCGTTTTTAAAAACAACTACAGATTAAATGTAGAACCACTATTTCATCTTCTACGCCTGAAACCACCACACTATCCAATCTCAGTCACACTCTTCTTGACCCTGATCATGTCCCACCTGTTGTCATGCACACATACAGATACAACAACAGCCGGATACTCCGGTGAGAACAAATCCTAGTATAAAATATGTATACATGCATGTCATGCAATTAAATTCAAAATCATAACATATAAATCAGTATTTATAACACATTAGTGAATATAGATAAAACTCTTCGACTCTTATTCTTTGACTCGACTCATATCTAAATCTAGAGATCCCGGTGTGAATAAGACGTAACAATCTCCCACCTACTCTCCCAATCGGGGTGGCGGTACGTCTTATTCCCAGACTTCAGCCCTCTCTGTATCGAATATCTACAATAGGAGTCGATCTTCTCCTACGTACGTCGATATCACCGAACATCCGGTATCTTGGCATATCTGCCAACGACTCACCTATCTCATGTGCATTGCTATAACTCTATAAACAAGGCATAACCATATCAATTATAAACAATCTAGTATGTGATTTTGGGAAACTCAAATAGAATCTAATTTGAGTTGTGTCTTCCCGAATCAACATTGAATTATACCTTTCGGTGTTCAATCTTTGTCGATGTCGAAGTCTTGACGTCGAAGCTTGTCGATATCAATCTGAAATGGAAATGTCGAATAACACAATATCAATCCATAACTCAACCAATAAATGTACTTATCAAAATTCATTCCCGGTACATTTCGACGGCATAATGGTGTAATCTCACGATACCGGTCAACTCAAACATCAATAATCAATAACAATAACTCATAATTCTCATCATAACACAATCTACCATACTGAAATCTGCATAATCTCATACACATATATGCTGGAAAATCGTAATAATCGTATACGGTAACATTTCTTCGATCCGGTTTCAATTCTACATATCTCAACATATCAAGAACACATAATAGAAATCAAAATCTGATTTCTCTCAACATCCCAACTTCAAAACATGCTGAAATGTAGCAATACTTGCTTCCTTTGATAGCTTGTAACAAGAGAAGCACAAATATAAGCTCGGATCGAAAATCGGACTGTTAGATTCTTGCTTGAGTAGAATTCTTGTACATGAAACTTTAAAGATCCTAAGCTCTCGGTTCTTTCTCCTAAAATTCTGAATAAAGAAATGTATTACAACTCATATATTTATATATATATATATATATATATATATATATATATATATCTTGAATGGTGAGGGAAAATGGCATATTCTTTGTTCAACACGTCTCGCGCTCGGGCGGACATAAAGTTCTGCCCGGGCGTGAAACTATCGGTCCTTGAATTTTGTACAGGCGCGCTCGGGCGGTCAAAGACTTCCGCCCGGGCGCAAAACCTTCGGCCCTCTTCTTTTATCATGTGGCGCTCGGGCGGTCAAAGACTTCCGCCCGGGCGCACAACTTTCGGCCCAACTCTTCTTTTCTTCTTTTTAATTCCTATACTTTGTCCAATCTGGTCTCGGAATGGCCCGACTATAATCATATCAATACAAAATAAATAATTCCATATTAACAGAGTCAAAATCTCGGGCATTACACTTCAACCTGCAAACCAAGTTCTCTTTGCCTTTTTCCGCAAAAACCTTCTGGCTGAAGCACATAGATTTATACTTCAAGATCTCCATGAAGAAGTGCAGTTTTCATATCTAGATGTTCTAGATGTAGGTCAAATACCGCACACAATTCCAACATTACTTTGACTATTGTAAGCCAAAACACAGGAGAAAACATCTCATTAAAGTCAATGTCTTCTTTCTGAGCATACCTTTTTAATACCAATCTAGCACGATATTGTTCCACTTTGTTATTGTCATCATATTTGATCTTATAGACCCAATCTGTTTCCAATGTCTTTCCTCCCTCGTGGTAGTGTAACAAGATCCCAAGTTTTATTCTTTTCTAATGTCTCCAGCTCTTCTTGCATTGCTATAATTCACAAGGATACATCTGAGCTTCGAGTAACCTCGTGGAAATTCGATGACTCACCATCCACTGACAATAGACAATATGCAATATTTCTTTCAGTGACATAATCAGAAAGCCAACATGGTGATATTCTGTCTCGAGTTGACTGCCTCACATTGGAAACCTCAAAGTCTACTGTTCTTGTCCATCGAGCTCTGATATTGCTTCACAAGAAATTTGACCTTCATTCGTCTTATTTTCCACCTGAAATATAGTAGTTTCTGAGTTCAGTGTGCCTTTGTCTCCCTTTACTTTATCATCCTCGAAGATAACATCTCTGCTGATGATAAGCTTGTGGGCAGTAGGATCTCACAAGCGAAACCCCTTTACTCCATCAGCATAACCCAAAAAGATACATTTTCTGGATTTTGAATCCAACTTCGATATTTCTTGCTCATTGTACAAAAAGTACACAGGACTTCCAAATGTATGCAAATGAGAATAATATGTCGGCTTTCCAGTCCACATTTCCATCGGAGTCTTCAGATCCATAGCCACTGATGGAGAACGATTGATAACATAACAAGCGGTTTTGACTGTTTCCGCCCAAAATGACTTGTATGGACCCGCAGTCCTCAACATAACACTTGTTCTCTCCAACAAGGATCTATTCATCCTCTCTGCTACTCTATTTTATTGAGGTGTGTAAGCCATTGTGAATTGTTTTTTGATGCCCTCATGTTGAAAAAATGCATCAAATTCGTCACTGGTATATTTTCCTCCATTGTCAATTCTCAAACACTTGATTTTCTTTTCATAATCAAGTTCAACCCGCGTTTTGAAATCTTTGAAGATCTGGAAAACATTTGATTTCTTCTTGATTGGATATACCCAACATCTCCAAGAGAAATCATCAATGAACGAGACAAAGTATCTCGCTCCTCCTAGGGATACAACATGGTGTTTTCCAAACAACCGAATGAATCAGCTCCAATATGCTTTTGCTTTTGGCAGTAGAAGTGCCAAATTGAATCTGTGTTGTTTACTGGTAACACAATGCTCACAAAAGGGTAGTGACACTTTTGTAAGTCCGAGCAGTAGCTTCTATTCTGAGAAAATTTTCAACCCTCGTTCTGACATATGCCCAAGCTTTCTATGTCATAGCACTGTTAATTCTTCTCTTGAACCAATTGATGCAAAATCTAGTTTTGCATCTTTGTGTGTTTATCCCAAAAGTACATAGAAATTTGCAGCAACTTTTTCCGCCTTCATAACCACAAGCGTACCTTTCACAATTTTCTCGATCCCATTTTAAATACTGGTTTTGCACCCGATATCATCTTGTTGCCCCAAGGAGAAAAAAAATTTCGTTAGTACTTTAACATGTCGTATATCATGTATGGTACAAATGATGCCATCAATTTTTTTTTATTTTGGTAGTACATATCCTCCTGAGACTGATCATTTCCGAGGCATGATCATTTCTCATGAATACAGATCCTCCTGAGACTGATTCATAATGATCAAACCATTCTCTCCGGGACGTCATGTGCCACACCACTCCTGAATCCATATTTCATGTGTCACAAAATTTGTGTCTGTCTTCTGCAACTGTTGCTGCTTCGCTGAATAATATTTCACAACCGCCTGAAGTACTGGCCACATTTCCTTGAGAACTCTTCTCGATACTCGTACACTCTTTCTTGAAGTGTCCTTTACCACCATATTTAAAGCAGTAAATATTTTTCTTCTTACTTTTCGATTTTGATATACCTCGTCTTTGGCTCATACTTGATACACGGTCCATAAATATTCCTCTTATCATTGCTAAAACATTTGTCTGCTTCGATGTTACCAACATATCTTCCTTATTCTTGTGTCGTCTTTCTTCTCCGAGAACCGCAGTTAAGACATCGTCGAATCATAGAAATCCCATAAGAATTTTTTTGGTTATGTTGATGATAAGTTGATCATATGAACCTGGTAAACTTTGAAGTAGAATCTAAGCATGTATATTTTCCTCTATTTTATGTCTCATATAAGTGAGTTGGACAAATAGGGTATTTAGTGTATTGATATGCTCGGTCATCGATGAAGATTCCGTCATCCAAAGAGTATAAAACCTTCTCTTTAGGAAAATAATGTTGTGTAGCGACTTGACCTCGTACATTTTTGTCAGAATATTTTAGATAACTTTTGTTGTTTTTATCTTAGAGATACTTGACAATATTTTGTCTCTTATAGCCAAGTGTAAATTGGCAACATCATTATTATTCATCTCATTCCACTTTCCATTGTTCGTCATTTTCACCGGTCTATTTTCAATATCCGCCAAGCAATTCTCTTTTCTTAAAACTGCTTGTATCTTTATTTTCCACAACATGACATTTGTTATCTCGTACCTGCTCGCCATTATGTCTACAAAAATTTAGTAGACTGGACAAAATAATTTCGTCTTAATAAATTTTTTTTCCTGATTTGGAAGATCAGTCTAGGCTACAACCACATAGCATACTCAGAATTTTTAAGAAATTTTAGACCAAGGCTCTTATATCACTAGTTGGTCCCACGTGCGGCAACTTAAGAAAATAAATATGAAAATAAAGAATAAAATTGGACATTGAGATTTACGTGGAAAACTTTTAAAAATTATTATGGTAAAAACTACGAGCAAAATGAAAAGGATTCCACCATAATATTTTATAGTGTACATCAAACTCACTGTGTTTTCGAAGAGAGCACACTCTCTTAATACATGAGAACAAACATCTCACAAATATTATAGAACTAAGTACTCAAATGCTATAAGATGAAAGAAAACTCGAAGAAGAGATAAATGAAATTATCGAATTGTGTCTCTGTAACGGCCCGAAAATTCGTGTTTGAAAATTTGCGAAAAATTCAAAAACTCTCTTTAAAATAATCAAAATTTGCCTCATTCACAAAATCAACTGATAAGTCAATTTAAATGTTCAAAATAGCAACGGAAGAAATTATTACTCGCCAAACTAACAAGTTAAAGTATCCAACAATTGATAAAATGTTTGAGCATAAAAATGACAAGTGCTGTAAATGAGGTCCTCGGGTGCCACTACTGCCGATCCAAGCTAGCTCACTGATCCCCGCCCTCGACTCCGACATCATCAGTACCTACAACATTCAAGTCTAGTGAGCCTAAAGACTCAGCATGCATATATCGTAAATAACGAGTAAACAATATAGTAAATTTGCATGGGAGTAAAAATATCATGTCATGAGACATAAAGTGAAAATAACTTGTCATGAGCAATTATAATACGTGCATAACTGAACTGAAAATCATAGTGAAAATGTTTGCTCCTTGGAGCCCTGTAATAAAATAGCATGTCATAAATTTTCTGTTGAGATTATGGTCTACGCAAGTGGTCCCTGTACTGAACTGAACTGACCGGTAACTGCCGACTGGATAATACAATGCTCCCATGATCGGTAACTGGCGACCGGGTGAAGTAATGAACGTCTGATCAGACTAATGCCACAGTATACGGGGTGGTACATAACTGAACTGACCGGTAACTGGCGACCGGGTGAAATAATGCTCCCATGATAGTGAGATGGCCACAAGCAATATCGCATAAATCTCAAAATGAATGTTTGCACGTAGGGGTGAGCAAAAATTCGGTTAAACCGATTTAACCGACCGAACCAAATTAATTCGGAAATTCGGTTCGGTTAATTCGGTTTCGAAATTTTCAAAAATCGGTTAATTCAGTTAATTCGGTTCGGTTTCGGTTTTTGTAAAAAAATATCGGTTTAACCGAATTAACCGAATAATTAAATAAACAATTTTTATTTTATTTTATTATGTTTTAAATAAAATTTATAATATTTTTATATTTAATATTGTATATTATAATTAATTTTTTTAAATTTTTTACGAATAAAGTGTTTTATTATGATTAAAATAGAATATTAATTTATGTATAATTTTAAATTTAATTTTTTAGAATATTAATTATTAATTTTATGTATAATTTTAAATTTTAATTTTTTAGAATATTAATTATTAATTTTATATATAATTTTTAAAATTTAAATTTTTTTAAAAAAAATCGGTTAATTTGGTTACCGACCGAAATAACCGATTTTAATTCGGTTCGGTTAATTCGGTTTTTGTGAAAATTCGGTTCGGTTCGGTTCGGTTAGTCTAAAAATTTTCGGTTAAATCGGTTTTCGGTTAATTCGGTTCGGTTTTTAACCGAATTAACCGAATACTCATCCCTATTTGCACGTAATATAATTAACCAACATAATTAAATATGAACAATTTCGATCTTCTTGCATTAAAATCATGTACTTGCGATATTTAAAAATATCTATACGGCTTGATTGAAGAGTGAAAGAATATATAAACATCCTTGGTTTGTTTTGATAGAAAACAAATGAAATACGATGCGGCGCGGCGGAGACGGAGTGCTCTTCACTTTCTCACTTTTTCTCTCTTAATTCCTTTAAACCAAGCATGCACCATAATTATTATAATAGCGTAAAAAAATCGTAATCATGATGCATGAACATTTAAAAATATCATGATTTGTGCTCAGGGCGCTGCTAGGACCAAAATCTCACATCGGGTGCAAAATGACCATTTTGCCCCCTGAAAACTCAAAAATTATTGTTTCAACCCTGGACCTCTAAATTGACCCGAATCTTACCAAACTCTTTAAAATATCCCAAAACATTTTTAAAAGCGTTCCTAGACGTAGACTCGAGCCGAAATCAGAAATTAATCGCTTCGTTTTAAAACTTGGGCCGGGGTCCCGGTTTTAACCCGAATCGACCCGAAGCACACTCGATTTTTCTCCAAATTGTACCATAATTTAAACCACTCATCCTAAACCATTTTCTACATAATTTAAGTCCTCAAAGTATCGGCCATCACCCACACCACTTCAACAACTCTCGGCCCTGTTAATTGTCCCACATCGGTTAGATAATTAACCTTTGAGTGGCATATATTGGCTTGGACAACTCTCCCCCCTTGAGCTAGCTTTTGGGGTTGAGTTAGGTCCAAGTTCCAATCTTTACATGGTATCAGAGCCAGGTTTCACCGTTATGTGTTGGACTGCTTATAATTAGGCCACCCGTTCTGCCCATAATTGGGTCATTTGTAAACTCCACGCTCCAGATGTTCATTCCTGGGCGTGAGAGGGGTGTGTTAATTGTCCCACATCGGTTAGATAATTAACCTTTGAGTGGCATATATTGGCTTGGACAACCCTCCCCCCTTGAGCTAGCTTTTGGGGTTGAGTTAGGTCCAAGTTCCAATCTTTACAGGCCCCCTTTTATTTAATAACCAAACACATGTCCTAGCCCCCAAATCTCCAACATCTCGGTCCTCTCTTCTACAACCACTTGTCCTACCTTTAAATCTCTTTCTTAAAGCCGTAAGGATCATTTAAACTAAGCCAAATCAACGCAAGAAGCTGTTGTACGAATCATTACGCAAAGAAAAAGAAAACCGAGCAAACTATCGCACCTCCTCTCTATCGAGCTATATCTCCAAGATCCGAACTTCTCTCTCGTCCAAGTGCCTAAGGTACACTCTTAACATCCTACCAGACATAACAAAGGCTGAGACATGGCTAGGTTCGAGCCCATGCACCGCCGTAGCCCTTGACCGACAGCCTTCGAATCAACTCTACCCAAACTCTCGATCTCTCCACCTACAGCAAGGCCGAACCATTTTCCCGATTCCAGCACCAAGACACCCTCTCTCACGACATGCACAGCCCCTCTAGCATCAATAACGACAGCCCCTTGAAGTAAATAGCCAAAAAAAACGTGACTTGGGAAAAGATTTTTGTGCAGAAATTGCAACAACCGAATGAAGGAATGATTTAACATGCATGAACAATGAACTATCGGCTAACACAGCATATCAGCATAATAAAATTGCGTGAATGATGAGCAAGGAAGATACATAGCGTGCCTTATGGTGTTTGACGATCAAAAACGAGAAAATGGAAGCTCCCTTTGCAAGGACAAGAGGCCACCGACGGTTTTTTAATGAAGAACAACCCTGAACTCGATAGAGGAGGCAGCTGGGGTTGGGGTGTCGGCTGTTGAATATTAGGTTTAGGTTTAAACAATACTTAGTAGTTTAATTATATAGGTAATATCAGTTTATGGGCCATAATTTGCATTTTAAAAGTTTTAACAGGGTTTTAAGCCCAACAAGCTTAAAAGTAAGCCCATTAAATTCAAATGGACTCCCGAAAGCTATTTCGTGTTGAAAAGATTTTGAAAATATTAGCCGAACCATTAAAAAGTCCTCCGATTCGATAAAATTATCGTACCGCTAAAAAATAAAATGATACGGGTAAAAATACCCAAACCCCCATTTTCGAAAAATATATATTTAAAAAATGCTTTAAATTAATTAAAAAAATATATCGTATAATAAAATAATTTTCTGAAAATTCTCCGGTCTTCGTTACTCGATCGAATGCAATTTAAAAATCTTAATGCACGAACTTTTAAAGTTTCATGAAACAAATCCTATCTTGCATGAATTATGTGTATAATGCATAAAAATAATTAAACATAAATTAATGAAATAAACATGCATTTAATGCTTTAAAACATTTAAATAAAATACCAAAAAAGTTTAGTAACTTGCATGCATGCCAACTTTTTAAATTATATTTACTAACATGCTAAATTACCACTTCTTAAATAAGTCTTTATTTACTTATCTCAATATTACATCTCCAGTCCGGCCTCACTTATTTAACTGAAAAAGTAGCAACTAAACTACTGCATGAAATAAATAAATTTAAAGAAAAGAATTTAAATACTCATGAAATAAAATCATTTTAATTTAAATATTATAATTATGCATGGCTTCTACGTAGTCTGATTTACGGGTTCTACAGTCTCTATTTATAATCATATTTTGAGGTGTGAAACCACATGCATTTACTGAATTGCGTATGAAATTTCCGCAACCAACCGCCTGCTTCCAACCTTCGTTTTCCCACCTACCACTTTGTCTACTCATTTAATGCACATTTGTCGACAAATTGTGATCTGCTTTTGTGTTCTGGTCTGTGTGAGAACTCAAAATCTATGTGAACAAAAGCTCTTTCAACCTCCGGAAGTTTCTCGAGCTTTTCTTGTAACGTTTCACCGATATTATGAGCTTGGCTCAAAAACATATCTTCCGGCAATAAAATATCAATCTCCACGAAGTAATGAGAGCCAAACGTATAGGCCCTTACTTTATCAATATGCTGGGACTTTTTGTCATGGTTCCATACGAAATATGCCAGTTTCGCAAGGAAATCTGGAGGAGCTGTTCTTCCGATCAATGGCCACATGTTTTCAAAAACTCTTTGCTCAAGTTGTGATTGTGTTATGTGTATAATGTCATCTACACCATCAAAATGAAAATGAGTTGTGACAAAAAAGAATGCCAAAATCGACCATTATATGAAGGAAACATAATTAATAGCGGTCTCTAATGTTTCCTCTTGACATAAGGATTTAGGAGGCACCTCCATTTCAGATAGTTGCATGAGTGACTGCTGCATGCGGTTCTTATGAGCATGATTTTTTATGGCAACAATTACATCGTTGAAATGACAAATATGAGGAAATTCGTGGCAGTGTGCTATCAATGGATCATATATTTCTGTTGTCATGGGAGAAAAAGGTGAAGCACCATGTTTTAATGTGCTTGTCTAATGATGCTTGGAAGGAACATGAGTTGAGAGGGTCATGGGATCATATAGGGATATGAAGGCTCATGGAGTCTAAAGTTCTAAGTTGTGGTGTTTATTTACCGTAGACCAGCTTTTCTTTTATAATAAAAATGATATCAAGTCTATGTTAACCTACAATAAAATCACGAAGAGAGTGACGAACTCACAATTATACCTCATGTAGGATCAATCCACCAGTAGAATCGAACTGCTAATACAGCAGTTGCCAGTTCGACTGAATTAGTAATCACATCGAAGAAATGATCTTTAGCATAGGCTTTACCTATTTCATTCTTGAATTGCCGGCAATACATCATTAACATAAACTTCACCACGGTAACAGAAACCATGATTCCTATCATCCACATCTCCTTATTATGGTTCATATATGGACCAGACTATGCAAAAGTATATTACAACTAAAATACAGGAGTCAATGCTAAATTAGCAACAATTTACATATGCTTCCACAAAACTACGACCTATTTTTTTCCAGGTTTTAGGAAGATAAAAAAATGAAGCTGAAATACCTTTGCAAATAGTTGCTTTACAGACTCTACAATTATTTGTGATCCCAAAGTTGCCATAACAGATGCAAAAACAATAATCCCCTGCATATGATGTATTCTCAAAAGTGCAGCATAAAAGATATGGTTAATTGTAATGTAAATGACAAAGAGTATGATGACATACGTACCGGTTGCATTCGTTTCTTTCCAATTGGCTAGCGATACTGGTTTGGATTTTTCATGTCATAGACAGTAAACTACAGGATCAACCCAGACAAAAGGTCTAGAAAAGAATCCAGGGTTGATGCAATTACAGATAAAAAGGAACAGATTAGCTATGTTTGACACATTAATAACCATTGTTTCTCTCCTAGCAAGTTGCTTCAATTCATCCTGAAGATATGTGATGAAAATTAGATAAACTAATGGGACCCATGGTGGAAATTTATAGAGTCTTCGGAACGATTCCAGCTATAAAAATTATTTTGATCAAATAAGAGAAACACAATAGAAGCGATTACATAATTTCATAAATTATAATCGAACATATGAATATAAATTAATGATGAATTTAAATAAAATTATTTTCTAGAAAAACTAACCTCTTGTAGTTTTCTTTTTTTTGTGTATCCGAGATCTGTAGAAACCAAAGCCTTCCAGTACTATCCTTTCTATCGCAAGAAGGAATGGATTCCATGTCTGTGAATTCATATTCCCAGCCATTAAGTTCAAATGTAAATCTAAAATACAAGTATTGATAATGCATAATTGCAAACTTTAAACAAGCAAATCAAGAATCACATTGAAATAAATAGGAGTCTATAATCACATCACGATTCAGATTTATTCATATATGATCATCTTTATGATTTAATTTAAATTTCATATTAACAACGAAATTTATTATGAAATGTCTAATTAAATCGGTCCAAGTCCTACATAATCTCATTATATATAAATGTCCTCATCTAGATGTATCTACATCGACAGTCCTGATAAGATGGTCACATTCTTAATGTTCATGGGCCGCATTAGGATGCTTTAATTAAAGATCACATAATTTAATTATTTTCATCACGAACTTAATTTAAGTTTATTATCCATAATTTTAATTATCTTGTATATATAACTTTTATATATACTAAAATTATAGTTACATTCAATAAACTAGGGATTTCTCTATGATATTTAAGACAATAAATTTCATTTAATATGTTCAATAATAAATGTCACTTTTATTAATAATATTAAAATATAATCTAATTACAATGCTTTTAGGGCACTATTCCCAACAATCTCCCACTTGCCCTAACGCATATGAGACATGTCTTTAAGTCTCATATTCATCATATGCCTCTCAAACACTTTTGCGGGCAGTGTCTTAGTGAATGCATCGACGAGGTTGTCACCAGACGCAATCTTGAGAATGGAAACGTCACCTCTTTGTACTATCTCTTGGACCCAATGGTATTTTTCTTTCTATATGCTTTGATCTCTTGTGACTCCGAGGTCCCTTTGAATTAGCCACTGCACCACTGTTTCACACCACAAAGTGAGTGGATTATCCATATTTGGAACAACTTCCAAATCATATAGGAACTTCTTAAGCCATACAGCCTCTTTAGCAGCTTCAGAAGCAGCTATGTATTTAGGCCTCCATGGTCGAGTCGGTTGTGCTGGATTGTTTTTTGCTTCTCCAGACTATGGCATTGTCACCAAGAGTAAACACTGATCCAGATATTGATTTCGAGAATATCTGTCTGATTGAAAATCAGAATCAGTGTAACCGTCTATTTTAAAGTCTCTACCCGAATAGACAAGCATATAATTTATCGTTCTCCGAAGATACTTGAGAATGTTCTTTACTGCTATCCAATTATCCATACCAGGATTTGACTGAAAACGGCTGTTTATCCCCAAAGCATAACATATGTCTGGCCTAGTGCACATCATTGCGTACATAAGGCTGCCTACTACAGAGACATAGGGAACGCGTCTCATGTCCTCAACTTCTTGCGGTGTCTTAGGACACTGCCCCTTGGAGAGGATGATTCCATGTCGGGTTGGTAGATAACCTTTCTTGAAATTTTGCATTCTATAACGCAATAACATCTTATCAATATAAAAAGGCTTGAGACAATGCCAACAATTTGTTCTTACGATCTCGAAAAATTCGAATTCCAAGAACATAATTTGCTTCTCCCAAATCTTTCATTTGGAATTGCTTGGCTAGCCAATCCTTTACTACAGACAATTTTTCTACATCATTCCCAATTAGCAGAATATCATCTACGTAAAGCACTATGAATACCACATTTCCATCTTTGATGTGCTTGTATACACAAGGTTCATCAACACTTTGATCAAAGCCATAAGATTTGATGTTGCATCAAATCTATGATTCCAAGATCTTGAGGCTTGCTTTAGTCCATAATTGGATCTAAGTAATTTGCAAACTTTTTGATCTTGACCTTGTGCTATAAAACCTTTTGGTTGTCTCATGTAGATTTCCTCATCTAGATGATCATTCAGAAAGGCCGTCTTGACATCCATCTTCCATATCTCATAATCAAAATGAGCAGCAATTGAAAGTAAGATGCGGATAGATTTAAGCATGGCTACAGGAGAGAAAGTCTCTTCATAATCGACTCCCTCTCTTTGGGTATAACCATTTGCAACCAATCTTGATTTAAAAGTCTCTACTTTCCCATCTGCACCTCTCTTTCTCTTATAGATCCATTTACACCCAATAGGTCTAACCTCTTCAGGTGTATCTACAAGAACCCAGACAGAATTAGAGTACATCGACTCCATTTCTTGGTTCATAACTTCAAGCCACTTTTCTTTGTCAAGATCTTCCATTGCATGTTGAAATGACAATGGATCATCTTCCACCCCATCAGTGACTGCAACATTTGTCTCTTCCTCTTGACGATAGCAGAGGGGTAGTCTCACTACTCTCCCACTGCATCGAGGTGAGATTATATCTTGACTTGGTTTAGTGGTTTCCTTAACAACATTTGTTGTACGTGGAATGATCTCATCATTTAGTAACTCCTCGAGTACAATATTATTTCAAGGTTTGAAATCAGTCGTATAATCATTTTCAAGAAAAATGGCATTTGTCGATACAATTACCTTCTTTTCTTGAGGATCATAAAACCAACCTCCTCTCGTTCCCTTGGCGTATCCCACGACCAAACACACTTTTGAACGTGGATGCAATTTCTCAGTCTTTCCTTCCAGCACATGTGTTGGGCACCCCCATATGCGAAAATGAGATAAACTAGGTTTTATCCCGTTCCACAATTCTAGAGGTGTCTTATGGATTGACTTATATTGCACTGCATTCAAAATGTAAATGTCTGTCTCTATTGCATAACCCCAAAACGAGATTGGCAGTGAAGAGTAGCTCATCATAGATCTCACCATATCAAGCAAAGTGCAATTTTTCCTTTCACCAAGACCATTTTTCTGAGGGGTACCAGGTGCTGTGAGTTGGTATAAAATACCATGCTCTAGCAAATAATATTTGAACTCAGTATCAAGATACTCTCCGCCTCGATCGAATCGAAGACATTTCAAAGATTTTCCTAGTTGTCTTTCGGCTTCCACATGAAATTCTTTTAACTTTCCAAAAGTCTCAGATTTTTTATGCGTGAGATAAATATATCCATACCTTGAGTAATCATCTATAAAAATGACAAAATACTCATAACCACCTCTAGCTTGTGTAGTCATAGGACCAGATACATCACTATGTATAAGCTCTAGTGGTCCTTTGGCCCTACTGCCCTTTGCAGAGAAATGTCTCTTAGTCATTTTTCCTTCTAGACAAGATTCAAAAACAGGAAGAGTGTCAACATTTAACTCTCTTAAAGAACCATCCTTTACAAGTCTATTTAATCTTTCTGTGGAAATATGCCCTAACCTTAGGTGCCATAAATATGTTTTATCTTCATTAGAAACCTTTTGCTTTTTAGTAGCACCCGAATCAACTATCCATATAGAAGAATCAATGGTTACTAAACAAGATTCTAGAACAAGTAAATCATATTTACCCTTATCTTTTAGGTCAGCGAGATACTTGGGACAATTTCTCTTCCAGTGACCATCAATCCCACAGTGAAAACATTTTCCTTTGGGCTCTGCAGTGTTGCCTTTCTTTCTGTCATTGGAACTCTTCCAATTCTTTTGCTTTTTCTGAATTCCCTTTACTTTCCATTTATTCTTCCTTTTCAAACTAGATTTGGAGGAAGATGGCTTATTCTCGACAACATTTGTCTCACCTTCTTGAACTTTTCCAATGGAAATAGCCTCAAAGGTTTGCAACTCGCTGAGCAATTGTGTCATGTTATAATTGAGTTTGTTCATGACATAGTTGCTCTTGAATTGCAGGAAAGTAGGAGGCAATGATTCTAAAATCATACTCACTTTTGTACCATCATATATGGTCGCACCATGAGTTTCAGCTTCAGTGAAGTAATTAACCATGTTCAAAATATGTGCACCAACTGATTGCCCTTTTTTTTCATTTTAGCATTCATAGCATTCTTAATGGCCTCATGCTTAGATTGACTAGATCGTTGGCCAAACATTGCTTGTAGAGAATCCATTATCTGATAAGCATTATCTACATGCTCGTGCTTTAACCTAAGCACGTCATTCATTCCAACTGACAGGTAGCCTTTTGTTTTATTGTTTGCAGCGATCCATCGATTATAAATTTCTCGTACACTACGAGAAGCATTCAAAGAGGGCTCAGGAGGACATTCCTCTGTTAAGACAAACTTGAGGTTCTCACAGACGAGGGCAATGTTAATGTTACTCTTCTATTTTAAAAAAATTTCGCCAGTCAACTTTTCATTAAGTAAAGCAAGAACGGCACCGGAAGATATGCTTGTTGTAATATAAAAGTGACATTTATGAGTGTAACCCACAATTTCAGATTTTAAAACTCAATCCATAATTGCCACCTTAGGGTAGGTAAAGTATGAATTTAATTAAAAATCATATCTTTTCAAAAACTAAGCCTTGAATTTTGATTTAAATGAAAATATTCCTTAGGGAGGACGTCATATGCGTCACTAAGCGTCATTTAAATCTAACGTTGCTTTTGTTAATAGTGGAGGCCGTAGGATTTATTGTCATATATTCTTCTCCAACTCATTATAATAGTTAAAGTTCTCAAACTTTTAATTATTTAATTAATTAAATCATCTATTGATTTAATTATAAAAAAATTACAATCCTATTGTTTCTATTTTTTTAAAAAAATAAAAAATACAACATGTGTACATTATCACATAATGAATATCATAAAATTTAAATCTAATTTAAACATGATACAAGATATAAAAATTATAAAAGTAGATATTGTTGAAACTCGTAATTTTCCTTATTATCATTAATTGAAAATAAAATTAACAAATTAAATAAACCGTTTATTTAATTTCAAACTAACTTTATAAATCAATTAATTGTAAAATATTTTACATTAAAAAAATCAATGATACAAGTTAATTGGCCCATACACAATTATTATCTTAAAACATGATTGACCCACATTTAAGAAAAACGTAACTTTTTTCTTCTTCCTCAAGCAGCTATGCTGCCATTAAAAAAAAATTGCAGCAACTCATCTTGCTCAAGAACTCCATCGAATTTTGCGTGCTATTGTTGGGGGATTACCCCGAAGTGATGCCGATCGCGATGATAATAGTACCCAATAATGCGGAATAAAACAACCAACAAAACACAAAGATTTACGTGGTTCACCCAATATAGGCTACATCCACGGAGCACTGCAACTTTTATAACCGGAAGAAATATTACAACAAGTGTATACACCAATACACTCAATATCTCACGATCTCAACCCCGAGTATACCGAGAAAATATTTTCTCTAACTCACAAAAGAGAATTCCCGCACTCAAGAAAAAAATACACTCTTTTTTCTATGCACTCTCTTTTTATCAAAGCTGAAAAGCTTTTGATTTTGGGACACAATAACTGAAGGAATTGAGCTTTATTTATAACCAATTCTATCCTTCAGTTTTTGTAAACTTTCGATGTGGGATATCAATATTCTGAATATTTAATTTAATGTGGGTCCTACCCCATTAAATTCTTACCTAACAATTCTCCCACTTGAAGACTTGATTCCAATCATGTCTTCACACCATCAGTGCAGCAGCTCATACCTCCTTTGTTAGTCCAGGAGACCAACTGAAGTCAAACACAACTTCAGTTTTTCAATGATAACAGCCTTCGTGAGCATATCAGCTGGATTCTTGCTTCCAGGAATCTTCTCAAGCTTCAAGACTCCATTCACCCGATCTCTAAGGATCCCAAGGATTTGTTTTGCAGCACCCAAATCCTTCAAAGCAAATTCCTTTGATAAATCTTTCTCGAGTTTATCAATCTCCTCCAGACAAGCTCCTGCTATCAACATATCATCTACATATATCAGTAGTATGATATAATAACCATCAAGCTTCACATAACAACAGTGATCAGCCTGATACCTCAGAAAACCATCATTATTCATTACACCATCAAACTTCTTGTACCGCTGTCTTGGAGCTTGTTTGAGACCATACAAGCTCTTCTGAAGTTTGCAAACCATTTTCTCTTTCCCTTGTACTTCAAATCCCTGTGATTGATTCATTTCTTCATCTAGCTCACCATGAAGAACCGTGTTCCAGATGTAAATCTTCTTTTTCCATCAATCCAAGTACAATCCTGATAGTAGTTAACTTTACCACCAGAGAGAAAATATCAGTGTAACCAATGACTTTCTTTTCACCTTTTACAACAATTATTTCTTTGTACCACTTGCTACCGTCATGTTCTAATCGGTACTCCCACTTGCTCTGTAAAACCTTTTTACCTTCAGGAAGTTCTGAAAACTCACACATGTGATTGGATGACAGTGAATCCATCACATCTTCCATGGCTAACTTCCACTGTTTAAAGGTCTCATAAACATCCGATTTATTTTTCACAAAATAAACCCAAAATTTACTGTTCGAATCGTCAACAGTAGTGCCATAATATCTTGAGTGATCTCCAAGGGATGTCACAGGAGATGGTCCACATACATCAGTATGTTCCAGCTCCAAATCCGCCGATATCGGTTCTCTTACCTCTTTTGAAAATCTCACATTTTTCTGCTTTCCAAAAAATACAGCTTCACACAGCTTGTGTTCAACGATCTTTAATTTCAGTAGCTTTCCGTTTGAACCAAGCATCTTCATTCCCTTCTCACTCGTATCGCCAAGTCTACTATGCCATAGACTTAAATTAGCTCCAGCATTCACAGCCGCTAATTTCTTTCTCAAACTGGAAGTCATATAAAGTGTTCCAGTTTTCTTTCCTCGAGCAACAATCATGGCTCCCTTTTTCACTTTCCAAGAACCATAACCAAAGGTCACCTTATGACCTTCGTCGTCAAGCTGTCCCACTGAAATCAGATTGTGTGTCAACTTTGGTACATGCCTTACTTTGTTGATTTTCTAGACAGATCCATTTGTCATCTTCATCCGGATATCACCCATACCAATTATTTCCAAAGGTTTTCCATCAGCCAGGAAAACATTTCCGTAATCTCCAGCAATGTAATTGTCAAACACATCGCGATCACCAGTGGTATGAAACGAAGCTCCCGAGTCCATAACCCAAGAATCAACTGGGATTTCCATGGATAGTAATAGAGCATCATGTACCTCATCAGTAACAACATTAGCGTTGTTCCTTGTTGATTTGCAATTCCTTTTCAAGTGACCAGTCTCACCACAACTCTAGCACTTCACATTCTTTTCAAAGTTGCTTTTGTCTTTTCCATTTCTTGACTTGGACCCACCATGCCATTGGTTAAAACTCTTTTCGCCACTCCTGCCCCTTCCTCTATTCTCGAGATTTAGAGCAGAACTTGATGATGTTCCTTCACCAGAATCCATCTTGCGAACTTCCTCGGCAAGAATTTGATCTCTGACATCATTAAATTGTAGCTTTCTTTTTCCAACAGAGTTGCTAACCGCTGCCCGCATTGGTTCCCAAACATTTGGTAAAGACGCCAAAAGAATAAGTGCACGAATCTCATCATCAAAATTAATTTCAACCGATGTTAGCTAAGAAACAATCGTGTTGAACTCATTGATGTGTTTAGCCACCGAATCACCTTCTCTCATCTTCAAGTTAAATAACTTCTTCATGAGATGGACTTTATTGCTTGCTGATGGCTTCTCGTACATGTCCGATAAAATGGACATCATCTCCTCCGTTGTTTTTGCCTCCGCCACGTTATGTGCCACGTTCTTCGTTAGGGTCAATCGTATTACACCTAACACTTGTCGGTCAAGAAGCTTCCAGTCATCATCCTCCATCTTTTCCGGCTTCTTTCCAGATAGAGGTTGATGCAACTTCCTACTATACAGATAATCTCTAATCTGTAACCGCCAGAACGAAAAATCTATTCCGTCGAACTTGTTGATTCCCGGTCCCGAGCCATCATCTCCGGCCATCACTTCTCTAGCCTTAGCAAAAAATCTAAAAAAATCTTTTCTGATGTGGAAGATCAGACAAAGCTGCAACCACAGAGCATACTCAGAATTTTTAAGAATTTTCACAACAAGGCTCTGATACCAGTTGTTGGGGGATTACCCTGAAGTGATGCCGATCACGATGATAATAGTACCCAATAATGCGGAATAAAACAACCAACAAGAACACAAAGATTTACGTGGTTCACCCAATATAGGCTACATCCACGGAGCACTGCAACTTTTATAACCGGAAGAAATATTACAACAAGTGTATACACCAATACACTCAATATCTCACGATCCCAACCCCGAGTATACCGAGAAAATATTTTCTCTAACTCACAAAAGAGAATTCCCGCACTCAAGAAAAAAATACACTCTTTTTTCTATGCACTCTCTTTTTATCAAAGCTGAAAAGCTTTTGATTTTGGGATACAGTAACTGAAGGAATTGAGCTCTATTTATAACCAATTCTATCCTTCAGTTTTTGTAAACTTTCGATGTGGGATATCAATATTCTGAATATTTAATTTAATGTGGGTCCTACCCCATTAAATTCTTACCTAACAGCTATAACTCGTCCGACGAGCCACTTTTCTAGCATAAGCAAATTTACACGAAGTACTGTATGCGAGAAATTCCTCGAGACAACAGATACGAGCCATGGCGGTCCAACCACCCATTGCTCGTACCGTTGTTTTAGTGCCTGCACAACTCGTGCGCGAGCCGATGTCTCGATCCAATAAGTAGAACCACTTGAACCAACGAATACTAATACTCGACCCAACGAGCATCTGTATTGGAGCCAACACACATGAATCATGGTTTGAAGAACCATCCATTGCACTGCCTCTTAGTTCAAGTTCTCCAATACTGACATCGATCGGAAACCGTTCCCGATAAAGACCGAATTTTTTATTGTTCGAACGAGTCAAATTTTTTACAAAGAAGAACTATTCTTTCTTCTTCTGTAAAAAATAGGAATTATTCTTCCATCTCATATAGGACACGATAGAATAAATTCATATTTTATATGTAAAATCATCTTATTTGATTTGTTCTCATAATTAAGATAATCAAATATCATCGGCAATCAAAATTTTAACAACTAAATTTATAAGCTTTAACAATATTAACTCATTATCATAATTCTCGTTATTTATATTCATATGAAAACAATGACTCTGATACTATCTGTTGGAAATTTAAAGAGTCTTCGGAACCATTCAAGCTATAAAAATTATTTTGATCAATCAGAGAAATACAACAGAAGCGATTATATAATTTCATAAATTATAATCGAACATATTAATATAAATTAATGATGAATTTAAATAAAATTATTTTCTAGAAAAACTAACCTCTTGTAGTTTTCTTTTTTCTGTGAATCCGAGATCTGTAGAAACCAAAGCCTTCCAGTACAATCCTTTCTATCGATAGGGTAGTGTGTGGGCACTCAGAAATATACAAACTTAGAAATCAAATTTTTTTATTCTCTTATAGAATATATTATACTCGAATATATTTTCATCAAATTAAAATATTTTCTCAAGATGGCTTTTCTTCAATTTTTCTTATACCTTGAATTGTCCGCAATGTTCTATATAAATAGTGGACATTCAGCATTAGCAAATTGATTGTTATAGAAAAAAAATTTCTACATAAGTTTCAATACCAATTAATTGCCTTGATTTTAAAAACAATGAAAACAATTTTCAAATATTTAATTCAATTTTTATTTTATTTTTTTTATTTTATAAAATAATAATAATATACAAGTTGATCAATGTTGACTATTTTTGAAAAATCAATAGCCTATAGTATTTGAAAAACGTGTATGTTCATTTATGATATTATCACGTAAACTAAATTTATAATTATCTCATAATTATAATTTAAATATAATTAATAACTCATATTTAATTATATTTATATCTGAGCCTTTGATGATATGGAAACAAATTTCCACTATCTCGAGTGATTTCTAAATTGCATTTCTTATTCGTCATTAATTTGAAAAACGTATTGGGGACCATGGACTCATAATTAGAGCTCCAATAAATTAGATAAATAATTAAATTCTTTAAATTATTTACCCAACTTATTAATTCCATAATTACTCCACTAAAAATATGAAATTGCACTCTTCTTCATTATGAAATATTTACTCTACAAAACGAGTAGTCCATTGATATAATCATTACATATGAATTAATCCTCCGTAAACAATTCATAACTGAAGCTAGAAATTTTTCGTTTACCTCTTCAATTAATTCTTATCCTCATTTACAATTAATTTACTAGTGAGTAGTTCAATTTATAATTTAATTATAAATTAATTGGGCCCACACTCAGTTATAGAATTAACAAATGAGAGAATTATCTTTCTGCTTGTCGCAAGAAGGAGTAGATTTCATGTCTGTGAATTCATATTCTCAGCCATTGATTTCAAATGTAAATCTAAAATACAAGTATTGAGAATGCATAATTGCAAACTTTAAACAATCAAATCAAGAATCACATTGAAATAAATAGAAGTCTATAATCACATCAGGATTCAGATTTATTCATATATGATCATCTTTATGATTTCATTTAAATTTCATATTAACAACGAAATTTATTATGAAATATCCAATTAAATCGGTCCAAGTCCTACATAATCTCATTATATATAAATGCTCACATCTAGATGTATCTACATCGACAGTCCGGATAAGACGGTCACATTCTTAATGTTCATGGGCCGCATTAGTGATGCTTTAATTAAATATCCCATAATGATGGTTACATTAATGAGCCCACAATAGCATAATCCAGTCTCTTAGTTGCTAAACTTTACATCAATGATGGGATTTTTCTGTCCCAAAAAAGGATTAAAAAAAAGCATAGATCAAAAGATCAAAATAATAATTAGTTTAGTCTACCTAAAATAAGGGCCTTAGACACACCACTAGTCCTATGGATTTGAAATTAGGGGGATGAAATTGGACTAGAGGAAAGAAACTTATATTTCAAAGTTGTAAAGAACAGAACTTCTTAAATTATACTAAACATTTAAATTTGAGCATAAAAATTTGCATTGGAAAATTACATACAGAAACAAGGCTAAACCAATTTCCAGTATGTAGAAACAAAAACAGACACATGTTCACAAAAATTCATTTTCTTAAAAAAAAAAAAGTCCAAAAACTAACATAAACAAAACCATTAACCATACATACCCGAGAATTTCCATTTCAAGTTGCAACTTTCATGCGTTCAGCTAATTCCAACCTTGGTTATTAAAATTTCTCTCCGACACTGATCTCAATGGGCTGCATCCATTCAATATTTGTACGTGTTCTTGTCAACTAAATTTTCTGAAAAAATAAACCACGTGTGACTCATAATCAAAACCAAAATCACTTTCACTACACAGAAGAAAACTCCACCATATATAAGTGATATAACATTTCCAAAGAGTCAAATTTCATGTGTCTCCCCCATCTCCGAATCGTGAGACGCTCCTCACCCAAATTTCCAATCTCTCGTGCGGGTTACTTATACATGCATTTACTCACCCACATTAGTAACATTACATGCAAACACAAATAATTAGCAGACATACTTTTATTTTGGATGAAGCGCGGGAGACTGAAGGACAGACGCTGGTCGGATCCGTGATCGGGAAATCGGAACTTATTAATGTTCCATCTCCACGACGATGGTTTTTGATAAATTTAAGTTTTTGTCTCTCTTTTTTCATTGATTCAACCACAAATATATACAAAGAAAACCAAATCAACAGATCCTAAAAATCCCACGATGCTTGGGAAGAGATAAACCTATTGAAGGAAATAATATCCTACCCATATAATATATATGGTCTATCCTTAAATCAAGAAATAAATCTCCTAACACCCCCCTCAAGTTGGAGCATGTAAGTCTAAAATGCCCAACTTGGCAAGAAGAGAATCAAAATGTTTCTTTCCCAAAGCCTTGGTAAAAATATCCGCCAGTTGAACCGTAGTTGGTACATAGGACGGAGCAATAAGCCCTTCTTGGATTGCATCTCGCACGAAATGACAGTCCACTTCGATGTGTTTCGTGCGTTCGTGAAATACCGGATTCTGCGCGATATGTAATGCAGACTGACTATCACAGAAAAGAGGAATCGCAGTTGGATGATGAACTCCCAAACTCAAAAGTAACCCTTCAACCATTTTATTTCACAAGTAAGAGAAGCAATAGAACGATATTCAGCTTCGGCGGAAGAGCATGCGACAATATGTTGCTTTTTGGTTTTCCATGAGATTGGAGAGTGTCCCAAAAACACAAACCAACCAGTGAGAGATCGCCTGGTAAGAGGACAGGCTGCCCAATCAGAGTCACACCAACCTGTCAAAGATAAATCACTGTCGGAACGTAATAAAATGCCTTGCCCCAGAGATTTCTTCAAATAGCGAACGACTCGTAATGCAGCGTCCCAATGTTCTTGTCTTGGTTTCTGCATGAATTGCGATAGGACATGAACCGAGTAGGCTAGGTCAAGGCGGGTAACTGCCAAATAAATAAGACGCCCAAGCAAACGTCTATAGGGCTCGGGGTCCGAGAGATACGGCCCTGTGGCACGAGCCAACTGATGATTCTGTTCGATCGGAAATGAGGCCGGCTTTGAGCCTAGCAATCCAGCCTCTGAAATAATATCTAGGGCGTATTTTCGTTGACATAAAAACAGCCCTGAAGAGCTTCTAGCCACCTCAATGCCAAGAAAGTATTTAAGTACACCAAGATCCTTCATATAAAAACATTTGCTCAAATAGGCTTTAAAACATGTTACCGCAGCGGAATCATTGCTAGAAATTACCAAATCATCAACATACACGAGTACATTAATCTGTACAGGACCTTTAGTGTAAGTAAATAGGGAATAATCGGAGTAGGATTGAAGAAAACCATAACCTTTTAATGCTGTCACAAGCTTTGCGAACCAACAACGAGGTGCCTGTCGCAAGCCATACAACGACTTACGCAAACGACAAACCAAATTGGAATCTGTAGAACTAAAACCAGTAGGAAGTTTCATATACACCTCTTCGTCTAAATCACCGTGAAGAAAGGCATTATGGACATCCATCTGATGCAACTCCCAACGTTTTGATGCTGCAACGGCCAGGAAAGTGCGAACTGTCACCATTTTTGCTACCGGAGCAAATGTCTCATTATAATCAATTCCTTCAACTTGATGATTACCAAAAACGACCAATCTGGCCTTTAATCTCTCAATGCTACCATCGGAGTTGTATTTGATTTTGTACACCCATTTACTGCCGAGAGCTTTCTTGCCACGAGGTAATTTTTCCATAGTCCAAGTGCCATTATCCTCCAAAGCACGAATTTCTTGTTGCATGGCTGTGCACCACCCAATATCTTTTGCAGCCTCTTTAAAAGATCGTGGCTCAACACCTGTAGTAATGGCTGCGAGAAAATTCTGATGTTTCACCGTAAATTTGTCACAACTAACAAAATGTGCTATAGGAAACGGCGTACCTGAGGGAGTGTGATGTTGCGGATTAGGTGGAGTAAGGGATGGACTGTTTGTGATAACCGTATGTGTCACGAAGTCTCGTAATTTTACCGATGGAAGCTTCTCCCTAAATCCACGGCCTAAGCATTCCCCCGAGTCTACGAGAGCTTCATCAACCCCCTCCTCACCGTCGGTGTATGAAGTCGCCATAGGTGGAGCATTCCGAGTGTTCGGAGCAACGATTGCATCCTCATGCGGTAGGTCGTCCATATCACCAATAAACTCTTCAGTAGAAGGAACATCACTCTCACGGGTAGGAGCAAGGGTTGTGACGTCCATATTCAAAAAAGGGAAGACATCCTCATAAAACTTCACATCCCTTGACACAAAGAATTCTTTTGTTTCAAGATCGAATAAACTCCATCCCTTCTTACCAAACGGATATCCCACAAAAACACATTTACGACTTCGACTTGCAAACTTGTCACCTTTAGCTCGTTGATTATGAGAGAAGGCTAAACAATCAATAATGCGCAAGTCGTCGAAAGAAGGTGCATAACCGAAAAGAATTTCATAAGGAGTCTTGTTGTGAAGAACAGTGGACGGAGTCCGATTTATTAGGTGGGCAGCGGCCAAAACACACTCGCCCCAAAAAGAAATTGGCAAGCCTCCTTGAAATCGCAATGCACGAGCAACATTCAAAATATGTTTATGTTTCCTTTCAACTCTTCCATTTTGTTGAGGGTTACCCACACAAGAAGTTTGAAATAGAATTCCATTTGCCACAAAATAATCTTTCATGCAGTTAAATTCCGTTCCATTGTCACTACATACAATTTTCAACTTTTGAGAGAATTGTCGCTCAATCATTGCAAGAAAAGACATAAACATCTGAAAAACTTCTCTTTTATCAATTAATAAATAAACCCACACAGCACGAGAATATTCATCGACCAAAGTTAAAAAATAGCGTGCGCCACAAGAAGAGAGTTCATCATATGGACCCCATAAATCACAGTGTATTAACTCAAAAATCAGAGTGGACTTATTTTCACTTAAAGGAAAACTATTTCTAGAATTTTTAGCACGATGACATACTTCACATCCGGTATCCAAATGACCCCTAGAGGCATGAAAAAACGGAAGTAACTTCACTACTTTCTCGGAAGGATGACCCAAACGATGATGCCAGAGTTCCATAGACTTCGAATTAGCAACCGAAACTGTTTGCACCTTTAATCCGTGCCGGAGGTAGTAAAGTCCATCCCGTCTCTCACCCGTGCTAATCACCTCCCTCGAACGTTGGTCCTGTATAGCACACAAGTTAGGATTAAATTGGACAAAACAATTTAGATCATCGTTCAATTGTGATACCGAAATTAAATTGCAGTGTAATTTAGGAACAAAAAGAACGTGTTGGAGCATTATTGTGTCCGTTAGTCTCACTGAACCCTCCTTAGTAGCAGCCACCGTTTGACCATCCGGAAGACCCACGGGACATGGAGAAACCACTTTAATATTCAATAAACAAGATTCATCACCGGTAACATGATGAGAGCATCCGGTATCAATTATCCAATCATTCATTCCCAACTTACCCTGCAGCCTGTTGTAGAAGAGGAACCAAACGTGGCCGATAATGCAGCCCATTGTTCGGCAGTAAAGCTCGGAGGGTTTTGCATAACAGGAGCGGGGATCGATTTTTCAGGAGGTGCACTGTGTTTAACATCGGGTGTAGCAGCGTTAGCGCGTACCCCGTTACGACCACGGCCTGTTGAAATCTTTGTTGACGAAGTTGTTGGTTTGCCCTTCAAGTTGCCTTTTCCATCAAGATTAGATCCATATTTTTCCAAGTACCAATCTAGAGTACCATGGATGTCAAAACAAGTAGTAATATCATGACCTAATTTGTGGCAGTGAGAACAAATCAAGGCCGCCTTCTCCATTCTGTCAACACGCGATCTGGATCTAGTATCCATATGTACAGCAAAGCCTACAGCATCGAGTTTCTCCTCAGTGGTGCGTGTGATCCCTCGAACCCGCTCATCTTGAGCGATTTGTTGGAATGCCCGGTTCAATGTAGGGAGAGGATCTTGAGACAAAAGAGTCGACCTCAATTGGGCATAATAACTGGAACACAGTCCAAGAAGAAATTGGTGCAGCCTATCATCGGCACGCCGTTTTTCATGTTGCTTACCAACCTGACAAGTACATTTACCACACTTGCAAGAAATCAAAGGCTCATGTTTATCGAGTTCATCCCACAAAACACTCAGTTTACTAAAATACACAGCAACCGGCATAAGTTTTGTTTGCTCACAACAATTAATGTCCCCTTTAAGTTGGTGAATACACGGACCATTCACGATCGAGAATCGTTCGTGCAAGTCATCCCATAAGCGTTTGGCATCATCATAATTTGAAAGCATAGAACGCACCTCTGGATCAATCGTATTAGTGAGCCATGAGACTAGCATGCACTGGATCGTGACCCAATCATCTTTCGTACAAGGGGGGACGAAATTTGTGATTGTCCCGTTGAGAAAACCGAATTTGCGTCGAGAGGAAAGAGCGACGCGATAGCGTGAGACCAATCATCAAAATTATCAAGCTTCAAACGAATGGGAGTAATGAAGTCGCCAGGGCGATCTTGTGGCCCTAAGTAGAATGGCGAACTGGGATCAATCTTTGCCGGTGGTGGTGTGGCTTCTTCAGTCATGGTTGGGAAAGAGAGAAATTATTTTTTGAAGCAAGCTAAACCTGGCTCTGATACCATGATAAATTTAAGTTTCTGTCTCTCTTTTTTCATTGATTCAACCACAAATATATACAAAGAAAACCAAATCAACAGATCCTAAAAATCCCACGATGCTTGGGAAGAGATAAACCTATTGAAGGAAATAATATCCTACCCATATAATATATATGGTCTATCCTTAAATCAAGAAATAAATCTCAAGAAATAAATCTCCTAACAGTTTTGATGGTTAAAATTAGTTGTTTGTTATTCACGTTCTTAATAAGCCTATTCTTATGGGTGTCCTATTTTTTAGGGTTAGTTGCTTTTGAATTTCCATGTAACTTGTCATGGTGGTTTTTCTGTTTTTCTTCTGTACGTGTAAAAGGCTATAAATGCCCGATGTTCATTTTCAAGAATTATGCTCTATTCTCCTCCATTTCACGTGTTATTTCGTTTTAGTATTTATATTTGGTATCAGAGCTTCGCAAGGGGCCTGATTGTGAGTGACAATTAAGTGTGTGAGTCTACAAACAAAATGTTAGAAAATTTTGTGCAACCAGCTATTCCAAAATTTGACGGTCATTATGATTATTGGTCAATGACGATGGAAAACTTTTTGAGAAGCAAAGAGCTGTGAAGTCTTGTAGATGAAGGAATACCGGCGTTGGCAATTGGAACAACACCAACGAGTGAAGCACAGAGAAAAAAAGTGGAGGAAGCCAAGCTCAAGGATTTTAAGGTCAAGAATTTTTTATTCCAGGCAATTGATAGAGAAATTCTGGAGACAATTCTCGACAAAGGGACATCGAAGGCAATCTGGTTGTCAATGCGGCAGAAGTACCAAGGTTCCACAAAGGTGAAGAGGACACAACTTCAAGTTCTGAGAAAAGAGTTTGAGCTGCTTCTTATGAATGAAGTAGAGAAGGTGGACAGCTTTCTGGGAAGAATCCTCAGTGTGGTGAACAAGATGAAATCAAATGGTGAAAAACATGGAGCAAAGTACGGTGGTCAATAAGATACTTAGATCATTGAATTCTAAATTCAATTATATTGTATGTTCGATAGAGGAGTCAAATGATTTAAGCATCTTAACCATTGATGAACTTCATGGAATTCTTCTTGTTCATGAACAAAGGATGCAGGGACATCAAGTTGGGGAACATGTGTTGAAAGTTGCTCATGATGACAGTTTGGAAGAGGAAGAGGAGGAAGAGCCATCTCTAGAGGTAGAAGAGGAAGAGGACGTGGAAGACAATCCCTAAACAAAGCAATTATTGAATGCTTCAAGTGTCATAAACTTGGACATTTTTTATATGAATGTCCACAATGGGAGAAAAAGGCAAACTATGTAGAAATGGAAGAAGAAGAAAAACTTTTGTTGATGTCACACATGGATATGCACTACAAGAAAATGCTGAATACACAAGACTTGGAAAAGACAACAGTTTTACAAAAAAACCATTGTCCTTTTAAATTTTAACAACGGTTTTCTAAAAAAACGTTGTCTTTTAGCCTTGTCTATTAGCATGTTTTTTTGGACAAACGATAACGATTTTAGAAAACCGTTGTCGATTAGCATGTTTTTTTGGAGAAACGACAATGGTTTTAGCGAACCATTGTTAATTATTGATGGATTTGGAGAATTAGCGACGGTTTTTGTGTAAGAATGCAAGTTAATGGTGTTACTCAAGTAATTTCAGATTTCTACTTTGTTCCTGAGCTTAAGAATAATATGCTTAGCTTAGGACGACTTCAAGAAAAAGGGTTGGCAATTTTAATTCAGAATGGAACATGTAAAATATTTCAGTCTAGGAAGGGTTTAATTATGCAAACTAGTATGAGTAGAAATATAAAGTTTTATATGTTAGCCAATGCAGCTCCAAAAGAGATCATGTGCCTACAAATAAAGCTAGAGATAGAAAAGGAAGTTCGCTTGTGGTACTGCCGATTTGGGCACCTTAATCACAAGGGACTCAATACATTGTCACAAAAACACTTGGTAGATGGTTTACCAAATCTGAAGTTCCCAAAGAAGACTTATACTATTTGCTTGATTGGAAAACATCACAGAAGATCATTCCCAAAGAAAAGCATGTGGAGAGCCTCAAAGAAACTACAACTCGTGCATGCTGACATATGTAGTCTTCTCAAGACTTCCTAAAACAGAACAAGAGGTATATCTTAAGCTTTAAAAAAAAATTCTCATGTAAAGCTTGGGTTTATTTCTTACATGAGAAATCTGAAGCATTTCAAAACTTCAAGAACTACAAAATTATTGTTAAAAAAGAAGTTGGTGGACACATTGCTTGCTTAAGAACAGATAGAGATGGTGAATTCACTTCACATGAGTTTGAAGAATTTTGCAAAACTCAAGGCATTAGAAGGCAATTGACAGCGGCTTATACTCCTAAACAAAACGGAGTCGCTGAGAGAAAAAATAGGACGGTCATGAATGGTGTGAGAGTTGTATTGAACGAAAGGAAAGTTCCGAAGGTATTTTGGCCAGAAGCTGTGAAATGGTATGTGCATGTGCAGAATCGAAGTCCAACTTCAGCAATAGAAAATAAAACATCCCGAAGAAGCATGGAGCAATGTGAAGCCTACAATGGAATATTTCCGAGTTTTCGGGTGTGTGGCTCATGTTCATATACAGATCAAAAGAAGAACCAAGATTGAGGATAAGAGTAAGATGTGTGTTTTCTTAGGAATCAGTGATGAATCAAAAGCTTACAAATTATTTGATCATATTTCCAAGAAAATCATTGTAAGCAGAGATGTGGTGTTCGAAGAAGAGAGAAGCTGAATTTGGCAGAACCGATGAAGAAAAGAAAGTTGTCGTGTTAGTGTGTGAAGATGAAGAAGGAAATCTTGCAAAAGAAGAAGTTGAGCAAGAAGAAGAAGCTGAGTAAAAAGAAAATGAAGATGTTGATGGCAGCTCAAGTGGAATCAGATCGCCTGAAAGTAAGGAAAGCAACAGTGAAAGTCCAGTTCAAGGGAGGACCACAAGAGCTAGAAGAGAACCAATATGGATGACAGATTATGTGACAATGGCTGATTTGTCTGAAGAAGAAGAAAATCTCATGATGATGATGGCTGAAAGCGAAAATTATTCATTCTCCTTTGAAGAAGCACACAGAAGCATAAAGTGGCAAGAGGCAATGAAAGTTGAGATGAAGGCTATAGAGAAGAACAACACATGAGAGCTAACATATCTACTGAAAGGAGTCAATCCAATTGGAGTTAAGTGGGTTTTCAAAACCAAACTCCACGAAAGTGGAGAAGTCGAAATCACAAAGCAAGATTGGTGACAAAAGGATATGCACAACGATATGGAGTAGACTACAAAGAAGTTTTTGCACCAGTGGCTAGACTTGATACGGTACGTCTAATTCTTGCACTTGCAGCTCAATATGAATGGGAAATATTTCAACTTGATGTGAAGAGTGCATTTCTTCATGAAGAAGTTTTCATTGAACAACCAGAAGGGTTTATCAAAAAGGGAAAAGAAGACAAGGTTTATAGATTGAAGAAGGCATTGTATGGCCTTAAACAAGCGCCAATGGCTTGGTACAGAGAGATAGAAGTGTATTTTACGTGTGAAAGGTTTGAAAAATGTTCCAGTGAGCACACCTTATTTACCAAGAAAGAAGGTGGTAACATACTTATTGTTAATCTTTATGTAGACGATCTAATCTTTACTGGAGACAATAAAAGTATGTGTGATAAATTCAAAACAATGATGAGTGAATTTGATATGTCTGATTTGGGAAAGATGAAATACTTATTGGGAATTGAAGTTATGCAAAATGAAGCTGGAATATTTATCTGCCAAAGAAGATATGCTCGAGAAGTCCTTGAAAGATTCGACATGGGGAGCAGCAACTTCCTGAAGAATCCTATTATTACCGGAACACGATTGTCAAAAGATGAAACATGAGATGGAGTAGATGTCACTATGTCTAAACAAGCAGTTGGAAGCCTCATGTACCTCACAGCTACTCAACCAGATCTGATGTACGGAGTAAGCTTGATTAGTAGGTTCATGGCAAATCCAAAATCATCTCATTGGCTTGTAGCAAAAAAGATTTTAAGGTATCTAAAAGGAACCACTGATTTTGGCATACTCTACAAAAGAGGCAGTAGAAATGCAGGTCTCTTATCTTATACGAATATCAACTATGCTGGAGATTTGGATTATCGGAAGAGCACTTCAAGTTTTGCTTTCATTATGGGATCAGGAGCAATTTCATGGGCTTCAAAAAAGCAGCGAGTAGTGAGACTATCAACTACAGAAGCTGAATACATTGTTGCTGCACTTTGTGCTTGTCAATGTATTTGGCTTAGGAGAATCTTGGAGCAACTTGGAGCCGAAAAAAAGAAGAAGCACAAAAATTCACTGTGACAACAACCCTACAATTCAGTTGTCCAAAAATTCTGTTTTACATGGATGAAGCAAGCACATTGAAGTAATATTTTATTTTCTCAGGGACTTGGTAAATGATGGAGCTGTGAAACTGAGTTTTTATAGCTCTGAAGAGCAGATTGCTGACATAATGACAAAGCCTCTCAGTTTGGAGAAATTTGTGAAGCTTCGTAGGATGCTTGGAGTAATTGATGCAGCTGAAGTTTAAGCTCAATGCAGATGCATTAGCTTAAAGGAGGGAATGATTGTCAAAATTAGTTATTTGTTATTCACGTTCTTAATAAGCCTATTCTTATGGATATCCTATTCTTTCGGGTTAGTTGCTTTTGAATTTCTATGTAAATTGCTGTGAAATGTGTTTTTTTTTTCTTTTCTGTTTCTGTACGTATAAATGACTAGAAATGTTTGATGTTCGTTTTAAAAAATAATACTCTATTCTCCTCCATTTCACGTGTTATTTTGTTTTATTATCTATAGGTTCAGCTACAATCCTGTCCTCGTCGAGCAACTCCCTACTGCTCTCGCCGAGGACAACCATGCTCTCCATTTTTCCACCTTTTTTTGTACGAAAGTTTCACGGGAAGTGAAGGAGAAAAATGTGATGTGCTGGTTTTTGGTATCGAGAGTGAAACCTCCCCCGGAAGATGGTGCCGGTGGCTTATATATGCGTGGGACAGCATTAACGACACGTGGCGACATTTTGAAGCAGCGTTGGAGAGCTTAATCGTTGCATTGAGGAAGCAGCGTTGTTTTTTAGCTGCACTAATTTACGTGCACGCAAGCAATTATATATTTTTCTTATTATTAAATAAATTTATTTTAAAATATTTTTTTTGTTTTTTAAAATATTTTGATATGTAATTCAGAACTACTGAGAAAATTATTCTAGCATTTTTTAAGCAACAAACATCTTCTAAATTCTCACGGTTTCAACATTATTTTTTTCGTCTAATATACGTGTAAGGTACTTATTATATTTTTTTAACATTGAAATTATTTTGTTTTGTAATATTTCTTATAACAATTTTCATTTATTTCAGGTTTTAATATTGTTCATTAATTTTATCACAAATTTCATACCAATTTGAAAAGATAATTTCAGTAATTAATTTTTCGTAAATGTATTATTTGTAATTATGGTATAACAATAGTAATTGTTATATAAATAATAGTTGTACGTATTAATATAATTTTAATGTTGTTGGCATGCATTATACTAATAATTATAATTTTGTTAAATATTATATATTTAATAATAATCATGATATAACAATAATAGTAATAATAATTAGACAACTAATAATAAACAAAAGTTTGTGATTTTTAAAATGTTTTTCAATATTATTATTTAAATATAAAAAATTGTATTTAATATGACATATGAGTTAATATTAGCATAATTAATACATATGAAAAATTGAAATATTTAATCACTTTTGTAAAAAAGAATCTATAAATAAGACAACTAATAATAAGTACGTTACACGTGTATTAGAATAACAAACTAAGAAAGAAAAAGAAATTTTGAAACAATGAGAATTTATAAGATGCTTGTTGCTTAAAGAAATGCTAAAATAATTTTTTCCGTAGTTCTGAATTACATATCAAAATATTTAAAAAAAAAACAAAACAAATATTTTAAAATAAAATTATTTTAATAATAAGAAAAATATATAATTGCTTGCATGCACGTAAATTAGAATAACAAAAAATCAATCATGCTTCCTCAATGCAACTAATTAAGCTCTCCAACGCTGCTTCTTCAAAATAGCAACGCGAATTATTTCAAATTAAGTTCCGCAATTTATAATACGTACAAAAGGTGAATTCGAGACGGGCCGCCACAGATTCATGTTACACCAGATTTTTCGTGAATGTTATACAATTTATGAATCCGCTACAAATTGTACCTGATTGTTATACATTTATAAATGGCAAAAACTTGTGTGAGACGGTCTCACAGATCACATGAGACCTACTCTTTATAAATTACACTATATTGCTAGATTTTTATATATTTTTTCTTTTTATATTATTTTAAGAAAAAAACCTAGATTTCCATGTGCTTCTTTTTCCCCATAAGAATTTAGTTAATTACTAAATATTTTTTTATTAAAAAATCATCTTTAGACTTGGTCTTTTCTAAAATAATTTCTTTTTCTCTAATTGAATATTATATTGTTATTTAATAAATATATTTCGAAAATCAAGGTGTTTTATTTTTAGTTTTGACAATATTGACTTACATATCATAAAAAGATATGATTTTGTTTTAAAAATATTTTGGTAAGATGGGGTATAATTTTTTTGCGAAGTTAAAAAAACCAAATTATAAACAAGTTTCTTAGATGGAGAGTCATCGACACCTCAGAACCATCCATGCTGATGATATTATAAATAAAAAAAAAAATCGTCAAACGATCTTACGAGTCAATTTTATAAGACAGGTCTCCTATATAGATCACCACGAAAAATATTGTTTTTATACCAAAAACATTATTTATTATTGTAAATATGGACATGATTGATTCGTCTCATGGATAAAAATATATTAGATCATCTCATAAGAAACATACTATATTTTATCCACTAGACTGTCTCATAAGATATCTACTAGATATCATGTACTATAAAAATAGTTTAAAAATAAAAATTCTACTATTTGCATCTCAAACATTTAATCACTACCTAAATTACACACAAAAAAAAAAAATGAACTAACAATTCATATTTGGATGTTTTTCTTTTGTATACGTCATCTAAAATATGAATGAATACCAAATGATACACAAATTAAAAAATAAAAAAACCACAAGACCGATTAAAAAAAATAACGACACAACCTTTTACAAATATTTATAACAATTATTTTTTTTGCTAAAACAAAATTAAATATTTGAGTTCTATGGCAAGAAAGATGAATAAGTCTCAAAATTGTCTCACATGTATAAATATGTGATACACATCGTACCGATTTGATTCATATTTAAATTGAAAAATATAATTTTTAATATAAAAAATAATATTTTTTTATGATTTAGATTAGATACGAATAAAAATATAATAATATTTATTATTAGATATGAGCAGCATGACAGGGATTAGCACTTCAATCTGGTCACGTATTTGACGACATCACCTTATATTTTTTCGAAGTAATGAATCATAGCCTAGTCGAGCTGCAACGTAAATACAATTATCGAAAAATTGAACTTTAGGAGCGTTTGCAATTTTAAATAATTAGTTTTATATGTTTCTAAATATAAATTCTACGTTAATTTTTGTAAAATTTAATTGAAATCTAAAAGTTGGTTAGCAAACATTATTTAATTTTGATTATAAATTTTTTCGCTTTTGTTTTCAAACACTATAGGTTCCTTAATTTTCTCTCTTCTTCGTTCGTAATCCATAAATTTAATAATTTCTTTTTAGAAGTAAAAGAAACACTCCTTGATACATAAAAAAATTATCAAGTGAGAAGATTTGGAGGGTAGAAGGTTGTAGAAATAAGAATTTTTAAAAAATATAAATGAATTTTTTGTTATCGCTCAATAAAAAATATAAATAAAATTTCTGTCAAGATCCAGAGTCTATAAAACAAAAGGGGACGCGAATGCTCCAATGTAAATCAAAAGGGAAAAAAAAGTTTACATTTTTCATTTGAGAGGGGAAGACTGGGGATACATTTTTCATTTACTCGAACCGGCACTAACCAGAAATGTAAGTGATATTTTATGTTGCAGCCTTGTAGGATCAACTTCTGACATATGACAATGTATGGTTGGATAGGACAGCAAAAATGTTGCATGTCATAAAGTCTCAAGTAGAATAACAAGGACGCCCCTGAGTGATCTTTTAGAATTTTCTCCGAATCACATATTACAGCAAGTCACCAAGGACAAGAACATAACAGTTCTTCTATTAATGCACAGTTCTTCTATTAATGCACATCATATAAAGAAATTCTGTAAAATTGAAATGGAATATACTTTTAAGTCCACGAGTCCAACCACTAAGCCAGAACTAGGCTGTGAAATGAAGACGATTCAATGAGAGTCATACCAAAAAACTATTGCCTGAGATCGACCTGTGGCTTAGTATACTTTGACAGCTCCAGTCAGGTGAGTATTTCCTTCAAATTTTAGGCAATCCTCGATATTCAGCACTCAAATCTCTTGCGATGCATCAAAATAACAAAGTAATCTCGGCCAACTAACCCATATACTTTAAAAAAATATATGCCTTCTGCAAGTAAAATCTAGTCCATTCTAATGTTGGCTAAATCTTGATTCGGCTTTTCACTTTTTCTTTTCTTGCTTGTCTTCTTCTTCTTCAATAGGCCTTTCTCTGCTAATGACTTTAACTTCTGAGCTTTTCGCTCTTTGGCTTTTTCATCAAAGCCATCATCCATCATTCTCATTGTAGCAACCCGTCTAGCCTTGTAGACCTGAAATTGAAAAAGTGGCTGACATATTTTCATCCTAGTTCTCATGGCAGATTCTGGAAATACCACTCGTTGAAGAATAAACCACAACCAATTTGGAAGACAGCTAGCAGAAGTGAGGAGACATTTCCAAATATTGAAATAGCAATACTTACTCAAAAATGGTAATTTGCTCTTACCTTTGTGATATTATCCTCAAGCACTTCCTTTTCTTCGCACCCAAACTTCTCCAACTGTTTTCCTATAACAGCTTCTATTTCATGCACAAGATCTACATCATTCTGCAATAATATTAAAATCGTTAGCAATGCCAACAAAAACCAGAAGCCTCTGATATTCATCACTCTGAATAAGTAACACTAATATAAGAAGAATTGATTTAAAAGAAGGATCTCACTATTCATACCTGGGTGATAAAGCTAAGAGCCAGGCCGCCTCTCCCTGCTCTGGCAGTACGCCCAACTCGGTGAACATAATCTTCTGGATATCTACATAGAAATGAGACATCTACTATTGATAAAGAGAAATGCCACCACAAGTTTACAACTAAATGTAAAAAATAAGCCGGTAAATACCTGGGAACGTCGTAATTTAGGACTAAATCTACAGTGGGAATATCCAAACCGCGATTGGCTACATCAGTTGCTATTAATAAAGGGACCCGACCAGATTTAAATTTATGCAATGCAGAAAGCCTTGAAGATTGGGATTTGAAAGAGTGCAATGCTGCAACATCAAATTCAAGCTGTTCCAGCAATAAACTCAGAAGCTCACAACTCCTGCTCAACCACAGTACACATAAATGCAGAGGCTAATTCAAGAATGGGGCCAACATATAATAAAAATAATCTCGTCACAACTTACCACATAATATATTTTATTTGTTTTTCATTAGCGAATCAACATTATCAAATGGGAAAAAATGGTTTCTGTTAGAATATCGACTCAAATAACTTATATTTCCGTCTACATTTCCATATCATGAAAGCCCATCAAAACTTCAGTAGTTGTGTCATTTCATTCTGTTACCATCAAAATTTGAGTGGAAAGGTGAAAATGTCCAACTACTCAAAGGCAAGCGACTACAGAAATCATAAGTTCTAATCTCCAGAGCTTATATAAGTCACCAAAATTAAAGGAAAATGATGGAAATAACACTGGAAATTGAAGGGAAATTCCTAACATGATTTAAGTACATACAAAATCTAGAGAAATCCTAATAAAATGAAAAGGAAATGTAGAAAACATAAGAAAAAGCTACTTGAATGATAAAAAAATTAAAAAGACTTGAACGATGAACTTGAAATTTGCAGAGTTGCTGCTGTAGAGTTGTATGAGTTTGTTGTCCCTTCTCTGTTTACTCCCTTGCATATTTGGAAGGTGAAAGTTGCTTAACTCCCCACTTCCCCAACTTCCTCAACGTCCAAGTTAGGATCAAACTGTTAACCGTTCAGACTAATTTTTAGCCAGAAACATTGACTATCATTGTTTGTCCAATGGGCTAGTCGTATATTAGGCTTCTCAAGAATTTAATGGGCTTACCATGTCGGCCCAAATTTTATTTTTAGCACAAACACATTCATCTTAATCCATAGAGCTTTGACCATAAATGGCTATATCTGACAATTTAGCAAGCTGTGAATGAAAAATTGCATCCAGCAGTTCCTTAGACAAAGTCTTCCATTATCCACACCAAAATATACCGTTCACAGGATCTCACTCCACACATGTTAGACTATGTTAAACCTAATAATCATTACATTTTACAAGATGTTCAACTGAAACACATTAAAAGCACGGGTAATTAAAAACTCGTGGATACAGAAAAGAAATAGTACCTGCAGGTGGAGACAAAAATTATGGCAGATCGAACACTCATTTCTTCCATTTTTTTTAGTACGTGAAGCAAATAAACATCCTTTACATTCTTTGGAATAAAAATATACTGCTGTCTCAGAGATTCTACAGTCTTCAATCCTTCATATGCAGCATAAAAATATGCCTTATTTGCAGAAAGCTCAAGCAGTGTTTGCAAATTACTCGTCATGGTAGCCGAAAATAGTAAAGTTTGTCGATTCTTTGGCAAGCACTGGAAAATAACTCTCAATTCCGCTTCAAAGTTAACACCCAAAACCCTGTCTGCTTCATCCAAAACTAGAAACTGCAAAAAATCAACTTACCATTCAGATATACCTTGCACTCATGATATATCTCAGCCACAAGATAACTTATATTCCATGGAAAGGATAATATTACAGATCAATAGAAATAAAAAAAAAGTATATAACTATGAAACCAGGAAAAAAAACTAGAAGAACTAACGGCCAGGAAGTAAGATTAACAACCTTGGCTTTGGAGAAAACATCAGGGATATCATCAGGATTTTGCTCAATTAGAACCTTAATCCTGCCAGGAGTAGCAATCACCACATGAGGTCTCTGGATTAGGGCTTGGGCCTGGTTTATCATATCCATGCCGCCCACAACCACCGCCACTCGGAGGCCCAAACCTGAACCGAAGGCTCTGAACTGCTCCGCCAACTGGTACGCCAGCTCCCGAGTCGGAGTCACCACCAGAGCGAAAACCCCGTATGGATCCTCGGCGAGACGATGGAGAATCGGGAGCGCAAAAGCCGCCGTCTTGCCGCTACCGGTCTGGGCAAGGCCCATGACGTCCTGGCCAGATAGGATTTTTGGAACGCAATGCTGCTGGACTGGAGTAGGCCGCTTCATGCCCAGCTCCTTGCAGGTCTTGACAGCCCATTCGGCGAGGCCAAGGTCCGAGAAGGTTACGTGGGCAGGAGTTGGGTCAGGGTTTAACTCTTTTTCGAACGATTTCGGTGCTTCAATTGCGGCGGCGGTAACCGGCGAGGAGGGTTTGGGAGGTCGTGATATTTTGGCGGCGCCGCCAGATTTTCTCCGGTGAAATAAGGGGAAATTCTTGTCCACCTCGATGTCTCCCTCCATTGTCGTGAATCTTCGCCGATAATCAATTTAGAATGACATTATTAAGCCAACCCCAATTGATTTTAGGGGTCCATATTATTATTCTTAGTTTATTTCTTGTTAATAATCATAATAAACAATGATAATCTAGAAAATTATACAACTACATATCTATATCTATATCTATATAAATATATAGATTGAATTGTGAATTTCCTCTATTGTGCCCATTAAAATTGTATTCTAATGACACTTTATCTTCTTTTTATGTAATTAATTAATTATTATTATTAATCCATTGACTAATTATTATTTATTACTCTTTCACTCACTTTTTCAAGAAAATCACTATTATAAATAAATACATGGTTATTTATTTTTTCATCTACTCATTTAACAATAATCATTAATATATTTTTATTGTTAATTTTAAAATTATTTACTTTAATATTTACATTGACATCAAATTCACAAAAAATCACTATCATAATGTTAAAAATTTAAATAAATTGTTAATCTATACTAATTCACAAAAAATCACTATCATAATGTTATAATCTATATCTATATCTATATAAATATACGGATTGAATTGTGAATTTCTTCTATTATCCTCATTAAAATTGTACTCTAATGATATTTTTTCTTCCTTTTATGTAATTAGTTAATTATTAATCCATTGACTGATTATTATTTATTACTCTTTCATTCACTTTCATGGCATGACTACAAATAATATCAAAGTATTTATTCAACAACTAATTATTCGAAACAATATGTAATAATATTATTTATAAAATTAATTGATTTTGTGAAAATACCTTACAAATAATAGTAATAGTGTTATACATTCTTTTATTAAAATAAATAATACAAAAAATTATGCTAACAGAGGTTTCGAACTTATTTTTACAATTTATGTATTAATTATATTTTTCATAATCTTAGTTTTTTTACAAATAATACAAAAAAAAATTTATGTTTAACAAAACAGAAAATAAGAAATTATAAATTTATATGTCGATGTTTAATCTATATTTATATCTATATATATACTAATCTAAATATATGAATGTGAATTGTGAATTTACATAAATATCCTTACCTTCATTTAATAATAATAATTTAATTAAATATTCTTACATTCATTTAATAATAATAATTGATACATGTTTTCTTTTTCATATATTCTTTTAATAATAATCATTTCATTAATACATTTTTATTTTTAAATTTAAAATTAATTACTTTAATATTTACATTGACATCAAATTCACAGAAAATCACTATCAAAAATACATGTTTATTTTTTTGTTTGTTTTTCATCTATTCATTTTATAATAATCATTAATATATTTTTATTTTAAAATTTAAAATTAATTACTACATATTTTCTTTTTCATATATTCTTTTAATAATAATCATTAATATATTTTTATTTTTAAATTTAAAATTAAATACTTTAATATTTACATTGACATCAAATTCACATAAAATCACTATCATAATTACATATTTATTTTTTTTTGTTTTTTTCATCTATTCATTTAATAATAATCATTAATATGTTTTTATTTTTAAATTTAATTATTTACTTTAATATTTACATTGACATCAAATTCACAGAAAATCACTATCATAATATTATAAATTTAAATAAATTGTTAATGTTACTGTTTAGCCCAAATATATGGGTCATTAACCCAACTTAGAGTAATTTAGCCAAAGTCTTGGGAGCCCAGGAGATGCAGCCCAAACAGAGAAAAAGCCCAATGGCCCAATGAAGAAACGTGATAGCAGTTCACTGCCACTGCCCGACGTGGAAGGAAGTGGAAGAACGTGGAATGACAGGGGAAGAGAAAACTGTCGTGCAGAATGGAACAAAAGTGAGTGAAGACAATCAGAAAAAACTCTCAACAACTACACACAAAAATATACAGCAACTTCTCTGCAAAAATTCTCACATTTCCTTTGTCGCTATTTTCATTTCCAGTAGTCAATTTCCATAGATTTCAGCATGTTCATTCAAGTTTATTGTAAAAACTTCGTTCGAATTTATAAAAACATAACTAATGTTGATGTTGCTTATGAATTCCTTCTTTAATTCATTATTTTCCTAGTTTCACGTTCTTATTTTTGGAGCCATTTCGAGGAAGTTATAACTTACGACCGAATCGAGACTCGCAACGTTTGATTAGAAGTCAGATTATTTCACAAATTTGGCACAAACACGTGCCTGGCACGCCCCGCAAATTTTCGTGACAAACAAGTTGGCACGCCCGGTGGGACCAAATGCCTCCAAAGCGTACTGAGAAGAATGAGGGAATTCCTCCATCACATGGGAAAATTCATCGCTCACAGGAAGAAGAAACTGATGCAGAGGGCAGAATAGTTGAAAGGCTAGTGCATCAGTTCGAGGAAGAGAATATGAAGGAAGGAATTGATGTTTCTGGTGTTGGCGGACCTTCACTGAACTTTTTGTTGACTATGGAGAAAAATATCCGCTGTGATCTCAAAGAAATGACCCAAACTTTTTCTACTGTTATGAAGGAATTTGTGGCAGAAATGAAGGAGTGGAGGAAGTCTGCAAAAGGAGAGGCTGTTACACCAGAAAATGCTGAACTCCAAGAAACTGACGTTAAATTGCTAAAAGATCAAGGCCAAGGATCAGGAACTTCTCAAGCAGGTGAAAATCGCCGCTTAGGGGAAACACGAATTCCAGAATCTGCCAGGGGAGGGAGATACACTCCTCCGCACAAGAGGGATGAAGAATTGGGATTGAAGTTCCAAAACTGCAACAATGGCCAACAAATGGCTGGTAATGTGTTCTCCGTGACGTCTCCTAACTCTCATCCAGGGATGTATGGTGATGGGGGAATGCGTGGATTTCCAGCGCCAGGTTCAGGGAATAACACTCGGGGGGCAATTTATCCTCCTTACCAGTTACGACAAACTCCAGTTGTGGATTTTGAGATGGTACGTGATGTTATTCAAGAGTTGTATGGCCCAGGAGTGAGGCCAATCAACCGACCAGAATTCCATAAACCGTATCCTGATGTTGTGGATCGTGACAACCCTTATCCAAGAGGATACCGCATTCCAGACTTCACATTATACTCCGGGGAAGACGGTCAGTCCAGCGTAGAACATGTGGCCAGGTTTACAATTCAGTGCGGGGAATTGGCAAATTTGGAGAACTTTTGTAATTACAAGTTACGTTTGTTCCCCAATTCCTTGACCAGAACTGCTTTCACATGGTATGCAACGCTGCCTCGGAACTCTATAATGACTTGGCATGATATGGAACGTCAGTTCCATACACAATTCTTCAGAACAATGCTGGAGATCAGTATAGCAGAATTGTCAAGGGTGGTCCAAAGACCGGGGGAATCTGCTAATGATTTTATTTGCGAATTCAAGAAGGTGAGAAGCAGATGCCGAGTTTTCCTCCCCGAATCAGAGTACGTGAAGATGGCACAGCGAGGACTTGATTTTGAACTTAGAAAGAAGTTCCAAGGGATGGAATTCCGTGATTTTTATGAACTTGCTGCCAAAGTGTCAGAGTATGAGGAATTGTTACGAGAGGAGAGTCATAAAAGAAAATCTACAGTGGGCTCTTATTTCCAGGAAGTGGAGGAAATTGCGTTGGCAGAAGTAGCAAATTCCGGATCACGCACTGTCCCTCTGTTGAAGCGCAAGAATGAAGAATTTTCCAAGAAAAATATGACTCCGGTACAAAATCCCTATACTTTCGATGCATCAAGGACGGAGGAAATTTTCGATCACTTGGTGAAGGAGAAGTTTATAACATTCCCCTCAGACCACAAGCTGCCCACTAGGGAGGAATTGAAAGGAAGAGATTACTGTAAGTACCACAATTCCTTCAATCATAATACTAATGCTTGTTGGGCTTTCAAGAATGTCTTGCAGGAAAGAATAAACAAGGGAATCCTAAAATTCCCCGAGAAAAAGGAAGGAATGATCGTGGATGAAGATCCTTTTCCCCCGATAGCCAATGTGAACATGAGCAGTACTGACTTGCGCTTCTTGATCAATGAGAGGAGGAGGAGTGGAAACAGGGACATGTCCATTAGACCAAGAATTACTGTAAAGAAATGTTGGGTGCCTCGGGAAATGATGTTTGAGGTTAAAGAGAAGAAAACAGAAGCTTTTCATGGAAAAAACTGCTATTACAGTAAGGAGGATCTGCATTATACTGGAAGGAATATGAGGTGTAACAGGGAATCCATGGCCAAAAGACCGGTGAACCAGTACCTCAGAAGGAGCCCATATTCTTGGTCGATGAATAACGAGAGAAGAAGTGGCCAGCAGTCATCTCATAAGATAATACAGAGGCCATCTCTTATGAACACTGATAAAAAATATGAGAGGAATTCCCGCTTTGTTGTTCCTCCCAGAGCAATCCCTGATGGTGTATGGAGGCGAGTAGAACATCCAAAATTCCCAAAGCCTCTTTCTAGAACCCAAAAACGACGTTTGTTGAGAGAAAAAGCTGCTGAACGTAGGTCTGGGGTAGAGGAGTCATTTAAAGAGAAGAAAAAATTTGGGAGGAAGGCTACTGAAGATAATGAGGAGGAAGATGATGATCTATTATCGGAGGAAGACAGTGAACCAGTCAAGAGGGCTACTGTCAAAGTGGGGCAGATTTTGATTTCATTTAAATGTGCCACTGGCTCGTTAATGTTGCCAGAGGAATTCAAACGCAAAAGGATGTGTGAGTCCGAAGTGTTCGCTGGAAATCAAAATGGTACACAACCTGTTCAGACTGAGATTTTGAATGAAAGCGTCGGTGTTTTTGTCGATGAAGAGAAAAGAGTATTGATGAAACGACCCACAAATGAAATGACTCAGCATATTAAACCACTCTATATTGTAGCGCATGTGAATGGAAAGCCGTTGTCTAGAGTGTTAATAGATAATGGGTCTGCTGTGAATATTTTGCCGTACAGAATTCTTCAGAAACTGGGGAAGGAGGTGGAGGATTTGATTCCCACCGAAGTTTCTGTGGCAGCCTTTACCGGAGAGTCTACAAAAACTCTTGGGGTGTTGCCAGCAAACATCACTGTAGGCTCCCGATCTTCGTTGTCAGCCTTTTTTGTGGTAAATTCCAGTGCTAGTTTCCACGCTTTGTTAGGAAGAGATTGGATTCACACCAATCATTGTGTACCATCATCCATGCACCAGTTATTGTTGATGTGGAAAGAGGATGAAGTGGAAGTGGTACAGGCTGATTCACAGCCGTATCAGTCAAACTCCAACACAGTAGAAGCTAGATACTATGATGGAGCCTTCGGACCTATCAGAATTCGTGATTACAAGGTGAATGGGCAGCAAGGAGCAGTCTACATGGACACCAAGAAAGTAAGGGAAGCAGTTGAAAAAATTCTCAAACCCACTGCCATGGTCTCTCCTAGACCCATGGTTCGACCTATTATCGAGGTGGTCGATGATTAAGTTCACTAAAGAAGAAATGGAAGTGGCTGCAACTTCCGAGTGGAAAGCCACATTGCAGCAGCTGGTGACTGAAATCCAATCTCAGGAATTATGGGACATTGACAGAGCTGAATAATATTTGAGGAGGAATGTAGGGGTAGTGAGGAAGAAAAGTTACAAATGGAGGATTTCATATTAGCTCCGGCTCAGATGAAAAATCGACAGCCGGATACGTATGGTTCATGAAGCTGGAGGCGAAGGAGATTGGTACATAGTAGGCTGGATAGCCACTTTGGCTAACTTTTGAGATATTGACTTATAAGAAGTTTATGTAAATATGGGAGGAATAGGCTTTTAAGCCATTTCTTGTTGAACTTGTTTGTAAATAATGTTGGAGCATTTGTAAATAAATAAAAATAGTGGCTCGTGGAGTTCGCTGTAGTTAATTTTGGTAAAGTGCACGTTGTGTTAGTTGGCCAAATCGATGACAAAGAGAAGTTCATTCAGTCGATGTCTTGAAACTTCGGTGAGCATTATTCAAAGAATGTGGTCTGGCCGTTGGTTGGGGATATAGGTTGACTTGCGTTGTTTGCATCGTTATTAAGTGTTCAATTTTTAGGAAAATTTTGGCAGAATTTCCCCTGTAAATGTAATATGCCAAAAACACAGACAACAACTGCAAACAAATTCTAAGCAACAGATATCCAGACAACAATGTTTTCTGATAGCAAAGTTGAGTTTCTGACCATTCCCCAGCATTCACAAAACAGAAAAAGAAACAAGCCAAATCATGGCAGAACAAGTGCAACATGTCAAGAAAGTATTACATCATTGTCTAGAAATTTCATAACAGTGCCAAAAAACATAAACTAGGGTCGCCATGAAGATGGGAAGGAGTTCTCAAGAGAGATCAAGTTGACGCAACTCTTCCCATTTGGACAGACACTCGGCCCGGGTATGCTCGGCCACTTTCAAAGTATCTTCCCACTGTTGATAGGCATGCCTCTGACCTACTAAATCAGCACCCAGACCTTGGATGTCAGCCTTGAGTCTGTCAGAGGAAGCTTTCAAAACCTCGCTATCATGTAGAAGGGCTATCCATCTCCAAATTTTTCACTAATTTTTCCTTGGCATCAAATTCCACGTTCTTCTGATATAAGGTGGACATGGCGACCTTTCTCTTTGAGAACATGCTGTCCAACTTTTCTTTTGTGCTTTGAAATCTCTCACTTCAATTAACATCTCTGAACAAGTGAGGCTTGAATCCTGAAAAGTTGAAAACATGAAAAACAGATTGTTTGAGATATCATGCAGTGGCTGTTGCAAGGTATTTCTCATAAAAATCTCACTCGGACATATGCACAAACACCTTGAGTGCAATATGAAATGTGACATATTCTACAATAATTTTTATGATGGAGGATTGAGAAAAATGGTGAAATGTACTTACCTTGAGATAGTATGGCTTGATGGGAATGATGTTGATGATGGCAATTTTCAGAAACTTGGTTGATATGGGATATGTGATCTCCATGAGGGGTTGATTAGTTTTCTCAAAGTGAAAGAGGATCGGTTGTGAGAAACAATGAAGAATTGGATGATTTTGAGGGAAGAAGGCAAGGAAGAAATCTAGGAGGAATGGTGCTGTAAACCACACTGCTATCTTTCTTTTTCTCCTCATCTGCCTCCTCATCCTATATATCGTATAGCACTTGGGCCCAACTTATAAATGTGCTGATACATTGAAATTATTACACACATAGCCAAATTGGCTCATGGGCCAAATTGGCTACGGGGGGCAATTGTTTAGCCCAAATATATGGGCCATTAACCCAACTTAGAGTAATTTAGCCAAAGTCTTGGGAGCCCAGGAGATGCAGCCCAAACAGAGAAAAAGCCCAATGGCCCAATGAAGAAACGTGATAGCAGTTCACTGCCACTGCCCGACGTGGAAGGAAGTGGAAGAACGTGGAATGACAGGGGAAGAGAAAACTGTCGTGCAGAATGGAACAAAAGTGAGTGAAGACAATCAGAAAAAACTCTCAACAACTACACACAAAAATCTACAGCAACTTCTCTGCAAAAATTCTCACATTTCCTTTGTCGCTATTTTCATTTCCGGTAGTCAATTTCCATAGATTTCAGCATGTTCATTCAAGTTTATTGTAAAAATTTCGTTCGAATTTATAAAAACATAACTAATGTTGATGTTGCTTATGAATTCCTTCTTTAATTCATTATTTTCCTAGTTTCACGTTCTTATTTTTGGAGCCATTTCGAGGGAGTTATAACTTACGACCGAATCGAGACTCGCAACGTTTGATTAGAAGTCAGATTATTTCACAAATTTGGCACAAACACGTGCCTGGCACGCCCCGCAAATTTTCGTGACAAACAGTTACGAACATTAATGTAATAATGGGAAAACAAATAGAGATGAGTGTGATTGAATAAAATTAAATTATTAATAAATATTAAGGTCATATAAAACATTTTTTTCCCATTTAGAAGGTAGATATATATAGATTACTTATGTATCAACAAAATACGTGATTGTGAGAAAATGTTTGTATGTAAGTGATTTCATTGCAAACATTTAAGTTATTTAATCAATTTTTAATATATGATGCTAAATACATATTACTAAATAATATAATATCTATTAATTAATCTATTAAATATATGACTTTCATTTGTAAGCTTACTATTATATTATTTTTTTTGTTTTACAATTTGTCATGTTAATGTTGTTATTTAAGTCTTTTTTTATCTTAGTTTAATAAGATCATTAATAGTGTATTTAACTCAATCAAACTAATTATTATTTTAATTTACTTTTAAATTTAATTTTAATTATTTAAATTTATATATTGCCGTCAAATAATAATAGGAAGACAAAGGGAGATGAGTCGGACTGAATAAAAATAAATTATTAATAAATATTAATGTCATACAAAATTTCTTTCTCCCATTTAGAATAAAAATATTTTCAAACTCTTTATGTGTCAATATAGATATGTGATTGAGAGAAATGTTTGTATGTAAGTGATTTCAAACACTGTTTTTAAGTTATTTAGTCAATTTTTTTATAAATGCTGCTAAATAAATATTACTAAATAATATGCTCCATTTGATCATTTTGTGTTCTTGCAATGAGGAGTTTTTTTTACCATAGCGTTAACATGTTTGATTGTTATATGTCATTTGTATTGATCATGTAATTGTTTTTGGATTGTTTATGTGATTTGTTGTTTGCACGAAGAAAAGAGAAACAAAATCAAATATCCAACAAAAATGGTTATTTTTCAATTTTTTATTGTTGAGATATTTTGTTAATTTTTAAACACATAATGCATGTTTTCTGTTTGCTTATATTACTTAGTTTGAAGTGACTTATAAAATATTAAAAAAATTGAAATATTTCTTCGTTTTTACGTTATGTCTCAGAATATCAAGAGATAATATTTTTTATTTATTGAGATAATTGTATTTCCAAACTTCTGTCCATAAATCAATATTTAATTTTTTTACGACATTATTATATTCTCTAATCAATTTTTTTTTTTACTTAGATTGATAGAAGACATTTTAATTTGAGTTTTTATGTTCTTGCTTATATTATTTTTGTAATATTATTTATTATGAAAATAATAGGTGAACTACAAAATTTGGTAGGTCTAAGAGTCCTCTGATGAACGACAAATATGGATAAATTATTAAAATATATAATATCCAGTAGATTTTTGGCATGCGATTTTGTTCTAATTCAATGATTATGCATGATTCCAAGTTTTAATTATATCACAAGTTAACACATGTTTTGTTGTTGCTAGATATATTTTGTCAATAGTATAATATTTTTCTATGGTTTGAGAAAAATTGTGTGACTTTGTATTATATTTTTACGGCTCCTTTTCTAAATGGTTTTCTTATGATTTCAAGGCACCATTTTTCATTTGTGTTTTTTTAAAGAAGTGGAATGAATATCTATAAAACGATGACATTAATAAGGCGTCTTCTCTTTATTTGAAAAAAATATTGGAAAATTTATACAAATTATGAATAATATGAGTTAATATTTAATTTGAGAGTGATTTATGCTTTTTATTGCTCGTATATACTTCAATTTCTTTGTTATTGTACTAAATAAATTATTTTTAAACTTTGAGTTATCATTTTTTCCTTATCGAGGTTGTTTGTGTTATGATTTTTTTATTCGTTTTGGTTAGTATTGTTGGTGGTAATTGATTTTTCTGATATTATATGATGTGTCTTGTTGTTAATAAAAATAAGTATGAGAGTATACAAATCAAAGCCACGTATTTTGGGTCTTCTGTTCTACGAAGAGAATAATAAATGGTTTCTGTGAATTATATAATTTTTTTGTTTTTCATACATATAGTCTACGAAATACGTCAAATTTTGAACAAAAAAGTTAAGACAAATATAGTGAATGAAAAAAAATAGACATGTTAAATAAAAAAAATAATGTTGTGTATTACTATGTTGGGTGCAATAATTGTCCATGCTTGGTAGAGCGGTCGAACCGTGGTGCTTGAGCTACTGTGCGGTTTAAAATATTTGAGTTGCACCACTACTACTAGCTATAGCTTTTGGTAAAACGGCAAGCGCTCGGCCCTACAATTGGTATCAGAGCCAAGGTCACGGGTTCGATTCCCATTGATTGCGAATAGTGCAATTATTGAGAGGGAGATTGTTGGGTGCAATAATTGTTACTGCTTGGTAGAGCGGCCGAACCGTGGTGCTTGAGCTGCTGTGCAGTTTAAAAGATTTGAGTTGCACCATTACTACTAACTATAGATTTTGGTAAAGAGGCAAGCGCTCGGTCCTACATACTATGTCCTAATTTCTGTATGATATAATTCAAGCACATTTTTTTTATAGATATTTGAAATTAGGTTCAACTAAGTAACATGAAACATATACATATATATTAAATCATATTTAAAGCAAAATATTAAGATCAAGAATGATTCAGATTTAAATTTAAACGAAGCACAATGAAGAAGAAATTGAAGAATTGTATGTATACATTAAGTGTTATATAATGATTATGTTGTTACTTCATGGTTGTCCGATATATGAATGTCATATAAAATGTCAATATTTCTCAATAAAATAGTTTTTCAAAAAGAAAAAATTCTTAATTCAGAAAAAAATACATAAAAAACAAATTGTGCATAATTCTCATTCTATTTATAATGGTATGAGAACAATTCTAAAACTTTGTTGACACAATATAATAGATCAATTTTGTGCATTTTATTGAGACATTAAGCCAGTTTCACTTTATTTCCTCCAATATTATCTCGATATATTTCGATGTGACTACGAGATTGTTTTTGTCTTTTTTTTTAGTCAAAGTGTCTAACCACTAATTCATAACATATATGATGGTAGCATAGAAAACTCCTCGTCCATGAAATCTAAATGGTTATATTATTAGATGAGATATTGAATAAGACAAATACTTTGACATATATTTGAATGATATTTCATATACATATCTTAATTACATTATCGTATCTCTTCTCAAGATTTTTAAAATACAATAATTAAGTTTGTATATCGTTCCACGAGATATAAAATATTATAAAACAAAATATAAACTCGATAGAAGAAAATTTATTTTGTTTCAATGATTAATATAATATTACGTTCTAAACGCAACAAATGAGATTGAAACTATATCATCCTCATGACATGATGCACACAATCATTATTTCAAAGCTTCCAAAAAATGACGATGAAGATGACTTTCTTGAATTGCGTCAAATTAAATGAGGACACAATTTAAAGATATAACCATTTGAAGAGATTTCAAGTATTTTTCTCACAGTGATTAAGAAATAGTTGTTAAAAATTTATTAACCTTATAGCTATATATTTATAATATTGATATTAAATATATAAAAATAATATCACAAATATCACAATATTTGAAGAAGGTGCAACACCATTCATTCGTTATGTTGTTGAAGAATATATAAGTTATACATACTTTTAGTCACAGTGAAAACTTATCGCGAATAAAAGCATTTTTTCTTAGTTGTTATAGTTGATGATTGTCAAAAGCTGAAAAATCATTTAACAACAAAAAAATAGCCAGAAAAATAAGATTATCAGATAAAAACAATGTAGAAAACCGAAAAAATGTCGTGATAAAGAAGCAAACTATGAGCATGTCAGATCCCGGATAAGGATTGTAAATAACATAATATATGTTAAAGACGATCAGATATTTGCTGAGCATATCAAAATAGTTATATGCATATTATAACAAACTACGACAAAGAGTTGTTGAGTTCTCAAAATCAACTAAGAAGAATATTTGAAAGTGTGTCAAGTGGATAAGATAATTTCTCTTATTCATATACCGTCTATGGTCATATTTTTTTATTTTTTATGGCTTAGTTTGTTTCAGTTGATAAATGTTATTAGTCATGTTTTAATTCATTTAAATATTATCAAAATTTCGCACATATATTTTCAGCAATTTAAGTTTTTACGTGCAACACACGTGCATTTTTCTAGTATCTAAAAAAGAGAGGTAATGTGTTTTCGGTCAGTTTGTGGCAAGTTGCCGGTTACTCCTATTATACGTGGGTCACATGTACCTCTCCACATATGCATCGACACCCACCTCCACGGAGATATCACATGTTTATAACTTAAGTGTCTGGTTTGTACAATTGAATTCTTCTGCTTGTTTGTCATTCTCGTCATTCTCGTTCCCTTCACTTCAACTCTTGCATCTTTCGCTTCGACTCTTGTACCTTCCGTCCTCTCTGTTTTCTGCCCAACGATCTGTCTTTCTTCCTCCCGCTTCATCACGCTCAACTTCACCCGCCGTCTTTTGCTGCTCTCTCTTTTCCTTTTGCTTCGTGTCGTTGACCTTCGGACGGTGTTGTTCCCGGCCACCCACCGTCAATTGCTGCTCTTTCTCTCTTCCTTTCCCTTTGTGTCGTTCACCTTTGGCCAGTGTTGTTCCCGGTCCAAGACTCTATGATCCACGCTCTTTTGTTTTGCTGTTATGCTTACTTGGGCATCAGGCGTTGCATCTACTGACATTTTCTCCCAGGTTTCAATGCTTATTGTAAAATTTCATCAGCTAATTACGTATATGCTTGCCTACTCATCTATTTTTTTCATTTCAGTTTTCTCGTGCTCTGTGAAGTATTCTGAACGGTTTAGTGGCCTTCTTCACTGCATGCCACAGACATCGCCTAAGGTATGATATAAGTATATCAGCTACCAGCTGTTTAGAGTTTTTGACAAGTTGGTTGCGAAAGTACTTAATGGCCTTATGAAAATTATGAATGTCATGTAAGGTGGATACACTTCCCGATTTTTAGATCCCATAACGGTCCATTCAAAGACAGCAACAAACGTTGATAATGATGATAGCCACATATGCAAAAAAAAAAAGAAAATCAGATAATTTTGTGACCAAAGGTTATGTGATGAATGACTAACGTGGAGATTGGTTTGTTTTCTGGATTTAAAAAAAAAAGCTGGGACACCATTATGGCAGTGGTGTGTGTGGGGGAGAAGATTAAAGCAAAGCAACTACTTCTTAAGGAGCCTATATTTATTTCTTTCATTAAATTTCGATTTTTCCTGCTCAAAATTTTAAAATTTTCAAATCTTAAACAAATTAGCTATATCTTATCTCACTTTTTTTTATCAACCAGATGTTATTTTATATGTTTAGTTTTGCGTTACAATATACAGTACAAACTCTTGCTCGACAAAAAAATATGAATTCCTTCCAATTTAAAAATTGTTTTATTGTTTGTAAAAGTGTTTATTTTTTTAACACACAACACAGAAAAATGATGACGAAGCTTGTTTCAATGTTACAAATGTCAAAAATAAACCATGTGATGACTAGCCTTTCTTTTTTATTGAAAATAATAGCTTTTAATCCAACACGTATTAATAATTGTTAATGACTCATCTAAAAAAACCACATCTTTTGCCGTATAAAGATATCTACTTACCTTATTTATTGCTTCAAAATTAGTTAATTATTTTACGATACATTCACTCTCTTTATTAGCTATATCTTTTGTTCATCATCAATCTAATGGAAAACAACCCATATTGTATTTGTATCGACTATAGACAATGTTATTACAACTATCTATTTCAAAAAGAAGTTGAAGTTATGATGAAAAGATTTTACTACAACCCAGTATGGACGATCATCTTCTGATGAGTGCTTACAATAGAAGCAAAGCTTTCTTTTTTGTTAGAATATGCAACTGATATTGAGAAAGAATTAGATATCAAAGATATATATGATCAACATCAACCGATTGTCCACTAAATTAATAAGCAAATGTTTTCCTTGTGCTATATAAAATGCTTAGTTATAAATTGTTTGTATCTACCTATTAAGAATTTTAGTTTGTACTATATCTAATCTACATATATAAAAGTTGTTTTTCATTTCTTATTTTTATGAATTATTTTTGCCTTGTAATACATTTACCCCGCTTTAAATCCGTTTTATATATAGCATACTAAAATTTGCTTTTTCTTGTCATGAGAGTTGAGATAATTCTATTCATATCTTTTATTTTTTTTAATTAGCCTCTTGTTATACTATTGTTATCGATGTTTCTACAAATTCAATAAAATTCTATATTTTCATATGTTCAAAAAATAAAGTGGTAAGGCTAATAAATATATCACCTAAACACTTAAATATGAAGTAAAAAAATCCTCATCAATGGTTCATTATCACATAACCGTTAATACTCTAAAGTACTAAAAAAATTAGGCTTTAATAGATTAATAAATACATTAACATAATCAATGTCAACTATCCAATAACCTCGTGAAAAAGTTCTCATCTGATAGTAAAATCTTTATACAAACATAAAAAAATATCTTTCATTTATTAATGAAAAAAAAAAACCATATGCTGCATAACAAACTGGGGAAAATACCTCAAACATTGAGGTTAACAAACTAGACAAACTAGTATATATCTAAACCAAACAATAAAAGATTTTAACGTAGAAGCCGGGGTTTGAGCTCAGGCCCTCGTTCAATTTTTCATGGAGCTGGAGTCTTGGACCCCGTTTTAATATATATTTTTAAAAGAAATTCGTTTTTCTCTTTTGATATTTTGGTAACTTTTTTTATTATTTGTATTATTTTTTAAAAAACAAATCAGTCTGACGGTAAAAAATTGATCATCTCGATAAATGAAGCATGGAATGAAATAAGTCGGGACTTCCTCCAAACATTACAGCTATGTTCATAATAAGCTCATAGAAACTAAAACTGGTGTAAATCGAATCCATTCACGGTACAACTGTAAATCATCAATTCAAACAAAAACGGCATTAAAAGCCATCAGCTGGTCGATGCAGACCAGAGTATACAGCTTTCCGTACAAGGGGGTGAACGTCCTCGGTCAATACCTCGGCATCTAATCTCTCGATATGAGGCCAAATCTATTGACAAAAACAAAAGAGAGGCGAAATTAGTTCGGAATGTTACTGGAAAACTACAGAAAAGATCAGACAACGATGAAAACTGTGCTTACACAGGAAACAAGCACCAAGAATGGCAAGGAAGAACATTTACCTCTGAAGAATATTGACGAGTGAGGGCCTTAACGTAGCCCAAGGTTGACAGACACCATTGTTCCTTCTCACCAACATTGTAACCAGTTCTTGTGCTTTTACCGTTGGGATGACTACAAATGTTCCCAAAACCAACAATAAGGAACATGAAAAGTTTATATGTATATATATAACATTCAGACAGACACGCCCGGAAGAAACTAATAGGCGTACAATGATATATGTGGCAATGGAGGATTAAGAAAAAGAAGACACCTTTTTTGTGGTCTTTCATCAGCACTATCCATCTCTGCTGCAGGAGAATTTTCCTCGTCAATAGCCATTTCATCTGCCTCGTGAGAAGGGTGCAAGGTACCTTCTGTATCCCGAAGTGGTTCCGCCAATATGTTCTTAAAGTTTTTGTACAAGAAAATAAATAGTTCCTGCATGTCCATCAATGATTCACCGAGGTCAATACTCTCTCATACAGGACAAAGGGATTTCAAATTTGGCGTTATTATCTTCTAGCCAAAACCAAGCAGTAACACCATATACCTCAATTTCATTGTCAGCTCGAGCAAAAAGAGCCTCTTTTGCTTCTAAGGATTCACGCAAAGAAACCTCGGACTCCTTTGTTTTATCAACGTTGGATTGCAAACGTTTCATTTTCACAGGATTTTCTGCAAGAACAGGCTCACCATCCACAAGGGTAAGAGTAGGCTTTGACTTTGCATCCTCTAAGTAAGATTGTGCTTTAGATGAAGCTTCAGAAGCGGAAACCACGCTCTTCTTTAGGACTGATATCTCTTTTCTTAGATCAGTAATGCGATTGGATGTTTTGTTAACTGCATTTCTCAAGACCTGCATTAGAAAGATGCTTTATCAAATCAAATAGCGACTAAAAAAACCAGGTTAAAATGGTTATGTGAGGTGACTGCATTAAAAGGGGGGACTTCTCAAGACCTGCATTAGAAAGATGCTTTATCAAATCAAATAGCGACTAAAAAAACCAGGTTAAAATGGTTATGTGAGGTGACTGCATTAAAAGGGGGGACTTGGTAAGAATAAAGAAAATCTTCAAAAGCTAATGGAAATCATACCTCCCAGGGGCGATCAGAAACATGAAATTGATCAACATTCTGCGGCAAGAATACCCATCTCACGATAGCCAGATTAGATACAAGGCGATACCCCATCATTCTGTCAATGGCTATGGCTGTCATTTGAGCATTGTTTCTCCAGAAATAACTCACTTCAGATAAGAGCAAAACTTGCTTGTCCTGATCAGAACAAATCCTTGCAATGACCTGGCAATACCTCTCTAAGACAGTAATCAAATGAGTAAAGCTTTTTGAACCAATATTGAGAAGAGTCTGAACAACCACTCTGAGAGTAATATCCGGCCCATGATCAGGAATTACTTGACTCTCAATCCATGAGATAATTTCACGAGAATTTAATCGGTCTTTCACCATGCCATTGAGCTCTGCGGAGAGACTGAGTTCAGTTTGATCTGCATCTTCTGCACTGTATCTGAAATTTGGCGTACTTTTTGGTGGAAGTAACTCCTCTAAAACAGGAGCACTCTCAACACTCTTTATGCAAAGTTTTAAAAAATAATAATAATAAATTAATCAAAACCTATAGATGAAATAATTTTAGACCTTTAATACACTCAATTTAATTCACATAATATGATGGAACCATGCCAGCACAATATGAGGTGAATAATAAGACGACACGTTTTAATACAAAATCGAAAAGTAAAAGTAAATGATTGGTGGCATAAAATACCTGTTTAATTTTGTCCCAGTATGATAGCCGCACTTCCCTTTCCAAAACCTCCTGAACAAACACCCTTTGAGGCGCCCATTTTGGAAGGTCAAGTACATAAGACCATTCTTCCCATGGCCAAATAAATTGAAAATTAGATCTGCAACAAAAATGCCACCAAATGGTAAAAGTAATTCTTAAACATAGATTACAAACTTAACATAGATGAGCAGGCACATTCAAGCGGGAACCATTGTTGATGATAAGTGGCAAACCAATAACATGCAATTTTCTTTCTAGGAAGGAAAGGGAATTTGGGGTCAAAAGTCCCAACTACTACACAAATCAATCAGGAAATCATAAAAATTAATATAATTGTACTCCTTAAACAAAATAATATACTATGAAAACCAAGTAATTACTAACTATATTTATGTAGTGCCTCTAAGAAAGGGGAAAAAGAATTACATCATTCAACTACAGGGTTAGTCTTCGAGCTGGTTTATACCATTCACCAGGTCATTTCCTTGCAAATAATTTTTTGCAAGCTGGAATTTTTCGGCACCCAAATGCACCATTAATACTTAATAGCATTTGTAACTTTGTTAGATAGCAAATCAGAAGAACCAGACTATGACTTCATTAGAAGGACCAACACTTGGCATCTAACCGCAAAAAAGGCAATTAGCAAATCAAAATATTCAAAATGTTGGCTTACAAATGGTGTGAAAACCAAAGGATAAGGCGTGTACGGCACTCCATGTCTAAATCAGCAATTTTATCAAAAAGAGCACGAACAGCCCCCGCTACAACAGATGGAAAGGCACCTGGAAGAGCCTGCAATAATACTTTAGCGTAAGTCCACCTGACAGGCGTTAATAACCAACAATAGATCAAAATATGTTTACACAGTGGTAAATATGTGCAACTAAAATGGGATAAATGGAAAAATCATCGATACCTTGCATAGATCCATGATGACCAAGGTATAGTAGATGGGCTTGAAGGGGGGTTGGGGCAATAAGAGAATCTGCAAGGCATAAAGACAAATGAAAATCACATAATGCATATGAAACAAGTGCTAAAAGAAGGTAACACTCTGACTCACTCATCGGGGAAATTTCTCTCTCCCTCACTTCTCGTTATTATCATTATTGCTAATTTGTCATTGCAGTTAATATCACAGCATCTACTACTTCCCCATGTACTACTATTTATCTCCAGCGATTCACATAGTGATACAAATATTTCAAATCATGTTGATCTTCTGGAGTGTAATGAACATGGTGGTGCACCTGCAGTGAAGTGCCTAAGCATAGAAAGAAACCTCCAAAAACTATCAAACTGAATTCTGCATGTGTAATCCTCTATCTCACATACTCTTACAACATAGGTCTCACTCCAACCCAATTTTTTACAATTCAATTCAGAACATCAAATGAATAAACATTCAGTACAATCAAGCTCAAACTGCATAAGAAAGAAAGGGCAATGGCTAAAAAGTTGGTGCACCATCATAGCTAAAAGATTGGAGTACCATGAGTTGGTACCTGGGAAAATATTGTCTCACACATAAGGTACTCGTATCGGAAGGAAACAGGTAGGCCAACCATGGATGAAGCACATTCCTTTCGACTAGCTTTGCGTGAAACAAAAACAAAAAAATTAGATAGAATTCCAGCAAAATATAAAATTTATTACATGACCATACAGTAGCACAAAATGAGGTCACACGTACACACCAAGTTCTAAACACTCAATTCAGGAAAGAAATATTGAGTATGAACAGGTATAATGTGGCAAGAAGAATTGCAGGTATAATGTGGCAAGAAGAATTGCAACAACTTGATTGAAATAACATATCAAGAGCATCAAAGCCTGTACGGTAACAAATCTCCAGCCATCTAAAATTCAATATAATTAAAAGCAAATCTCTAATTTGCCTTTACCAAAAAACTTTCTTTCATCAACAGTGTCCCCTTGCGACCAAAGACTCCCAGAACAAGAGAAGTCACACAAAGTCGCAATAGAAACATCCAGAACATCTAGTAAACTAAAACTAAATTCCTAAACCTCTATTTCAGTTCCCAACGGCAGCAATCCGAACATTTCTTAGATGGCATCTTCAAAGAAACTGCTCTACTATTAACTGAACAGAAAAAAGAATATATTTTGAAGTAAAAAACAATCATTCAATGGTCCAACCGACAGGGTTGAATTATGTAGCTTAGAAAACCAAAATCAGTAAATCTACTAACCAGCCATTTAGAAATAAAAGCACGTCTAGTAAATATTCTTCCACAACGAACCGATCTATAGGTTGCAAATCCTGCTGAAGGAACAAAAGAGAGATGAGCCACTGATGAAAAGATAAACCACAAAAATTTATCAATGCAAATCCACCAACACAATGAGTCGATGACAGTAAGATAATCCCAATATTTTTGTGCAAGGGCAAACTTTAGGCGCCAAAGGTTAAAGCACACAAGTGCTACCTCAAAATGGACAACCACGAGTAATGTATCCAAAAATAACTATAAAAAAATCACCAAGCTTTGATAAAAGTGCAAACATTCACACAAGACCAGCAAGGACCCGCCACAAAAGCACAATCAGACTACGATATATGGTTGTTTAGTTGCCACTTCCTGAACATCTGACTAGGGTAAAACTTCATGTGACTTATTATAACCTATGAAGCACGGACACCTTAAAAAAAATTTCTGAAGTATCAGACTCAGATATGACACGCGTATCCGAGGCAAAATCCGCGTCGTTGACTTTTAAAGTATTGACCAGTAGATATGATTTGGACACTTTTGGCCTTTTATTTTAAATAAATGCTCTGAAGTTGTACATTTCACATATTTACATAAATATGTATACATATTTCTACAATATATTTACATAAATATTTATATCTCCACAATTTTAATTTTTAATACTAAATTTATATATATAATATTTATATATTTTTTTAATAATTGTCGTATCCTAGCCGTATCTTATATTATCAAAATTTGTCGTATCCGTATTATATTCGATACGATAATTCATACCCGTATGCATGTAACGTAGGTTATAACAAGCATTTATGGTTCCAAATTACTATGAATATTTTCTAGCTCATCAAGGCAAAAACACATAACTCAGAACTCAGAGAAAATACTAATAGGAAGTCTCCAAATTGTGTCTCATACCCCTGGAACAGTTAAAAAAGGGGATGAAATTCAATATTTGTTCAAAGATGAAAAACAGATTGGAACCTGTCCTAGTGAGCTATCAATATAGCCCAACGAATTACTTCTTTATCCAGTCATTACAGCACTTCAAGCATGGCAAAACACTACTTAAATAACCAATGATCACAGAATGAAAAGTGATTACATTTTAAGCAAGTGACATGAACATTGAATTGAAAATCAAAAACAAAGTTTTGGAAGATATTAAAAATCAAAATGTTTCAGTAATCACAATGTGAACTTGTGTAGCCCAAAGATGTTATTAATGTATGACAATTCATACTACAGACCAAAAAAGAAACTGCCTGTAATTGACTATAATAATATTTGCCTTGAAGATTTACATCTAAGCCAATCTAAAGCAAAAAAAGTTCACAGTTATTAGCTTCAGACATGAGAATACCAAATGCAGTGTAATAAAAATACCTCTGTCTTACTAGAAGGAAAAATATTGAGGCTGCGCATACGCAGAGGATATTTCAATTCAGCTTCATGCTTCTGTATGCCATAAGTGATCCCTGTTACTTCAGCCGGGGGATTAGGTTGCTCAGGGCAGTTCAAGGGGCCAAAATCATGAGACTTTCCAGAAACCAGCTGTGGTTCAAATGAAAGGTGGGGTCTGGGAACTGGAGTAAGAATTTAACTCAGGCAAGGCTTTTTAAGAGCACAATAAAAAGATAAAATCTATGAGAAGAAATATCAGGTCTCTGAATGAATGTTGCAAAACATTTATTATAGGTGATTTTGTCCACAATATGAAAAAATCTAATAATGTTGTTAAATATACATATTAATTTTGTATGATAAATAAATAACATAATAAATAACATACGTTTGGGCATCTTGATGGATTAAGGAAACTAACAAAATCAAAAATAAATGTAACCATACCGCTATCCGCCTTCCATCCCTTGGTGGAAAGATCTTGAATCCGGTCCCATAGATCCTCCAAGAAGTCCTAAAGATGCACACACTAAACAATTAAAAATAGAATATATCATTTATCATTTGTCAAATACTTGTGAAGACTTGTACCGATTTTCATGCAAATGTTTCATTTAGTAAAAGAAAAGGAGAGAAAGAAAAAAGGCATTTAAATTTTAAGAAGAAATAAAATGACTGAAAAGAACATACTTTTTGGCTATCATCCTGATTCCTTTCATCATTATATTCAAATGCAGAGCAACCAGTGTCGGAAATGTGCCTTCTGATACTCAAGTACGCTTGTATTCCCACCAAAACTCTATCTATCTCCTCAGGGACTTGCTGGAAATCAGACAAACAAACAATAAATTTCAAATAACCATAAAACATTTGCCAGATTTTTTTTTAAAAACGCGAAAAAGTGAAAAAAATAAAATAAATTAACTTTGTGGAAACTAAAATAAAAATATTTTTTTTATCAGAAACTATAAATATATTAATATAAAATTAAAGTCGGTTACAGAATATCGTGGATGAGCGATCCACAAAAGAAGTCATGAAATACAATGTAGAAAACTCTTCAAACACTAATATAACACCAATCCCTAACTAGGTCGGATAGATGTAAATGCTGAAACATTGGTACGATTATCGTCCATTTTGCTACTCTTAATCTGATTTTCTCCCATAAATCCTCCCAAAAGTCTTCCATTTCAGCGAAAATTCTGTTATTTCGCTTCGTCCAAATCGACCAAAAAATACAGTGGACAATAATGCACCAGAAGCTGCCGAGGCACTTATCGTTGAGATATCCGTGCTCCATAACGAATAAATCTCTCGAGCTTTGTGGAAAAGTCCACTCGAAACCCAAGTGATTCATGACTTTGATCCAAATACGTCTCGTGTAGGAACAAAGTATCAAAAGATGGTCTTGGTTCTCCTCGTTGTCCTTGCACAAAACGCACCATTGCGGACTTAAAGCACAACCCGGTTGTCTTCTCTGCAATCTATCATTTGTTTGCAATTTTCCAGAGCAATTATCCAAGAGAACACATTCATCTTTTGTGGGATTGGTACTTTCCAAATGTTAGTCAAGAAAAGGAAGTTGGGAGTGCTAACATTCTGGAAAAAAACGGAATAAAGAGATTTCACTGAGAAGACACCCGATGGATCACCTAACCAAACCCTAACGTCCGACACGCCCACACTCAAAGATGAAGACTCTAATACACCCATAAGAACGGTGAACTCTCCCAACTCGATGTTATCTAAACCCCTTCTGAACCGCACATCCCACCTAATGGCAGAGATACCTTCACTAACCGACACCAAATACAATTGGGTAATAGGTTTGTTTTTTGACAGAGAGAGATAAATAAACGAGGAAAACACTCTTTGAAAGAACAAAGACCCACCCATCTATCCTCCCAAAACCGAATAAGATTCCCTCCCTTAAGCACAGACCCAATCAAGTGTCGACAATGAGGGTGGGACCGAGAGATAAACTTCCAAGGGCTTTTAAAAGTGGAGTTCCTTGCTAACCTTATATCGCGTCCATTATCATGAAATCCATAAATACTCCCCAATACTCTTTTCCACCAAGAATTTCTTTCTATCGCACATCTCCACCACCATTTCCCTAACAATGCCATATTCTTAAGACGGATACATCCCACTCCTAAGCCTCCCTTCTCTTTCGGCTTGCACACCTGCCTCCACTTGACAACGTGACAATGTGTCTCTCCGTCTGGACCATCCCACAGAAAATTTCTCATCAGAGTTTCCATTTGCTTCTCCACTCGGCTTGAGACCATAAAAAGTGACATGTAGTAAGTCGGTTGTGCGCTCAACACCGATTGAATCAGTGTCATTCTACCGCAACAAGAATATATTATCAAAATTGAATTTGATGTTATTAAGATTATATAGTTTAAATATTATTTTTCACGGTAAAGTTACAGAAAGGATTTCTTACAATATTCAAATCAAGAAATTTTAACTCGTAAAGTGGTAACCTGGACAATTAAGTTGTGGATCTATGTTATCATGGTCAAACAATTTAAATCTTGTGTTGTGTTACATCTTTTTTTATATATTGCTACCATTTAAAATTGAACTTGGTACAAAGTAGGAATTTCGAGTATAAATTTATTTAAGCAAAAAAGAAAGAATTTAACAATCTATTCTGATTGTCTGGCCATAAGCCAGTTCAAATACCCGTGATTATTTATCAGCTGTTCTTATGTCCACTTATCTACACTCTAACCGGCACAGTTTTGAAATTATTTTTTGCTGCTCAAATGAAATGTGAGATCTCCATATGTCCACTCTTTATCTCTCTAGTTGAAAAACATCATACAATATTTTTTTCCAACACATTTTTGCTCTTCAAAAGTATTGATTCGATTGAATATTCCATGGCCAATTTGAGAGGAAGTGCCAGAAATCAAAGAAAATAGCATCGAATCAGGTTTGATAGCACAATCAAACTTATGGTATATGTGTGTGTGTATTTTAGAATAAACTCATGATGTGTATTAGATATTATTTTATGGTGATTTCATCATAGAATAGATTTCCCATTACATTCATAGCAAGAATCAAGATATTGTAGCATTTATGAATAAGTGAGTATATGTCTTTTCAACTGAGAGAAATTAATTAAAGTTTTAGCCCCCTAAACATTATGACATGGATGAAGAAGAAAATCGTGGTCGAACTCTGTAAATCCTATGATTTATTGCATTATTTTTTTACTATTTATGATATTTAAATTCAAGAAAAATTATGTTACCAGTATAGATATACTTTACAATTATAAGATTATGAGAAAAACATGAGGGGGGGATGCAATAAATTGTACATTGAAGTCGCACATTTTACTTTCAAGGAACGTTCCAAGTGCAACTCAAGCCTTCAAGGCATGCAAAGAAAAGTTTCATGGCCATGGTACACTCTTCACTAGAAAGTTTGAGCTATGGCTAGTGCCTTCGCGCAAGAACGGAGCTTTGTTGTGTGTTGTAAGTTTTTAACAACTACGTCATTGTATACAACTATCAGACTTCAAGATAATACCCAAATCCCATTTCAAAAAACTTAAAATTCTAAAAATATGTAAATCAAATATGAAGCTATAAATTAGCACTAGACAAGATGATTGAATACAATTTATACAACAAATGTATGGCACTGATGGAAATAGCCCATGTTGCACAAGTGAAAATCAAAGGTTCCTCAATAACTTCTACTTTTTCATAGGAGACAACGAGACAATTTTCCTTGAAAGCACTAATGCAGGACATATCATTCCATTAAGAAACATAACCAACTTACAAGAAGACGATCTTAGCCGAGACATAGAATAACTGAAAGCAATACAATGATCATTATTCTTTCCAAACAAAAAGGCTATCTGCATATGAACTTACACCAATACCAATCACTGCATAATAAAATTGTAGAGCAAACTCAGGCACTCCTGTTTAGCACCATTCTCATATTTTCTAGATAAGTCATGGATTCAGATAAAAAAGGCTAGCCTCTGAATCCAGGGGTTTGTAACAGGACTAACGAAGAAGTACATTGTCTATCAAGATTCAAGCTGTCCTAATGTCACGTTTTCTCCAACTTGATCTACTTTATATACCAACCCGCTATCAGATCTAAGCCTTACTCACATGCGTGTTGTTTATTTCATGACATTTACAATAGTGAACGAAATTGATAGCCATAGACCAAGGAATTATATTCTTATATTGCAAAAGGTCCATAAGACCAAAAGTTTTTTAAGTAAAATATGAAAGAGGTAAATGAAGTAATTGACATTTTATTGTTCTCTACAAATTTTTGTTTCTACACAAAAGGTAATTGTTTCATTTAACGGGCATCTTGGGTGAGGGGGTGCCTCCATCAGACAAGAACACGAGTCCGTTATCAACGTGAGAATGCCTATCAGCAAGGAGGGTGGGGTGGGGTGGGTGGGGTGGGGTGGGGATGCTGCTTCTCATAGGAACACCGAACACCAATTAATAAAGTCAAAAATAACTGACAAATTTCCAATTATTAGAGTCGCACAATACTCGTGAAGGAAGGCAAAAATGAATGATTTACCTCAACAAGTTCTGATCCACCCCAAGGGAGACAAGATAAAATGCATGTTATATAAAAATCGGCACAAGCTTGCCAAGAGGAATTTCCCTTTTCATCATCCACTGTTGTCGCTGCTGACGACAATAATGTTTCGAATAAAACAATTAACGAACTTGGTAGGAGAACTTTACTGCACATCTGCATTCCATAGACCAGAAAAGGGGAAAAGGAAAAAGAAATGGAATTGGTACGAATAAGATTCATTTTAAAAATATATTTATTCTATTATCACTTAACAAGGAATTATAAGTCAGTGAATATATTAAGACTCAGATGATTCTTATAAAATGTTGAAAAGTCAGTCTCAAGTTTCAAGGAACTACAAAAAAAGCGAGCAGAAGAAAAATAAGTCATGGCATTCAAAATAATAAAAGTAAATAGTCAGCCTGAGACAGCACGTGAGAAGCCACATGAGTTTCAAATTCATTGTATTCCAGATTAATAGACCACAACAATTTTTTGAAAAAAAAGAAGCATATTTCCTTGTATTTGAACAATATAGAACATATATGAAGTCAGAACACATATGAGCAGGCTTCATGAGAACTAAATTTATTTTACATCAGATAAAAGTAATGCAAAAAAAAACTCAGCAAATCAGAGGTATCGATGTATGAAGATCCAGTGGAGATCATCGCTTTGAGCATTACGTGTACAAAGTATAGCTGTAATACACGAGGTTCGTTTTCGGTCCACAATAAAGAGTAACTGCAGACTATATTTAGCATTACAATACGTGAGGTTGGTTTTCGGTCCACGATAAAGAGTAACTGCAGACTATATTTAGCATTACCAGTACAAAGCATAGCCGTAATACACGAGGTTGTTTTACAGTCCACGATAAAGAGTAAGGATAAAGCCTAGAGGTATTCATCAAGCAATAAAGGGTCACAAAAAACATACCAGTACAGTCAGAAAGCGCATAAGTACACGGATCCTGTTACAATTTCCAACGTCTAAAGCAGCCTGACAGTCGGTAAGGGAAAAAATATCAATAAATGGGGTTAAAATGAAAATAAACAGCCAATGGCAGAGGACAATTGATGTCGACACAAAAAGCCGGTGAGTTTCCCAAAATGGGTCCCAAGGAAACTAATTTAAGTGCAATAAAGCATAGGGAAATTCATCTCATGTAAAGACTACAAAATACAAACTTCCAGCAGAAGTCTATTTTGGCAAATTGATATGATTGCAGCAGATATTACAGATCCAGCATAGCAATAAAATAAACCCCAACTTTGGGATCAGGGTAGCAGGCATGCATACATATGTTTTTTGGTAGAAGCGCATCACAAGGACATGTCTCTTTTGGGTTTTACGAGAGAAGAGAGTAGAAAGAGGGACGGAGGAAAAAAGAGATCAGAAGCATGACTTAGAAGATAGATATGCAGAAACAAACATCAAAAACAAAGTTCACAATTTTGGTTTCATGACCTGCAAATTAGCATGAATCCTCTCAACAATATTCAGGACAAAATCTTCATTTTCCAAGTTTAAGAGTCCAACCTACAATTATAAGAGAATTTCATTTAGTATATGGTATGCACAAAAAATTGACAGCATAGCGATGTGTCTGTCCATGACTAAAAAAATTATACAGATGAAATTTAAACATACACATACAACACCGAATCTAAACAGCAGTTGTAGCAGAAGTTGGCTGCTCTTTAGGCATATAGAAAATCCTACTTAGATAGAAAATTTGTTCGCACAAACACCCAGATTTCAGCAAATTAACTTCCTCAATCTCCAATATTTTCTTCATATTGGTAACAGATCTATGAATTTCACAAAAATAAGACAAGAAGATGCTACATTGTACAAGGATTTAGGATTCAAAGTGAACTCAGAACCGCAGGAGGAAAGAGTTCCACCAATGCTTGATTTCCTATTTTTAGATTGATTTGGTCCTATGCTCAAATATATTGTCCATGAAAATTTGATGACTTAAATTCTTTCGACCATCTTGCAACTTGAATTATAATAGTCAATATTCAATAGACATTCTGCAATTAAAATATTAAAAAATTCACCATAAATCCAAGCGAGAGCAAATATCGGAAAAAAAAAGGTGCATCCTGAATAGATTCAAAAATCGAAGCAAAAAAGCTACTTAACTTCAGGAGGAAAGAGTTCCAGAGTGCTTGATTTCATATTCTCAAATTTTCTCATCCCAGATATATGTTCCATGAAAATTTGATAGTTTAAATTTATCCAACCTCCGCAACTTGAATGGTAGTAACCTAATAGGTGTTCTGAAACTACATATCTTAAGAAAATCCCCAAAAATCTAAGTGAGACTACATATTGGCCATCTTATATGCATTTTTCGGTCTCAATTTACTGCAACGGTTTTCAAACAAATCTTCATTGTTTAGACAATGAGTAATATACCAGCAAACAGCAATATACAAACACCATAGTGACCATACGGACGTAGAATGTCTCAACACATATAAGCACATTGCAAGAGAATAAATATAAGTAGGATCGAAGTTAAGCAGAATAAAACTTGAACAGAAAAGGCTTGCGTACCAATGTTGCATACAAAGGTATCTTGTGCGGCAACTGCTCAGCACACTCGAGAAGAAACTGCCAAAATATATAAAAACATATATAAAATAAAGCAACTTGGGCTTACAAATATTCCGGAAAAAAAGAACATATAATTCATTTGACATTAAATAACCAAATCTATATGGATGAAGGATGAATTCGACTTAGCAACTGATTTAGCAGCGCTGTACTTGTCACATGCCTCTAATCCAATCGATATGCTAATACCAAAGAAGTAAATACACGAAACAACAACTGAACTGAAGGAATGAAATTTAGTACAGAATTTATAAACTAATCAACAAAATAACATAAAAGCATGGAAAAATCCATACGGGTAAAATATCGTCACTGGAATGCAACAATTCACGGCGAACAACGCCAAAACAGGTCTCCTGAAATATAAAACAACCAATGCATCAAAGATTGAGGTCTGGTCAAGAAAATGAGACAAGAGTAACGGAATGCAACCAAACGAGAATTTCTTGGTCCGGCATTCATAAATAGAGAACTAGGGTTTGGAAGTAGCACAAGGAGTGAGGACTAACCAAATGGTCCTTGTAGTCAGTGTTTCCACCATACTCCGAGCAATTCTCTCCGATTCGGAGAACAAGACTCCGCCAACTGCTCATCCGGCGGGGGAAGAAGAATGGCCTAATCTGGGGTAACGACTTCGACGCGTTGCAGGACCTGAGCGGGTTAACCCCTCTTTTTTCAAACACCCTTTTTTAGTTTTTTTGTAATCGTATACTGTATTATATATTGTAAAAGTGCAATAATTAATAATTATTTGAGATTATAATTATATTGTTCCGAACTACAAAAATATAAAACGCATAAACTAATATGAGACCGGTTCACGAGTCGTATTTTATGACATGGATCTCTTATTCGAGTCATCCATAAAAAAATATTACTTTTTATGCTAAGAGTATTACTTTTTATTGTGAATATCGGTAGGATTGACCTGTCTCACACATAAAGATTCGTGAGATCGTGAGACTGTCTCACAAGAGATCTACTCCTTATATATACCAATGCAACTTGACATATTTTACTCAAAATAAAAATTAGGACGATCATATCATCCAAGAGACTTTCATTTTGAAATTTTCAATTACATTATAATTATAAATTATAAACATGAAGAAATGAATGAAAAAAAAATTTCATCAGTTTGATATTTTAAAATCAAAATATAAATCTATTAGCTGTACAAATTAAATAAAAAACTTAATTCAATTGTTATTTAAAATTATAATTTATACTATATTATTAAGTGTAAGATTTTTAGAGCAACTATCTTGGAGAACACCAAAATATTTAATTATGTAATAATACTTCTTATCCTACTAAAAACTCATAAAATCACTTCATATTTTACATATAAAAAAAAAGCTTCTTGTTTAAATTGAATAATTCTTTTAAATTGAAAATAAATTTCGTGTTAATTGTTTAGTAATATTTGATCAAATTAAAAATAATAATAACACATGCAATATGTGTGTATCTTTTACTGGTGTTTATTATACGGTTGGTATCAAGGATGCAAAATTATTTTTGTTTCCTGCTTTCATTTTTGTTCGAAATTATTGGGTAAATAATTTCTTTTTTAAAAAAATAAATAAATGTATGTTTGAGAATTTAAAATACTTTTAACTAAAAAAAAATTGTTGTTATAAATCATAAAAAAAATAGAAGAATGGAGATAATTCATAAGAGTCGGTACTCCTCTATAATTTCCATTATACTCAGATAACTCTTGTAAATGAGAAAATAACATTATACAAATTTTATATTGTTGATAATAAATCTTTCAAATCTAAGTAAATCATTTACCACAAAAAAATATCTAAACACTCTCGGTTAAATGATTATTTTCATGGCAACCTTATTGATTGAGTGTTCTTAATTAATCACACTTCGAGAGAATACACTCTCTGTTAAATGATTATTTTCATAGCAACCTTATTGATTGAGTGTTCTTGATTAATCACACTTCGAGAGAATACAGTAATAACATATCCCAAAATTTAAAAAAAAAAAACAATGAAGCAACATCGAGATTTTACGGTGGTTCGGACAATTGTCTTACTCCACTTCGATCTTCATTGAGCACTGGTAGAGATTAATCCCTTGCTCTTCTCATTTCATGAATGGGGTTAATATACAATGTACAAACGTAAATTAAGGCTAGAGATATGTACAATAATCAAGCTAATTATAAACATAAACTAAGCCTAGAATATTGCTAGAATAATGTACAAGCATGATTTTAAGCCTAGAATATTGCTAGAATAATGTACATACATGATTTTAGGATAGAAGAATCGTATTATCTAACACACCCCCGCAGGCGAAGCGGGAGGTAAGCGGATGCTTAGACTGTCCCGAAAATCATCAAACAAAACGCGCGGAAGACCTTTGGTGAAAATATCTGCAATCTGATATCGGGATGGAACATGTAGGACACGTACTTCGCCACGTGCAACTTTCTCACGAACGAAATGAATATCCAATTCAATATGTTTAGTGCGCTGATGTTGTACGGGATTACCGGATAAGTAGATCGCACTAACATTATCACAATAGACAAATGTAGCTTTTCGGAGAGGACAATGAAGCTCAAGTAGTAAGTTCCTGATCCAGCAGGACTCTGAAACAACATTAGCTACACCTCTGTATTCGGCCTCGGCACTAGACTTCGAAATAGTCGGTTGACGTTTGGACGACCATGAAATAAGGTTGTCGCCGAGAAAAACACAATAACCAGAAGTGGATCGGCGAGTTTCGGGACAACCTCCCCAGTCCGCATCTGTATAAGAGACCAATTTGCCAATAGGAGATGTATAAAGATGTAAGCCGAGCATAAGAGTGCCCTGAATGTAGCGCAAAATGCGCTTAAGAGCATGCATATGCGCATTCTGTGGAGCATGCATGTGAAGACAAACTTGTTGCACTGCATAAGATATATCAGGACGAGTGAACGTGTCACGCCCCGAAACTCGGGATGGACACCGGCGTCGTTGACAATCACACAATTTAAAACAACAAGCCTTTCGTAGTACAGTTTAAACCGAAACCAGTTTATATATCATAATCTCAAAATGTAACAATTGTCTTTACAATCACCGAAATAAATAAGACGACAGAGTTTTAAATGCGGAAACATAAACACTGAAATAAAATAACTTAAACTGATCCAAGTTCTTGAATGTTCACCATCCCCAAAACTGCTCGGATTCTTCTTCTTCAACATGTTCCTCGTTTTTATCTGGGGAGGGTCGTAAGGGGGGTGAGTATTTGGAGAATACTCAGCAAGTGGGGAAAATATCGAGCACAATAAATACAACATGCATAGATTTCGAACATAAAACATGAGTTCCATACGTACTTCGTAAACATGCATAATATTGACACAGCATTGCGACTCATCTACTTTCTACGGTTTACTGACGTCAGTCCCTAATTTTTACTCTTCTAAGGGGGCGAGGCCGTATAGCGGTTATGTCCCCCACCGCGTAAGGGTACGTCGTGGTTGGGATTCCCACCCATATACAGTCGACTCCTCACAGTGCATTTAAAATCGAATGACAATACAAGAAAGGAGTAGAAGGAAGATTGTACCCGACTATTTGTTTTTCTTGTAAAAACCAAAAATATGCATATACAAATCCGAAATTTTAAAGTTTAAAAATAAGCCCACTTACAATGATTATTGGTGCTAAAAACGTGGATACTTGGCTTAGGAATTTGGATCGCTACTCGTTCTTCAATCGGGCAGCGCTTCGGCCTAAATTCTTGGACGACTTTGGGACAATATTTGGGCAGAGTGTTGGCTTAGGGGAGCTGCTGAAATTTCGAGATTGGTGGTGGTAGAATGGCTAGGGTTGAGGTACTATTTATAGGTGGAGGGAGAGGGGTTAATTATGGCACTCAGTCATGCTCCAAATTAGCAGAAATCTCTCAATGTTTGACTTCCGATTCCCTTGCTCTTTTTCGAAATTCAGCTACCAAGTTGGTGAGATTGTCTTCTAATTCCATGAGATTTAAATCCTTGCTTCCCACCTCAATATTTTCGAAAATGTGGTGGCTAGTTGGAGAGATTTGCTTTCAAGTATCTATATATCTTTACATAATAATAGTGGTTCCTAGGTCTTAGTGAGATTTTCGAAATCTAGGGTTGTATCCCAACAAATCATGCATTATTTCATTCCTAAATTTCGAATTTTGCATGCCTTAATATGTATATTGTTGACTTGAAATATATATCCCACAATTTCTCTTCCCAATCTCGAAAATAATCATGTGTAGATGTTATCTTGATATCAATTATTTCTCAAGGTGCACGATTTATTAATATACACCAAATCAAATCTTAAAATTTCCTTACACATATTTGATTATATGGCCTAAAGAAAATCTCGGTTCTCACAGAACGTGAGATGTTGTAGTGCACCCGCAAACTGTCTGTATTTTGTTGGATCATCAAAAGGAGCATCTGTAATGGCACCAAGTTTGGACTTAGTGTCAACTGGAGTAAGGCATGTGCTGCAGTTGATCATGCCAGCCCGTTCTAGTATCTCCTCGGCATATCGTTGTTGCGAAAGGAAGAGGCCATTCGTATGTTTGGTAACACTAATCCTCAAAAAATAACTCAATGGACCAAGGTCCTTCATGGCGAACTCCGATGCCAAAAGGGACATGATAGACTTGCGAAGATTATCGGAGGAAGCTATGAGAATAATGTCATCAACATATAGTAGAATATATGCAACATCAGAACTCTTCATGTAAATGAACAGTGAATGATCAGATTTGTTGTGAGAAAACCCAATGGAGGAGACATAGTCTGCAAAACGCTGATACCAGGCCCGTGGAGCCTGTTTTAGGCCATAGAGAGATTTTTGTAACAAGCAAACATGATCAGGATATTTGGGATCTTTGAATCCCAATGGTTGATGCATATACACTGTTTCATGGAGATGGCCATGTAAGAAAGCATTCTTGACGTCAAGCTGGTGAATTGGCCAAGAATGTGATAAGGCAATGGTCAGAACAACCCGAATGGTAGCAGGCTTAACCACAGGACTAAAGGTTTCATCACAATCCACACCTTGCTTTTGAGACCTGCCATCACCTACAAGACTGGCTTTATACCGCTCAAAATCACCGTTAGACTTCTGTTTATGACGAAAAATACACATAGACCGAATAACATTCACATTAGGTAGACGAGGCACTAATTTCCATGTTTTATTTTTAATAAGAGCATTATATTCATCTATCATTGCATCCTTCCAATTTGAGTCATGGAGAGCGCTAACTGGATTTTTTGGTATGGGTGAAATGATTGTAGTGGTCGTGGAGCTCAAATTAGTGTCATATTTGTGGTTGGGTTTAAAAATGCCATGTTTACTTCTAGTCATCATTCCATGAAACACGGGATGAGTAGTATTCGGCCTGGGTGAAGATGTGTTGGGCTGTGATTGTAAGTTTGTCCATGTAGCAGTGGTAGGTAGCAGAGAACTGCTGACTGGGTTCAGCTGTGCCATGGGGTGAGGAGAATTTATTTGGGTCATAGGCTGACTTGTAAAAGTAGGGGGGATAAGTGGAGCTTGAGACCCAAATGGGGCCGAAACAGAACGTGGGGCTGGAGATGTGACAGTACTAGGCTGATCCGTAGACTGAGAGTGAGATGATGAATTTTGTGGGCTATGGTTGTGCATTTTATGAAGTAGAAACGGAGGTATGCCATTGTCTAAGAATTCGTATTCATGAGATGAAGCAGTATGAATCTTGGAGAATGGGAATTCATTTTCAATAAAATGCACGTGACGACACACAAAAATTCTTCCGGTTGACATGTCATAGCACTTATAACCACGATGGTTATGAAGGTAACCTAAGAAAGCACAAGGGGTGGAGCGTTGTTGTAGCTTGTTAATTTTGGAGGAAGGAAAACGGGGAAAACACAGACAACCAAAACGCGGAGATGAGAAAAGGAAGGATCTTGTTTATAAAGAATATGAGTTGGAGATGAGTAACCTAGAACTTTGGCAGGGAGAACATTGAGAAGGTAGGTAGCCATCTCAAGTGCATGGTGCCAAAAAGAACCCGGAATAGATGCATGTGCAAGGAGAGTGCGAATTATATTATTGATTGATTGAATATGTCTTTCGGCTTTTCCATTTTGAGGTGAAGTGTAAGGACAAGAGAGACAAAGTCGAAGGCCATTATCAATGCATAATCTTTGAAATGAACCATTAACAAACTCTGTACCGTTATCACATTGAAAAGTTTTGATGGGTCTTTCAAATTGAGTTTTGATAAGAGCATGAAAAGCTTTGAAGATTGGAAAAACTTGTGATTTTTTAGCAAGAGGATAGGTCCACAAGAATTTACTAAAACTATCAAGAAAAAGAATATAATAGTGATGCCCACTTGAACTTGCAATAGGTGAAGTCCACAAGTCACTATGAATAATATCAAATGGTAAAGTAGTAACAGACATAGAGTCACTAAAAGGCAACTTTTTAAGTTTATCAAGAGGACAAGAGAAACATGATTGTTTAGAAGCTTTATTACAAGAAATTAAATTGCTTTGACAAAGAGAATGTAAAACATTGTCTCCCGGATGTCCAAGACGATTATGCCACAGGGTAGAGGACAAAGCCTTGAGAGCCGAGAGGGAGAATGATTTAGTGGATTGATTATTTGAGAAGATAGGATATAGATCGCCCATGCTGTCACATCTCATTATTTTGGTCCCTGTCTGTAAATCATTCACAGAAAATCCAAAAGGATCAAATTCAACAGAAACAGAGTTGTCTGTGGTAAATTTACGAACCGAGATTAGGTTTTTGATGAGTTTAGGAGCATGTAACATATTGTTTAAGGATAAAGGTGGGTGAGGTTTAGGCAAAGAAGTACTTCCATGACCAATAATTGGAATCAAATGGCCATTGCCAACAACAATATGATGATGATTATTGATCGAATTAAAATAAGAGGAAAATGTACCTTGATCCGCCGTCATGTGAGATGTCGCTCCGGTGTCCATGTAGTAGTTTCCATCTAGCTGAGAGAGCGACATGGTGTGCATGGCTGTCTCGACATCCGTAGGAATGTATTCGGCATTAGACGGAGCATAAGAAGCTGTATAAGCCTGCTGAGGCCTTGGGCCAAGAACACCCGATGCCCTATTAGGGTAATTTTTCCTAGGTTTGCTGCCATGGACTAGAAGGAAATGGGCACGGTGGAATGGCCCATGGAGCTCCCCATTGTTGTTGTGCCCAGTTTCGCCAAGGAGTCTGCCACTGCCAGGGACGTGGCTGCTGTGGGTTTGTGGCAAAAACAGAATTTCCAACGCCATTGGCGGCGCCACCGCCATTATTCCTTCCACGGTTGGATTGGTAGTTACCTCGGCCATAATTTTTCTTTTTGTTCTTGCTGTGATTATTATTATTCCTGCCAACAGTATTGGGTGAGTGACCATCATCAAGGGTTGATTGCCATTTGCGGTGGCGAGTAAGGCGGCGGCGCCACCACCCTCCTTGGCTGCAGCGCTTTTAATTGTTCTTTCCCGCAATTTAAGGCGAGACCTGCAATTTTCAAAGGTAGTCAAAGGATCCTGATTCTGAATGTAATCAACAACCCCAGAGTATGCCTCCGGCAACTCTCCCGTGAGTTTAAGAACGAGACGGCTGTTGGTCACATGTGCATCGACGTCGGCTAATCTATCCGCCAAAGATTTCACATGATTACAATAAGCATCAATGGATGAAAAATTGGCAAAGTCGACTGCGGCCAATTCTTCTTCGAGATGAGTAGCACGAGAGCCCTTATTGTCACGAAATATGCCCTCTAAACGCACCCATGCAGCCTCTGCAGAATCGTCTTTAAACAAGATGGCATGAAGTAAATCACTATAAATCCATTGCAAGACAGCGGCATCGAGACGCCGCCAAAGTTCAGGCTCAGTAGCCTTTTTGGCTTCATATATCTGCTTTTTTTTAGTCTCCGTTGGGGGATGAATGTGTTCAAGGAGATTATGAACCCTAAGTTGAACTTTGAAAAGTACAGCCCATGAATGGTATTGCCCGGTCTCATTATCCAATGTGATTGGAATGACTGATTTCACATTGGTTATGGAGAGGGCAGGGTGAAATTTTTCTTTGATTTCAGACATGATGAGGATGAATGGAAAGAAAAGAAGTTAGAAGAATTAAGGTTTGAGGGCTGCGTGAGTAAGGAGAATCCTAGGAATTGAAAATCCTAGAGCTCTGATATCAGAGATTAATCCCTTGCTCTTCTCATTTCATGAATGGGGTTAATATACAATGTACAAACGTAAATTAAGGCTAGAGATATGTACAATAATCAAGCTAATTATAAACATAAACTAAGCCTAGAATATTGCTAGAATAATGTACAAGCATGATTTTAAGCCTAGAATATTGCTAGAATAATGTACACACATGATTTTAGGATAGAAGAATTGTATTATCTAACAAGCACTTCGCTATTATTAAAAAAAAATTACAAGTAGATGTTTATCCATATCAATCTTCTCATCAAGAGCAGAAAGTAAGAAGTAATCGAATAACGAAAGATACAAGACTTGATGTTCTCGAATGTAAGCAGAAGACTTTCTTTATATGTGCAAGTATACAATGGCAGATCTCATGTGTGGGCAAAGCTAATGGTCGTGTCAGAAATATGGCTCTATCTGAACTAGAATTTTAAAATTTAGAATCTTTTAATATTTTAAATTCATATACTCGAATTAATATCAAATTAATCCAAAATTTATATATAATATATTTAAAAAAAATAATGTGGCTCCGTCATTGGGCAAAGCTAGGCTTTTGCCCCAGTAGGAATTTTGGGCCAAATTTTTTTAATAGTTAATCCATTAATTTTTAAATGGTCTTGAGTATAAATAACTTTAAGTAACCTTCTATTGAGAGAATTAATGAAGTTATTCTTTTATTAACAATTATGAATATTTTCGGTTTTTATTAGATATTCGAGAGATGATTTTGTTTGATAATATTTGGGTGTGATGTTTAAATGTTATTGTTAATTGTGTGTTGAGATTATTAATTCACTTTTACTCAATTTTTTAAATATTGAGTTGAATATTTTGTAAAAATGTTCTTACATGTGTTGGAAAGATAGGAATGAATATGAAATAACGAGTATTGGAGTTATTTTATCAAATGGTTTCTATTTGGGTATTTTGTTGTCAAATTAGGCAATTATTTTGTGTGAATTATTTATTATATCTAGAGAAAACGTTACGAAATATACCGGGATAACGACAAAAATCGAAACAAAATTTAGATCATCATATCAGAAGTTTTTGGCTACACTTCTGCATGTATATTCACCACACACTGTACTTGAGCCTTGACTTCTTTCATTTTGTTTCCTCAACCATTTTCATCCCTTTGATCAATCTAAGAAGCATTTTCCCATGGCATCTTCAAGAAAAGAGTTGGACCAATGTATGAGCCACTGAACAACTGGTTTGTTATGTTCTTCACCACTCATCCGTCAAGCACCGAGATTTGTTCCAACTGTATTCTCCCATCTTCTTGAATTGGAGGCAAATCTGATTGTGGAACATAATGGCCCCCAATTTCCCTTGCAATTCAACTTCAAAATATCTTTTAGTTAGAGTTTGATCGCAGATTTTTTCATCCTATTTTGGGCTTCCTGTAAATTTGCTTTTAGCAGATGCAACATTCAACTTATGTCATTCAAGACTTGATCTATTGCTACCACTGAAGATATTTTGAATCCGTTGGTCTTTCTTACTTTTTTATGGCAATAAATTATTATATTACTGCCAAAGTCATGAAAGTTTTTACTTGTGGTGTCTTCTGGAGGCTTGTTCGACCCCTTCACCAAATTATGGTCCATGTGTTTTGGAATCTGTTCTAATGAATTGTCCAACTCACTCTTTTATATGTGCCCCTGACAGAACTCCACTGGAGGTGTACAAAGTATTGATAGACTCCTCGCTGAATAAGGCACATGATTGAGTGTAAAAGACCGACTCGGGCTTCGGTATTTTGTTACCCGTCAAGCAGATTTGTTGGACATTCCACGAGAATTCCATTGTCAAGGCTCCATGGTCTTGCTAACAAGGTCCTAGAGTGTGGAGCCATTGCATTCCCAGTACCACTTCCACCCCACCCCAAATAGGTAGAACATACAAATCAATGAAAAACTCAAGTACCTGGGCAGACACTCCCTGCAAAACTAATAGAACCTTCAAACATTTTTTTTATCACACCAGAGGTATTGTGAATTACCCCGTGATCAATTTATAGGCCGAGTGTTGTCCAGAATTCAGGCAAGTACTAACGCATGCACCAAGTATATGTTATAAGATATATATATGTACAAACCGAAATGTCCGAAATGTATACTAAAACCAGCGAGGTAGTATAGCGAACAAAGCAGTAGGACAACGCTTAAATAAAGCAAACCGAGGCCTGTATCAAATACAGTGTCCTTAAAACAGATTTGTCCCCTCCGGGATGTGCTTCGAGGATGAACTCGGACGTCTGTTTCCCAGGATACAACGGAACAACCAGCAGTACCCTAGCACGAGGTACCACTGCGGCAAACTGAAATGTACCTCAACTTTATCACGAGACAGAATAACGACAAAAGAGCAGCAGCCGGTGGAAGCAGCAGCCGAGACAGCAAAACTAGCACAACTTCGAAAATATCAGAATGCAGGAGAGTGTTGAGTTTGTTTGAAGGACTTGAGGCTGCCCCTATATATAGGCACTCAGGTTCCATATGGACAGCCACGGTTTGCCATTTGAAAGGCCAAAGGTCAGCCCAGCTGGAGCACCAAAAGTCAGTCCAGCTGGAGCACCAAAGGTCATATCAGTTTGGAATACCAACGGTCAGCTGAAATACCAAAGGTCATGGTCTATAATGTAAATTTTCGAAAATAAAATTAGCAAAAGCCAGGTGAACTTTGGTAAGAAATTTTTCCTTGATCGGTCTGACATTCGACGTACCCAGGTCGCGCTCGTACGCTTGCACACAAGTCAAGCCTTTTTCCACTGCAAATCGGGCCCATGATTTGCACCCCCCTCCCCTGCGCCTGTGTGCGCGAGAGATAGCCTCTTGACCAATCATTGTTACACCTCCATAAAGTGCAACTCAATATAAGCTCACCAATGCTATGTTTATTTTCCTATGTGGGACAGTTCCCACTTACCAACTATTGGGCATTACTTGTCCAATTTCCCATTCAATTGATACAAGCCCAATAGGCCTCTTAGTCCAACAATCCCCCACATGAATGGAAATTGAATTATATTCAACGATTTTCGTGATAAAGTTCAACAGTAGAATCTTGCATATGATAGGTAGGTATTACCCTTTGAACCTTCCCTCGTGAAAGCATAATAATTCACTGGTTGTGTAATGCCCGAGATGCGAGTTGGTAATCAGAAATTATTAATGCATGATTTGATGTATTTATCGAAGGTCGAAGAAGCGATGTTGCGATTCGATTTTAATGCAAAATATATTGTTGGGACAGCAAAGACAGTGCACCCGCGATTGTTTCAAATGAAATGTTGAAGAATTACAGTAGCATGACCGCACCCGCGGTAAGAACAGGATTGCACCTGCGGTGGATGCACCGAGACAAGACCGCACCCGCGATGCAATAGCCAGCGCACCCGCGGTCGTTATTCTGAAATTTTGGATGTGATACAGTAGGTTGAGCGCACCCGCGGTCGATGATTCTAGAATTTTGGATAGGATGCCGTGAGTTTAGCGCACCCGCGGTCCCTAATATAGTGCACATGTGGTCTTGCGTGTTGAACAAAGAATTAAACATGTGTCCTTCACATGCATACTTAAGGTGTGATTCTTCATTTTCAGATGGTCATCACCGAGAGAAAAGGAGAGAAAAGCTTCAGAATTCCTTCAAAGTTTTTCAAGCTTAAAATTTTACTTGTGCAAGATCCATCCATTAGATTTTCAATCAGAAACTAGATTCTTGCTCCTTTCATCACAAGCTTCAAAAGGATGCAAGTGTATGTACATTTCAGTATGTTTTGAAGTTGAAAGGTTGGGGGAAATCAGATTTGAGTTCTATTTTGTGTTCTTATGATTATTGTGAACATATAGTTGAAAATGGATTGAAGAAAAGGATATCATATATGATTGTTATGATTTTCCAGCATATATTGAGTTGAGATGGTACAGATTTCAGCATGGTACATTGTGTTATTGAGGATTATGATTAATTGTTATTGAGTATTGATAGTCGAATTGATCGGTATCGAGAAACTACGCTGTTATGCCGTCAAAATGTATCAAGATTGATTATTGATTCGTACACGTATTGATTTGAGTTGAAGATTGATAGAATGCATCTCAACATTGTCATTTCAGATTAACCTTGACAAGCTTCAACATAGAGACTACAACTACAACAAAGGCTGTACGACGAAAGGTATAATTCATGTTGATTCGGGAAGATACAACTCGGATTAGATTTGATTCGAGTTTCCCAAAATCACATACGAGATTTATATACCTTGTTATGTTGTGCTTTATATTGATTTATACACAAGCATTGAGATAGGAGAGTCATTGGCAGATTTGCCAAGTTCTAGACGTTCGGTGGTATCGAGGCATAGGAGAAGATCGACTCCGATTGTAGGCATTCGATACAGACAGGGCCGAAGTCTAGGAATAAGACGTACCGCCACCACGATTGGGAGAGTAGGTGGGAGACTTGTTACGTCTTATTCACACCGAGATCCCTAGATTTAGATATGAGTCAATCTAAAGAGTAAGAGTCGAATTGTTTTATCTGTATTCACTAATGTGTCATAATTACTGCATTATGTATTATGAGTTTGTATGAAATCGCATGACATGCATGTATACATGTTTTATACTGGGATTTGTTCTCACCTTAGTTTCCGGCTGTGGTTGTGTCTGTATGTGTGCATAACAACAGGTGGGACATGATCAGGGTCCAGAAGAACTTGACGAGGATGAGAGATCAAGATAGCATGGTGATTTCGGGCGTAGAAGATTACTAGTGATTGTGTATGTGATATGTAGTTGTACTAAAAACACTAGTTGGTATGATAACATTGGAACAAGACATGTATGTGTTTTTAATTAAATAAATTTGAGATAGATTTTATGTATGATTTATATACACTGGTTTATGTTTTAAAAGAAATTTTTTTTATGACCCACATTTTCTAGCAAAGATCCAATTAATCCAAAAGATAGTCGAGTTAGAGCCAGGGTCCCCACATGTTGACAGTAGACATGATGTCTTTGAACTGTACAGCCATTTGTGTGAGTTAAGATATACTTCACACAAGACTCTTCCTAATACTATTCAGTTCTCATGATTGTGTTCGTTTTGGCCAGGAACACACTCCTGGTTCTGCAAGAGGGTCTAGAATTGAGCCCTGCAATTCTTTCGAAGCGGCCCCACCTCTCTCTCACATAGGTGATTATATATTGCTTCTTATCAGAATCATTAAAAGCCGTAAGCTTATCCTCAACATTCACTGTTTCATAATAGGAATGGATTAGGGATAACCCCCACAGTGATTCTCCAAATTAGGGCGATTAGGTTGTCCCATTGAACCTAGTTCTTAGGATCTCCAGTCAGCGTAGGTTGGGTTTTCCTTCACACCAATTTATTCTATAGGCTTGAGCTCCATTCCCCTAGACATTTTCGCTACTAACTCTCTTTTTAACCCTTTAGTTAGTGGATCCGCTATATTATCCTTTGACTTTTCATAGTCAACAGAGATAACTCCAGTTGAGAGTAGTTGTCTAATGGTATTATTTCTACGACGTATATGCCTAGACTTACCATTATACATTTTATTTTGTGCCCTTCCAATTGCAGATTGGCTATCACAATGTATGCAAATAGCCGGCACAGGTTTTTCCCATCCTGGAACATCTTCTAAAAAGTGACCCAGCCATTCAGCCTCTTCACCACACTTGTCAAGAGCTATAAACTCAGATTCTATCGTGGATCTGGCTATTACAGTTTGTTTGGAAGATTTCCACGCAATTGTTGCACCTCCTAAAGTGAATACAAATCAACTTGTAGATTTTGAGTCTTTCATATCAGATATTCAATTTGCATCACTGTATCCTTCAATAACTGCAGGATATCTGGTATAGTGCAGCACATGATCACGAATGTACCTTAAGTATCTTAGCAATCTGATAATTGCTTTCCAGTGTTCAATTCCTGGATTACTCGTGATTCTACTCAATTTGCTTACTGCATAGGCTATGTCTGGTCTTGTACAACTCATTAAGTACATCAGACTTCCAATGACTCGAAAGTATTCTAATTGAGACATACTCTCACCTCGATTCTTTGATAGATGTTGACTGGTATCTATCGGGGTTCTAGCCAATGCAGAGTCATCGTTATTGAATTTCTCAAGTATTTTGTCAACATAATGTGACTGACTTGGGACTAGCCCTTCTGATGTTCAATGGATTTTAATTCCAAGGATTACATCGGCTAAGCCCAAATCTTTCATATCAAATCTTGAGTTCAATAAATTCTTGGTGGATTTGATCATCTTATCATTACTACCAATGATAAGTATGTCATCTACGTAAAGACATAAAATGACATATCCAATTTCAGTGTTCTTTATGTATATACATTTGTCACATTCATTGAATTTAAATCCACTTTCCATCATGGCTTTATCAAATTTTTCGTGTCATTGCTTTGGTGCATATTTTAAGCCATACAGAGACTTCACCAGTTTACATACCTTATGTTCTTGCCCAGTCGCAGAAAATCCCTCAGGTTGTTCCATGTAAAATTCCTCTTCTAAATCTCCATTTAGAAAAGCTGTTTTTACGTCCATTTGGTGTACTTCAAGATTCCACAAGGCGTCAATCGCAAGTATCACACGAATAGAGGTTATTCTCGATACAGGAGAATATGTGTCAAAGTAATCAAGCCCTTCACATTGATGATAACCTTTAATTACCAATCTGGCTTTATACTTATCTATGGTTCCATATGATTTCATTTTCCTTTTGAAAACCCATTTACAGCCTAGTGGTTTACTTCCCGGAGGAAGATTTACTAATTACCACGTATGGTTTTGTAAAATTGATTCCATTTCAGAATTGATAGCCTCTTTCCATAGAGGTCCCTCAGATGAACTAATTGCTTCCTTGAAGCTTTGAGGTTCACTTTTCATCATGAAAGTGATGAAATCCGGACCAAAGGATTTCTCAGTCCTAGCTCTCTTGCTACGTCTAGGTTCAATGTCTTGATCAAGCTCTTGTTCTTCATCAATTGTTTCATATAATCTTTTGGATGAACTTGGTTCTATCTTAGATTTGCATGGAAACATATGTTCAAAGAACGAAGCATTTCTTGATTCCATTATCGTATTCTCGTGACTATCAGGTATTTGAGATTCAAGTACAAGAAAACGATACGCACTACTATTTTGAGCATATCCAATGAAAATGCAATTAACTGTTTTTGGTCCTATCTTTACTTTCTTTAGAGTGGGTACTGCTACCTTGGCAAAACACCCCCACACTCGCAAGTATTGGTAAGAAAGACTTCTACCTTTCCATAACTCATATGGACTTTTATCTTCCTACTTTTGGGGCACCTTATTTAAAAGGTAATTAGCTGTTAGAACAGCTTCCCCCCACATGTTCTGTGGTAAACCAGAACTTAATAACAACGCATTCATCATTTCTTTCAATGTGCGATTCTTTCTCTCTGCAATGCCATTTTGCTGAGGAGAATAAGGTGCAGTTTTTTCGTGTTTAATACCGTGTTGAGCACAAAACTCAGCAAATGGTGATTCATATTCACCTCCACGATCACTTCTTAGCACCTTAATTTTCTTGCTAAGTTGGTTTTCAACTTCACTCTTATATTGGACAAATTTGTCAATAGCTTCATCCTTACTTTTGAGGACATACACATAACAAAATTTTGTGCTATCGTCAACAAAAGTGATGAAGTATTTATTTTCATCACGAGTTTGTACACCTTTTAAATCACATACATCACTGTGAATTAGATCAAGTGGTTCACTATTTCTTTCAATAGTTCGAAAAGACGATCTCGTTAGTTTTGCCTCAACACAAGTTTCACATTTGTGTTGTTTATCAATTTGGAATGCATGAATGCTTTTCATGTTAATTAGTCTACGAATTGTATCGTAATTAACGTGTCCAAGTCTACCATGCCATAAACAAGAAGACTCAAACAAGTAAGCAAAAGTATTAACTTTATTCATCACAGGCTTAACAACCATAACATTGAGTTTGAATAACCCATTACAAACATAACCTTTGCCAACAAACATTCCATTTTTCGACAAAACCACCTTTTCTGACTCGAATACAATGCGAAAACCATGCTTGTTCAGAAGCGACCCTGACACCCAGTTCTTGCGAATGTCAGGCACATACAACACATTGTTCAAAGTCAGTTCTTTTCCAGATGTCATCTTTAGGACAAATTTCCTCGACCCTTGATCTCGGAAGTGGCGGTTCACCATTCATAGATTCCTCAAAAATAGCAAACATCTCTTTGTCGGAGCAAAGATGGCGAGTGGCACCAGTGTCGATCCACCACTCCCATGGGTTAAAACCCACCAGATTAACTACTGATATTACAGCACAGATATTCATGTTCGAAACCTCTTGAGATATGTTCTCCACCATATTCACTTCTCGGCTTCTTTTTGGCTTCTTACATTCAGATGCCTTGTGACCCATGCCATCACAGTTATAGCATTTTCCAGAGAACTTCTTCTTCGAAACACCTCCTTTGGGTCTGTGGTTCAACTTTTTGTTGGAAGGAGAGAAGCTTCTCATTTTCGAGCTTTGATCATGCTCGACAACATTTGCCTTCGCGGCAACAAGAAAAAACAGTCGTCTTTCCGAACTCTTGTTGTCTTCCTTGATGCGAAGTCTAACGATGAGCTCTTCAACGTTCATCTCATTTCGCTTGTGTTTCAAGTAGTTTTTGAAATCCTTCCAAGCTGGTGGTAGTTTCTCAACTATAGCAGCCACTTGGAAAGATTCGCTCAACGTCATCCCCTCGGCGTGAATGTCGTGAAGAATCACTTGGATTTCTTGAACTTGACTGATAACCGGCTTATAATCAACCATTTTAAAATCCAGAAAGCGGCCTACAAGAAACTTCTTGGCTCCGACATCCTCGGTTTTGTACTTTCTGTCAAGGGATTCTCATAGTTCTTTGGTTGTCTTCTTTTCGCAGTACACATTGTACAGCGAGTCTGCCAATCCATTCAGCACATAATTTCGGCATAGGAAATCAGAATGATTCCAAGCCTCCAGTGCACTGAAGAATTCAACATCTCCCTCACCTTCTTTCAGGTTAGGAGCATCCTCGAATAGGAATCTAGCCATGTTCAGTGTTGTCAAATAAAACAACATTTTCTGTTGCCACCTCTTGAAGTCCACACCAGTGAACTTCTCAGGTTTTTCACCATGGCTGGCAGGGACAATAACCGCAGCAGCACGTGGGACAACTTGAGCAGGCACAATAGGGATAACATGACCAGTTTCCCTTTGCACGCTGGATTCAGTAGCCATATCTGAACTTTAAACCACGTAATAAGTAAAATCTGTTTTAAGTTTGTTGCACAATATATCAAATGGTATAGTACAGAAATGTATTTTTCAATAAAATCAGCGAGCAGTATAGTGAAGTAAAACAGTAGAGAAATGCATAAAATAAACCAAACCGAGGCCTGTATAAAATACAGTATCCTTAAAACAGATTCGTCCCCTCCTGTATGTGCTTCGAGGATCGTCTTGGACGTCTGCTTCCCAGGATACAACGGAAGAACCAGCAGTGACTTAGCACGAGACACTACTACGGCGAACTGAAAACGTACCTTTACTTTATCACCAAGATTTAACGGAGGCCAAATGAAAAGCTAACAATATGAAATGTAAGATAATACTTGAAAGAGAAAAGAGTTTCATGTACTTGATATGAGGAAATGAACCCACTATATATAAGCCTCAAAATGCACACCAAGAGTCATGGAAGATTAATTAACATAATTAATCTTCCCATTAACTCAAGAATATGAAAAACCAAAGGTCTACAAGTAACTCAAGAATGTGGAAAGTCAAAAGACAATCCACAATAATGAGCCACAACCAACTCAAGAATGTGGAGAGCCAAAAGACGCTCCCACATTCATGAGTCATAACTTTCATTCAAACTCTAAATTTTATTAAAATTTCCAACACATTTGTGGGGGCCTTGAAGTGTGTTTAGCAAAAGTCTGAACAATGGAAATGCCCTATATAAAAAGGTTCGTGATGTAAGGAAACAAAACACTCAAAAATATGCAAATAGGGTCAAAATGGGTGGACAACATCTGTTCCCCAACATGGCTTAGTTCTAGGTTCCTCGGTTGCCTTGTCCATTCGGTTGTTAGGCGCTCCATTGGAAAGTTATGTTACGACGTTCTTGATATCTCAGGCTCCACTAGGACCTAGACCAAGTTATTGGGGATAGTTAACAAGGTAACCGAGGTAATTAATGTCCGAGGAGGAGGAGGAGATCGAACAATCTTGAAGTCGAGATGAAGGGATGAGTTTGGATATTCGGTGATCGAGTTCTAGCCTCTTAGAGAATAAATTCGGGCTGATGCTATGCAGTAGAAGTTGGGTTGACAATATAGACTGTCGTGCTTAGTGAACATTAATGTCATTGACTGCATCTTGGAGGCAAACTCTTGGGCAAAAGACCCGAGTTCAAGAAGTTGGCGAGCTCGGACAAGAGTTGAGAAGTTTAGTGGTCGAGGAGAATGCTAGGATAAAGCCAAAAGATGGGAACTAGGTCCAAGTAGGGTCTTTGTCACAAGGGTAAGGACTTTATACGTATGATCGAGGGAAGGATTGGACACATTATAGGGCTCAACTTAGTTTGCAATCATGAGCATATCAGGAAGTGTACGAACGTGCTATAGTTAACATGGAAAATCTAGTGATAGCATATATCCCCTTATCTATAGTACAAATTGAAATTATAGCTTTTATTGTGGTATTTAAAGAAGCATTTAAGGCAAACATGGTCCTAAAGAAAAATACTTGCCTCAAGACTCAACACCAACTCTACCCAATTTTATCGAGTATAATCATTGGCAATGTCTGTGGAAACCAGATTTAAGACGAAGATATGACTGTCACTCGAAGAACAATAATGAAAATCAAATTGGTGAGACTTCTGACACCAGAAATCATAGATGGTGTGGTGGTTTAGGAAATCTAACTTTTGATCAACCCATCTTATTGATATATATGAGGTTCGACAAATAGTGGACGAGAAGATATAGGAGAATGAGCGGTCTTACCATGATGAGGAAGCACCAAAATCTTATATCCTATATACCAAAAATTATAAATAAGATAATTTTTCAAGTTATTTGAGAAAACAATTTTATAATTCATCAAATTTTCACACAAAATTTGCAAATAAAATTTATTTATTGAAATATGATTTAATATACTTTATTTAAATTTTGAAATACCGATATTATATACAATAAATCATATCTAAATTGTACATCTAACATATGAGTGATATTTCATTAGGGTTCGCTTGGTATGTGGGATGTGATAATTGAATGATTAATAATTTGATTGATAAATGATTGATATGGTAGGATTAATAATTTGAGAGATATATAATATCATGTGTGGTGTGAAAAAAGTGAGATGGATAAAATCTTGATAAATGCACTAATGACCAAATTACCCTTCTAATATTGCATTTCTAAACTAAAGAGATTTCCTCCCCAAACCAACATCGTGTCCTCCGTAAACCACAGAGAAATTGCAAACCCTTTGATCTTTTTCGTCCTTGAAGATTGAAATCTGAGGCGAGCTCCTTTCAAAGATCTGAAGCGACGAGGTAACATAGACCTTCATCATGTATTTCTTCATTTATTTTTCTTCTGTCAACAGGTGAGATCACATAGTAATCAACAAAAAACGTTAGATCCCGTGGAAGAGAGCAAGAACAAGCGAGCAAGAACACGCTCTGGCGCAAAATATTTGTGAGTACTTTTCGGAATTCTGTTTCAAGTTATCTTTTAATTCCAAGTTGAAGAGAAACCATTTTATACTTTTTTGAGCCAGCGAAGGGTTTTGTTTTTATGTGTATCTTCTTAAGTTTTATTTTTTGTTGGGGTATAGGGTTCTTGTGTAATTGATTACTCAATCATCGAATTTATTTTTATTACAATGCTATTATGAAAGTACATAAACGATTCATTATTCGAAGTCGAGAATTTTTCTAGTATGTTCTCAAATCCAGTAATTTGTTCAGGCAATAATTACAACATAGATGTACAGATACGTCACTTGAATAACTAATCCAACATAATTAGTTTTCGTGAATCTGTAGTAATTACAACACAGATGTACAAATACGTCACTTGAATAACTAATCCAACAACATGTATTGCTTGTGATTCTGTGTGCGAAGGTTTAAAAACTGAGGTACTTATTTATAGGTATCATGGAATTGAAGACACCACCACAGTGCGATTGTGGAAACGGGGAAATGATATTACGGAAAGCTGGGGATTACGCGACTCGTCCTGGGCACTATTACTATATATGTCCAGCGGGTCTGAAACATCCTAAAAGTTTCGCTTGGTACCTTGAGTACCATGGAAGGAACGTAACACCCACCGAGGAACAGTCGTATAAATCTGACAACCACTCAAATAATTTTGAGGATCATTCATGTCATACTAGTACCCCTATGTTTTGTAAGAAGGAGTCAATTAGCTCATCGTGTGGGCCAAACGCTCGTCGTTCGAAGGAAGCTCGTCCACATGCCAGCAACCAATCTTTTGAAATGGAACGTGGCATGTCAAGTACAAGATATGAGTTACCGAACCAGGGAGTGAAGATCACACCTTATTCACGTGATCAAGTTTGTTGTTGTTTTGGATTCCTATGTGCGTTGATCTGCGTTCTTTTCCTCCTTGTTATAGCCCTTGTATTGAGATTCTGAGAAATATCGTCTCTAAGTTTGTAGTGGTGTGTTAAAGTGTATCGTCCTACTTTATGACATGTACTTGCATAAATTTTGATGGGTGAGTCATGTGTTGTGTGCAAGTTGTACGAACAGGTTTTATGTGGAGTTGCTTATTTGGCTTTGTTAACGGTATTTTATTTAATTACGAGCAATTGTTTAATTTTTACCTATCTTGAGTTTCATGTTCAAACTGATGAGCACCTATATTACCTCAAGCATATGTACAACTCCATTCCTTACAGTGTAGCTTTGAAGCTTAAAAAGCAGTGACAGGTAAGCATTTTTCTTTCACATATGTTTTTATTCTTCTTCGATTTTACATATTTTTGGGTTTAATGCGAGATGATGTACCTGCTCGCGATTTATATCGATTACGAAACAAGTGTTCGTCTGCCATGGTGATTTGGTTAGGAGTGTACCTTTATTGTTCGTTGATGTCAAATTACTATAGACCAAAGTGAGGATGAGATTGGATTCACTTTACGAAGTTACTTTTTTTTCTTTTTTTGGCGTCCATGTAAGTAAATACAGACTACAGAGATTGATGTTGTTTGAATCATGCACACACTCTTCTTAAGTATCATCCATATCTGAAGTTCTAGATGATGTTATGTTCAGTTGTGTGTGCATGTTCTAAACATGCTTGTTTAGTTGTGTTTTATATTTATCTGGGTAGAATCAGTTGCTTACCACTACAGTGCGAATGAAATTAATTGCTAGTATCATTAGTTGCAGTTTACAAGGCTAGTGAATGTAGAATTCGATGATGTGCGAGCTATTATGGCTAATGCAGGCTCTTCATTAATGGGAATAGGAACTGCAACAGGTATTGCAAATAAACCATTTGGTTTCATGCGTTGCTTCCTGGATGAATTTTTGATTTCCGTTTTCCCTACGGCTGTGATCTGAGATTGTTTGAGGTGAAGTAGGGGCTATTCCCCTCTTTTTTTGGTTTAAACTCGTAGTTTTGATACTATTATATGTTTTGTGACATTTGTTTCTGTTTACATCGTTTAAAATGTGCAAGTGTGAATTATTATTTTCATGTGAAATTAATGTATATTGTATGGAAAAAAGGATCAAGAAAAAACTTTCTGTATTTACTTTACTACGGTTTCCTCCCTGTGATATTGATTCTGTGCAATGTTTTGGAGGCGTCTACATGCACCTATTAATTACTTCACTTCGTCAACAGTAACGTAATATTTTGAAAGCAAGAACCTGCACCTATTAAATGCACAGAACAGTGTTCAGACGTGATGAAGCCACAGATTCATTATGACAACATATGTTGTCATATGGTGGGATACCAAATCATTACGATCCTCTCTATCTTGTGAAAGACAAGCATTTATTCTCTGGTTGGTGAGCAATGTTTAATGTCTTGGTCTTACTTAAATAAGCACACTTGCATGGGTTACACCACAAATGTATGCTCGGTCTTGATTCACAAATTTTGTTATTTCTGTAGACCACACCCACGATGTCTGTCACGTACAAAGCTTCGTCGGAAGTGAGTGTAAACAGCAAGTACAAGGTGGAAGTCATTATCATTTCGGATGATGAAGAAGTGAATGACGAAGGAGAACACACTGATGTGCGCAAGGAAGAGGCGCCTGTTCCAATAAAAGTGTCGAATCTACCAAAACTAATCACTGCAAACAACAATCCCTGGAAGAAGTCACCAGATGAGTACTACAAAACGAGCATTGAAGTTTTCAAATCATGCAACAAACGTTTCAATGCTCAGACCAGTGGCCGCCCTTCGAAGAGAACCTTACGTAAGCATGAAAAAGATGGATATGTGTTAATCAGTTGCTCGGATGACTCGGCGCAATCCACATGAAACTCGTACATGTATATGATAATTATGCTACAATATATATCTTCCTTTTTACCACTATCTCGTGTATGCACCATCCCTTTTGTTTCCAACGTTCGATCACAAGTGTTTTTTGCTTTCCGAAACGTTGGTCATTGTGGTGTTTGTACTAACTTTTGTTTTTGGTATGTTTAAGCATCGTGTGTACATGGATGCCAATGTAAATGTGGATGTAAAAAAATTATGACTAAAGTGACTTTGTTTCTTCGCTATAGTGTTGTTTTACTATCGAAACAGAAGTTAAATATGACTACTGAAGTCTATCTTTTATTATGAAAACTCGGTGTGAGAAAGTGCTTCACAGTGACTTCATGTCAATGTAAGTGATTTTTTTTCAACCACAATTAAACCTCCACAACAAAACAGTACTCCATGGGCAGTGACCTTTCCACCAAGTACGAAACTCTGAGTTTGTAGTAGGCCTTTCTGCTTCTGGAACACGTACAATTGAATTATATTTGATTCACTATACTTGGGACTTTAATTGAAGAGTACAAATACTGTGAACGCAAACAAAATATCTCATTGAACTCATCAACATTCGCGCCATACAAGTTTGTTCGTAGTGCGACAAAAAAATTGGACACAATATAACCACACCAATTGCCAACCGAAACACCATCAGTTGTACATAGCACCACCAAATACTCATACACAACCAAAACTACATACAACAAAACACCTGTATTATATTAATGTCCCAAAATAAGATTATGGAATTAGTAGTTCATGTATATTCATACACAACCAAAACTAAATACAACAAAATATATTGTGTAGCTACGTACAATGTGTTGGGTGTAGCTTCAAACCCAACCAAAAACTGCATTTTACAAAACAACAAAACACCATCGTAGTTCATGTACCACAATCCATGTGAGCTTATGGATTTAGTAGCCGTGTAATTAAGCAGATTTTTCCTTCAAGGTCAAGCCGCAAGAACAAAGCTAGTTTGTTGGGGTTGTCCACAAGTACCTCCGCCACACGCACTTTCTCGTCTGAAGTTAATTCCGGGATGGTTCCCAAGGTAGCCAACACATTTTCCATAGCAAATTCAATTTTCGACTCAGATGACATTTCCTTGATGAGGCTTGACATTGTCTCCTTTGTTATGTCGGCTAAATTATTGATTGCAGCAACAATTTGGTTGTCAACATCGTCTAATTGATTGCGTTTCTTTGTCCTGGACTTTGATACTCTTTTTGTGTTCGAAGGGAGACTCTGAGCTACAGACATTGATTCACCATCTCCTTCCAGTGGCCGGTACAAGTCATCCATGCCAAATTCCATGTCAATGGGTTCATTCTCAGTCATATTCAAGACATCCTGAACAACCGCTGAGAAAGTCTCCACGCGATCACCTGTTGCCCTGTCATAACCAAAGATTTCGCACCAATCTTTATAGTGTGGCCACCGCTTGTAACGCATAACACGAGCACTATTGTCCACCTGAATAATAATCGATTTGAAAGAGTAAAAAATTTGAATATTAAACTCAAATATTGTACTGAAATGACTAACCTTCAGTATCGCATCCCAGGCCTCATTTGTAGCGTCTATCATGTTTTCTGTCTCGTTCCAACCAATCCCACTTTTTGCTAGCAATGTTGTCAAACATCCATAATGTTTCTTCCACACATGAATTTTCGAAGTTATGTGAGGATGCCCACGTAAATCTGAATCTTTGAAAGCATTTTGAAGTGCAGATTCCAACAATGGTAAATAGCCATTACGGAATCCGTTCTCGGTCTTATATCCTTTGGTTATTATATCTTTCAATGCCAGAATTAGGACCTCTTCCTCAGGGGCTGTCCAAGTACGACGCAGCTTATCTGTTTTTTTACCTTTCGAATTCACACTTGTGCTATCCATTGATTCGAATGTGTGTCCAACGTTTACCTGTTACAAAGTAAATTGAGAAGTTAGCTACAGATATGCAAATGATATACTGGAAAAAGGAAAACAAATACTGAGAACATATTTTGAAATACAACACTCATTCCAATACAGAATTCACAAAAAACAATTATTCAAACACACATAAGTAGTAAGTACAATCGCCACTAAATAAAGTTTGCAAACCAAATACAGTAACACGAAACATTTATCTTAGTTGTGGTACATCGACATTGCAAAGTTATCTCTCCACATATCCCATACATCGGAGGAATTAAAATCCTCAATGAAGTAATTCTCAGTCAGCGGCGTTGGGCTTAATGTATCCTCTTCAATCTCATCGACAAGATTATCTGGCATTTGTGATCGGATGAAGTTGTGTAACAAAATGCAAGCCATTATGATCCTGTTCTGAGTTTGTAGTGGGTAGAATGAAGGACTGCGAAGAATAGCCCATCTTTTCTTAAGCAAGCCAAAAGCTCTTTCAATCACATTCCTAGCTTTGCTGTGTCTCCAATTGAAGAGTTCTTTATAATTTTCTGGAGCATTTGTGCGATTGCCCCAAGCATCCCTATGGTATGGTACTCTTCTATACGGAGTCAAGAATCCCTGGACGTTTGCATATCCGTTGTCGCACAAATAGTAAGAACCTACCATTGAATTCAAACATTTCGTTAGTAAATTTCGATTCAACACACTAATGCAAAAGGAATCCAGAAAAAGAGAATGGTGTAATAATATGACTAAATTGCACAATATTTTAACCTCTTTCAACTTTAAGGCCGTCATGACGTGATAATGCATCACGAAGAACTCGAGCATCCGCTGCCGATCCTTCCCACCCACAAAGCGCATAGATGAAGTTCATATCTCGGTTGCAGACTCCCAAAACATTCACTGCTATGGTTCCTTTTCTGGTTCTGTACTTTCCCTTCTCTGAAATAGGCACATTCACATTTATATATGTACCATCCAACGCACCTACACAACCCTGCAAAATAAATTTGAAAATTATGAGTAATATGTATCAGGACGTCTCCTACAAAAGTTATTCTAGTAATTACATAATGTAAATGTAATTTGATGAGTAGTATTCATGAAATGTTCCTAATACCTTGAACCATTTCCACGTGTCATCGGTGCAGGTGTCATCGACAGGGGAAGGTTTGACAAGCAGTATAGTATGTAGCTTCAGTACTGACCCCAAGACTTCATGGAAATGTGTGCTGATTGTCTGACCGCTTCGTATGTAATCATGACCGATCACTCGGTTTTTTTTATGATGCGCCAAAATGGACAAAAACATAGCCACTTTTTCTTCAATCCTAACATATCTAGAATGACGCAGTCCGCCGACATGAGTTAACAAGTAACATAGTTGTGCAAATGCATTTCTGTTCATCCTCAAATTAACCACACATTGAACATCTCCGATTTCAATAATTCTTCTTAAATGGTTAATTTGAGCAATCATTCTTCCCGACATGCTGTACGAAGCTGACGTTCGACGTTCTTGACGACGTCGTTCGGCGAGTACTCTCGTGCGATGTTGAGTTAACAGACACACCATTAAAATTGTACGGATCAACAGTTGGTGTAGAAGCAGGAAAATTCTAATGTTATGACGTCTACGGTCCATTTCGCACAATTACTTAACAAGTATAAAAAATGTTAGATCAAACCAATACAAATATTATAAAATCTTACACATATTGTTAAAAAAATTAAAACTTCGGTACAACATCATTACATAAACACATAAATAGGATACATGTTACACAAAGAATGACTACGAACAAGTATTATCTTCTAGGACGAGCCAAATTTCATTGGATTTGTTAACCAATTTAAAAAATCGTTACATTTACAGAACAAACAAACGAGAACAAAACATTATTCTTGTCTACCACAGATTCAGACGACAAATCTAAAACAGAAGAACATAAATCGCTCAAAAATCTACTCTCGAAGGCGTGAAGTAACAGATCCGACGTCATATTCGTAGTTTTACCTTCGATTAAACACAAATATGTTATAAGGTAATTTGTCGAGTTTTACCTTGGATTAATCTTGCAAGTTCTTCAGATCTGTAAATAGAAATGTGGATTTCTTACTCTGCTGTCATATTCTTCGTTCTTCAGCCGCTCACAGTGGGAAGATTTGACATACAAGAATTGAGGAGACTGCCGTAAAGAAGAGACTTTTCCAAAATTGACTTTGTTAGTCAGGGGTATTTCGGTCATTTCCCATTTTTGGGGTTGTTGGATAGTTTTTATCCACATAATTGAACTTGATTTACAATCCCACGAAAACAATAGATGTTGTCCAAGTAGTAGTCAGTCAAAAGTTGAAAAACCAAAGCAAACAAAGTATAAGTAGTGTATCCAAGTTTAATACTACCTACCAAACTAGGCATTAGTAGATACAAGGTGGATAAAATAACAAAATTAATATACACACACGTGTAAGGTGATTGATGTAACATAAATCCATATAAGCAATAAATTTCCAATATATATATATATATATATATATATATATATATATATATATATATATATATATATATATATATATATATATATATATATATATATTCCCAATCATTAATTCTTTTGGTCTCGGGATATTAGTTTTAATTTATCAAGTTTTCATTTTAAAATTTTATTTTATATATGTATATATATTTATATAGACACACACACAAAGGATAATAGAAATTGAACCGATTAACCAAAAATATCTTGTTCCGTTTGTTTGGTGGTTCAGTTGTCAATTTTTAGTCGATTTTAGTTCAATAATTAGGTAGTTCAATTATTTATTTCAAAATATTGATAGTTCAGTGCAATAATTGTTTCATATAGATGCATCAATCAAATCGTGATACTCAAAGTATTTTACGGTTCAAAAAATTTGAGTTGCACTGTTATCATGAGCTATACCTTTTAGTAAAATAACAAACACTCGTTCGTACAGTTGGTATAAAATTCAAAGTCACGAGTTCGATTATCATTGATTGCAAAACGTGCGATTATTGGGAGGAAGATTGTTATATGCAATAATTGTCTCAGCTAGACAGAACAAACGAAAAGTGATGTTTGAACTACTGTACAGTTTATAAGATTTAAATTACACCATTATCATCAACTAAAACTTTTCATAAAACGCCATACGTTCAATATAACACAATTTTTTCTCAACACCATTCAGAAATCAAGAATGAAAATCATTTATGTTGTTAACACATGAGTGACTAAAGACAAAAATGGCGCAAATCTAATCATGGGCACAGGAAGATAAACATCATTAGATTTGGACAACATATACATCAAAAAAAGAAAAAATAATTGAGAAACAATTGACTATTGATCCTCTTTTTTCCAATACGAGGAGATAATCAGTAATATTTTTAATGCGATTGTGAGTGATGTTGAACATGGATGATTGGTTGTGTCATTTAAAAGATTTTGAAATGTATCTCTCTTAATAAATATTTAGTGGTTAAAAAATAGACACTTACTTTAGATATTAAATATCATAGTTAATCATATGTCAAATTTATTTCAGATCGAAACTTTTTATCTTAATTCTTATGTACTATTTGATCCCACAATTATTTTTCGAGTAAGATTCCATATAATAATTGAAAATCTGAAATATATATAATATTGCAGAACAAATTGTTTTAGATCTGAAACAAAAGATAATTTTTTTGTAAAAAAATTGAATCAACTATATTAATATCAATACTTTCTATGCTTTTTTGTGTGAGTTCAAATATAAAATATTAATACACAGTCTAAAATAGTTTATACTAAAATATCATATATTAATACTACATTTTTTATGTTTCATACCAATTTCAATATGAAAAAACATATGTTCTTAATACCGTTTTTATACATATTTAAGAACTCAAAATCATATATTAATGTCAAATTTGAAACACTTAATATTGAAATATCATATATCAATTCTAGATTTTCAATATTTTGTACCGAATTTTCATGAAAAAACATGTAATCGATGCCGATATTTATTATATATGTTCGGTTACTCACAAATAATATATTAGTGATATATCTGAAACATTTAATACTCAAATATCATATATTAATAACATTCTTTCAAGGTTTTATATCGAATTTTCATTCGAAAAAGGCGAGTAATTAATATCAAAATTTGTTATACTTGTATGAGTACTAAAAAATCATATATTAATGATCAATCTAGAACATTTAGTTATAAAATATCATATATTTGTTTCGGAGTTTTAATATTTTATACCAAATTTCATCCAAAAAACACATGTTGGCTTGAGAATGTAGAAATATTTTTTGTGTTAACAAGACATTACAGAAAAATAATCGGTTTGACATAAACTGAACACACATTTAGTTATTGAGATTGTGATTTATCGACCATTTGCTCTTAAAATATTCAAGTTTGAACATTGCAGGGATTATTTTTCGTGACTAAAGATTTGAAAATTCTAATGTCATCCTCACAATGCCCATGAATTTTAGATTTGATAAGAATTTTAGATTTGATAAGAATTAAAAGGGCAGAAGTAACCAGGAATGTTTATGCACAAAATAAAAATGTGCTTTTTACAGGTATTTTCGTTGTCGTGTTCTTTTAACTTTCTATGATTGTATAGGTACTGGGTTTTGTACTCGAGCTCAACTTTTGGCTATCTTTCGGGTTTGATAGCAGTATAATTACTTAGATTGCGTGCTTTACGACAAGGACATGACTAACATGGCCCTTTTTCAAGGAGTACTGGGCAAAGATTAGCATCAAATTTTAGTTTCATATTTAAGGTAACCTTAGATCAATGGAAAACCTTAATTGTGGACCACTCAAATGTCGAGCATTCGTACTGAAATCTTGGCCACAACATTTAAAAAGGAAAACCCAACACTTTTTTTCTCCAAGTCTTGTCCCACTTGCTTTCCACAGGGAGGGATAGGTGGTCATAAATTCAATTTCACCGCCTTTATTGAATATGAGAGAGACTGGTGAAGGGGCCACTATCAATAATCAAGCCAACTCTTTTCTCTCTAATTTCTTGAAACAAGGTGCTAGTGCTCCTTCCCATAAAACCAGTCCTAAATTTTAGACCTTTGTTTTAAATGCTGTCCCATCAGATATCTGAACACCTCGCAATAAATATTATATTTAACTTTTATTTATTGCTTCATGAATGCCCTTTTGCTTAGCTAGCTTACAGTGAATTGCTATTTTTTTTTATGCTTTCCTCGGTTGTGATGGCACTATCATGTAACCCTTGAGCTAAGCTCCCCCTCCCCATTATTATTATTATTATTAGAAAAATTTATTGGGAAGCTATAAATGTTGAAAATTTTATTAAATTTGTGAGATAATGAAGGGAAATTTTTTAAAAAAATTATTTGGTGTCGATATAAATAGGGAGAATGTAGGTTGTTGAACAAGCTGTCTTGTTTATAGTTGCTGCTTTCTTTTGGTATTCTTGATTCTGGCCTTTGGGTTGCCTTTTGCTCAACTTTTGGTTGATTTCTACTTTCTTTTCTTATAAAGATGAGTTATGTTGGTGTTGGTGTTAGTCCTGGCAATGTGCCTGTTTACCATGGGAGCAATTTGAAGGTGATTGACAGGCGGGTGAGGCTAGCAGAACTGGGTTTGAGGTGTTTGATTTGTGCCTCAGCCATTATTTCCATTGTTCTTATTGTGACAGACTACGAGGTTAAGGAGTTTTTCACAGTTAGGAAGGAGGCCAAATTTACAGACATGAAAGCAATTGTGTAAGAAGATCTGATCTGTCTTCTGTTTTCTGGTTATGTTATTAGAATTTTTCTAAGGAGTTTGTTCTTCAAACATAAATCTTGTGTTTGAGTAAATCTTGGCTAATTTGTTTTAACATTTACAGATTTTTGGTGGTGGCCAATGGATTAGCTGTTGCTTACTCACTTATTCATATTTTGAGATGTGTTCTGACTATGGTTAGCGGGAGTGTGCTGTTGAATAAGACCTTGGCTTGGGCTATTTTCTCTGGTGATCAGGTGTGTAAGTGATTGCATTGAATTTTCAATTATTTGTTTGCTCTGTCTGCTCTATAGATTCTTGATCTTTCATGGATAAATCAAAGCTGATAAATATTATTTTTTTATGTCCTACAAATTGTCTGGCTTGAACTCTTCTCATCAATGATATATCCAAAGTGAGCAAAAATTTCGGTATAAAATCTGATTTTCAAGGAACTTCAAATAATGACTAGTGAAAAAAAAATCAAAGGTCCAATATATTCATGTATGTATTAAAAAAGAAGCAGAGCTATTTGGTAAATTCAATCTAGATCCATAAAAGAGACTAAATAACTTGAAAAAGTTTTGGACTTTTGGTTAAGTATGCAACCTTAATGTCTTGAAGTTTTGATAAAGTTGTGAAACATGGATTTTCTCCTAGAAACTAAATGAATGATCGAGTCTAGTCTCTAAGTCTATGCACTGATGTTTTCTTATGTTTAACGCTTTAAATTTAAGGGTGAATTTGGTTGTGATGTTGGTATAAATAAGTGATTGATTGTTTGAATCATAGAAAGTATGATATGGTGGAATAATAGATTGCATGAGATGATTAATGAATTATTTGGTGTGTATGATTCAGTGTGGGATGATGATATTTGATATATTATGTGTTTTGCTCACATCTTCTTCTTTCTTCTTTTCCATTCGTCGATGTTGCTTCCTTCCTTTCCTTTACTCTTTACCAGCACATAGTCTTGCGTATTTTTGTATTAACTTCTCATTCTTGGATTCCCTTCTATAAAAGATCTAATATAGCTTTATCCCCATTATTGGTAACCAAACAAAAGTAAAATAAATCATCCAACGGCCAAAGCATGCAACATATGCTCGTGCCGCCTCAGTCCATAGGTGTTTAAACAACTTGTGCATATGTAATTCAGAATGCATTTCTGTAATGTTTTTTATTACTTAATTATATTTTATTTATTTATCTGTATATCAATGTTTTTGCACAGAAAAATACTTTAAGATTGCTAGTCATGTGAAATGTGCTTGTGCAAAGGTTGATAATTACGAGATATATTTCTTAGTGGTCGTAGTCTCTAAAATTGTTGTTGCTCAGTAAGCCCTCTATTGACAAGAAGCTCGTGCCTTGTTGGAATTTCACTCTTTGCATGCGCATGTGGATGAACCTAAGAGTAAATGTAGTGAACGAATTGTATGGTTTAAAGACACATTGAGATACTATAATATTTTGGAACATGTGCCTAATTATTGATTCGTACTGGAATCACGACGAGTTAATATCTTAAGATCCGATCAAGACATATGAGTTAGAAGGTTCTTAATTCTTATCATATGCTTCTTGTAGTTAAAAGGTTCTTGCCGACACTATAAATTTGGAGTTTAGAACGGATTGTAAGGAAGGATAATTTATTGAACAATGCCCTTGTCAATCAAAACCAAATTTACATTAAAGCTACGTTTCTGTATTCGCGTTGTGTGGTTTTGTCCGTTTTGACAGTTTTTGCCCAAACTTGATAACAATACATCCTGAATGATCATTTTATCCAATGTAAAATTAGCCTAACATTAATGATATAATATTGTGACTGCATAACGAAATACGTTTGGTATTAATTAGTTTTTTGTGTTGTCTCGCTGCTTGTAGATCATGGCCTACTTGAATTTAGCTGCAGTTTCTGCTGCCTTGCAATCAGGATTGTTTGCCAAGTTCGGTCAGACGGAACTGCAGTGGATGAAAATATGCAAACTGTACCAGAAATATTGCAAACAAAGCGGAGAAGGCTTAGCCATCGCGCTTCTGGCGAGCCTTTCCATGGTCATATTATCAGCTATTTCAGCTTTTAGCCTTTTCCGTTTGTACGGAGGCAATGCAGGAAAGAACAACAGAAAGCGGTGACCAACCTAATCTGTGAAAATGAAAATGTGTATCTTGTTCCATGTATGTGAAAGACTGCTCTGTATTTGAAAATGTTGTTCCATGCCATGTTTCAAATGTGTTGCTGGAAGACGATAGTCAAGAAACTTTAAGTAGTAGTATTTCTTTTCGTGTTTCATAGATATAGATCGACTGATGTGCATTCTAATTTATTCCAAGGCCAGCAACATCGAATGTGTAATTAAATGGATGACAAGAAACCAGAAAGACTCGTATCAACTGATAATTTTGGAGGCAATCTCTGGTTAGAGAATATACTATTTTGGGAAATAATTAGATGTTCTGATGTACAGCTTACTAAATCAATAAGTACGTAGAATGAAGTACTGAGAATTATAGTCTTTTCATAGAGATTGAAGTTTCTGCAAAGATGAATTCTTGGAAATCAGCCATGTGCTGCTAGCATAAAAGGTTGAAGAATTGGAGCAATGATAGGATGATACCCTTGAAAGGGCCCGGGTCATGAATGACCCGGGAAGTCTCATTGCATGGCCCGTGTGAGAACCAAGGGGCCGGATATTTCCTACATGACCCGAGATGATTAACTAGGACCCGGGTTCTCATGTCAAAGCCGAGGGCTCGATACCCGAGTAACTTCCTTAAAGAATCTTATAGATTATACGGAAGAAAGGGACTGGGCGGGAAGTCAACGTCCTTTAGTCTGAACGTATCCCCGAAAATATTGAGAAGAAAGGGACTGAACATTCAATCAACGTCCCTTGTTCTTGGAGTACCCACGAAGCTATCGGGAAGAAAGGGACCAGACAGGCAGTCAACGTTCGAGGGTACAAGTAGTAGGTGAGCACGCGTATCAAGGTAACCCTAGCCTTCCCTCCTACAAATAGCATGTATGGTTGTCATTTAAGGGGGCTAGAATCTCTTCATTCTCAAGCATTCATATATATCACTCAAGTTCTCTTCCTTGATAACCCTGCTGACTTAAGCATCGGAGTGGTCACGCCGGACACCCCTCCGGCGCCCATTCACGAGTTCCTTTCATTGTTTGCAGGTCACAGTAGAAGACATCTACCTTGTTCATTTTCCTAAACAACATTATAAATTCTTGATTTGATCCGGTGGAGCACCGAACCTTGCTCATCCATTTCACCCGGATCGTATTATTGGCGCCGTCTGTGGGAAACTTGAGACTAAGGCGTTGATATGGCTCACACGAGGAAGACTAACCAGAATACTTCCCGGGTTCAGGGAGTTGACGCAAATCATTCGAGACAAGAGGATGCTCCTCCTGATCTTATTACTATGACTCCAGCGGAGTTAGATAAGCGTATTAATGAAGCCGTAGAGAAAGCTATGGCTAGGCGGGAAGCTTCCCACCATGATATACCACTCGAAAAGGAACCAGAAAAAGAACAGGAGCAGCAGCAGGAATTGAGGGAGGAGGAGAAGAGGGGAGAAGTGGAGGAATCCTCTGCTGGATCTAAGTCACCAACGATAGTCGAGGAGATGTTGGAGTTAAAGCAGAAAATGAAAGTCTTGGAAGGACAGCTGGAAAATCGTGGAACTTCTCGAGCGTCTGTCAAGGGACGCCCGTTTGCCGAGGCAATTATTCGGGAACCTCTTCCCGAGAACTTTAAGTCTGCCAAAGTAGGAACGTATGATGGAAACGAAGATCCAGAGGAACATTTGGCCAGATTCGAGAATATGGCTATGTTGCATTGATACACCGATAGGATCAAGTGTAAAGTGTTTTTGACTACGCTGGTAGATTCGGCTCAAAGATGGTTTGATGGGTTGGCTCCATTGAGTATTAAATCGTTTGACGATTTTCAGAAAATCTTCTTGCATCATTTCAGTAGCAGCAAAAAGTATAAGAAAACTGCTTTCAGTTTGTTCGAAGTAAGGCAAGGCCCGGAGGAGAGTCTGAGATGTATATTAAGAGATTTAATAAAGTGGCTTTGGATGTGCCTACTTGTGCGGTGGAGACAAAAACCACTGTCTTCACTCAAGGCTTGAAAGAGAGTGAGTTTTTCAAATCATTAACAAAGAAAGTGCCTGAGGACTTTGAAGATTTGTTATCTCGGGCAGAAAAATACATTAATATGGAGGAAGCCCAGAGGCAAAAGAGGGAAGCCATCAGAAAGGAGAGAGGGGACCGGGCATCTAAGCCCGAGGAGAGAAGACCAAGGCGGGGTAATCCAGGGCACTTTTCCCAGCACGTGCCTCTGAAAATTATCCGGGAGAGAGAGGTACAGGAATGCAGTAGGGACCCAGTTCCCGATCACCCGTTTTCTCAGCCCGAGAGAAGTGGATTTTGTACTAGGCACGGGGTATGTCAGCACAGGACGGAGAATTGTAAGGCTTTAAAGAGAAATTATGTTCCACCCACCAGGCAAGGATATGATCAATCTATCAAGAGGTCGAGAGGTCCACTCTGGACACCTCGACCACCAATGCCTAACACCCGGATAAACGCGAGAAATAGCCCGAGGAACGCTGTGGGTAGGAGGAGGGAGCCGGAGCCCGAGAAGAAAAGATCTTCCTCCCCTGTGGCGGGACTGATCAAAATGATTTCGGGAGGTTCCACCGATGGAGATTCAAATCGAGCCAGGAAGTCGAGAAGTAGGCGGGAGTGTATGGAGGTGGAAGGATCTAGGAGGAGCGAGGCCGTGATCAGTTTTGGTCCGGAAGATCTAAAGGGAGTAAACATGCCACACAACGATGCTCTGGTCATCCAAGCCCGGGTGGCCAACTACGACATTTTGAGAGTTTTTGTGGATTCAGGCAGTTCAGTCAATGTGATTTTTAAAGATGCCTTAGCACAGATGGATTTGCAAGGGTTTAAGTTGGAGGTTGTGGAAACTGCCTTTTTTGGTTTTGCTGGACATGCGGTTTATCCAGAGGGAGACTTTGTTCTGCCACTCACTCTAGGCTCCCGAGATGTCAAGAAAACAGTCATGACCACCTTCACAGTGGTGGATTCCCCCTCATCTTACAATATCATTCTGGGGAGGCCGGCCATGAATGAGTTGAGGGCAGTAGCATCTACTTACCATCAAAAGATCAAATTTCCAGTGGGCAGTCAAGTAGGAGAGGTCCGTGGAGATCAGCCTTCTTCCCGGAAATGTTATGTGGAGGGTATCCGGGCAGATCAAGGCAAGTCTAGAAAGGAGGGGAAGAAAGCCAAGATGGGGGAAGTCAGGGGAAGGATGGCGGAGGAGGGGGAAGTACACTTTGTGGCAGAAGAGGAGCAGGAGGCTGTGGAGATAGGACCAGGCCAACAGATCCGGGTAGCTCGGGACCTCAATATATCTACCCGGGTCAGTTTACTTAAATGTTTAAAGACTAATATTCATGTGTTTGCCTGGTCCCAGCAGGAACTAACAGGAATTTCACCCCTGATATCTGAGCATCAATTAAACATTCTCCCGGGAGCTAACCCGATCAAACAGAAGAAGAGACACTTCGGTCCCGAGAAAGACAAAGTTATTGATGAACAGGTGAAAGAGTTGCTGCAGGCCGGTCACATTCGGGAGGTACAATTTCCTACATGGCTCTCGAATGTGGTGCTGGTACCCAAAGCCACCGGGAAATGGAGAATGTGTGTTGATTTCCGGGACCTCAATAAAGCCTGTCCAAAAGATCATTACCCATTGCCCCGGATTGATCAGTTGGTGGATTCCACCTCAGGCTTCGAACTGCTCAGTTTCATGGATGCCTATCAGGGATATCATCAAATTCCTTTGGCAAAAAATGATCAAGAGAAGGTCAGCTTTATCACCTCGGGAGGTACATTTTGTTATGTTGTAATGCCTTTCGGGTTGAAAAATGCAGGGGCCGCGTATCAACGTTTAATGAATAAAGTCTTTGAGAAGCAGCTGGGAAGAAATCTGGAGGTTTATGTGGATGACATTCTGGGAAAATCAAAGGAGATGGCGGATTTTATTGTTGATTTGGAAGAAACCTTTGCCACCTTAACATCTTATGGAATCAAGCTCAATCCTGCTAAATGCATTTTCGGAGTCAGGAGTGGCAAGTTCTTGGGCTTTATAGTGACAGAGCGGGGGATCGAAGTCAATCAAGAAAAAGTAAAATCCGTGCTATATATGCCTTCTCCTCGATCTGTCAAAGAAGTGCAGAAGTTGACCGGGAGGATTGCCTCTTTATCTCGGTTTATATCCCGGTCAGCCCACAGAAGTTATCCTTTCTTTCAGGTTCTCAGAAAAGCCCAGAAGTTCGGTTGGGATGATAAGTGTGAGCAGGCTTTCCAGGATCTGAAAAATCATTTGGCTGAGCTTCCAGTGCTGGTAAAACCCGAGCCCGGGGATAAATTATTTGTGTATTTGTCCACCACATAGTATGCCGTTAGCTCAGTGTTAATCAAGGAAGAAGATTCTGACCAGAAGCCTGTCTACTATGTCAGTCATGCCTTGAGGGGTCCCGAGCTACGATACAGTGAAGTGGAGAAGATGGCCTTGGCTTTAGTTGTGACTGCCCGGAAGTTGCGGCCTTATTTTCTGTCACATCCCATTATCGTCCTTACTAACAGCCCGCTGGGAAGAATTATGACTCATTCAGAAGTGTCCGGGCGGATGATTAAATGGAATGTGGAATTGGGGGAGTACGATATTGAGTACAAACCCCGGGTGGCCATAAAAGCGCAGGCTTTATCGGATTTCCTATCTGAGATGATTCAACCAGCTGAGGAAGAAAGATGGAGAGTGTTTGTGGATGGGGCTTCTTGCCTGGCTGGATGCGGAGTCGGAGTGGTGATAATATCCCCGTCGGGAGAGAAGATTAAGTTGGCAGTAAAAATTGATTCCCGGGTGACGAATAATGAAGCAGAGTATGAGGCTGTTCTAGCCGGTATCCGAGCTACCCGGGAGATTGGAGCGGCCAGAATTATATTGTACTCCGATTCACAGTTGATCACTCAGCAGATAAAGGGTGCGTATGAAGTCAAGGATGACAGGATGCTCAAATATTTGCACCTCATCAAAGCCCAGGCAGAAGTGTTCGTGGATTGGAGTATTGAGCAAATACCCCGAGAAGAAAATGGAGAGGCAGATGCCTTAGCAAAAATGGCTGCCTCTTTATCAGAAGATAGAACCCGGGAAGTTCTATTTATTTCCCGAGTAATTTTAGCCATCGAAGAGGAAGAGATGTTGCCAGTACCAGAAGATTCGTGGATGGTTCCTCTGATAAAATTCATCCGGGACGGTGAATTGCCCGAGGAGAAAGCTCGAGCACAGAAGATAAAAAGACAAGCTCCCAGGTTTGTTCTCTTAAATAATGTTCTATACCGGAGATCATTCCAGGGACCATTATTGAAGTGTTTGAGCGGGAAGGAAGTAATTTATGTTCTTCGAGAGATTCATGAAGGATGCTGTGGTGAGCATTTGGGAGGAACATCTTTGGCTCGAAAAGCGATGCTAGCCGGATTCTGGTGGCCGACTCTTCACCATGATTCCGCCCGAGTAGTCCGGACTTGTGAGGGATGCCAACATCATTCCAACTTTCAACACAGCCCAGCCACGCCTATGAAGCCTATCTGGGCATCTTGTCCCTTTGATCAATGGGGTATGGATATAGTGGGACCATTTCCGGTCGCCCAGGCTCAGAAAAAATTCTTACTGGTGGCTGTTGATTATTTCTCTAAGTGGGTAGAAGCTGAGGCCTTGGCCAAAATCACCGAGCGAGAGGTTCTAAAGTTCCTATGGAAGAATATAGTCTGTCGTTTCGGCATACCCCGGCGATTGATCTCAGATAATGGAAGGCAATTTCAGGGAAAGGATATAACATCTTGGTGCCGGGAAATGAAGATCACCCAGTCTTTTACTTCTGTGGCGTACCCTCAAGCCAATGGTCAAACAGAAGTTGTAAACAGAATTATTGTGCAAGCCTTAAAGGCCAGATTCCAAGGCAAAAGGAAGGACTGGGTAGAAGAATTACCCAGTGTACTGTGGGCATACAGGACTACTCCCCGGGCATCGACTCAAGAAACTCCGTTCAGCCTGGTATATGGATCCGAGGCTATCCTTCCTGTTGAAATTGGGCAAACATCTGCCCGAGTAGAATCTTATCCGATCAATAATGAGGATAGCCGTGCAGTGGAACTGGATCTTTTAGAAGAGAAGAGGGATCAAGCCATGATTCGGATGGAAGCATATCGAGGCCGGGTCATGAAATCCTACAACAAAAAGGTCCGAGTTCGAGATCTACAGATAGGGGACTTGGTTATGAAGAAGGTCAATCCGGCTGGGGATGTGGGCAAGCTGGAAGCTCGATGGGAAGGGCCTTACAAAATCATTAGGAGAGTTAGTTCAGGATCTTTTTATCTGGAAGATGCTCAGGGGAAGCTTCTTAAGAGACCTTGGAATGTACTTCATTTAAAGAAATATTACCCTTAGCCAACGCGCAGATGTAATTTTCGCTTTTCAAGAAATAATAAAGGATCGCTTTTCTCATATTTCTGTCTAGTTTAAGTTATTGATACATTCAACCAAGAAGAATTAAGCCCAGGGCATTACACCCTGGCTCGGGGCTCCGTACCTCGACCATTCCAAAGTCCCGGGACCTGTTCCTCGGCCTAAGGTTCCGTACCTTAGCTCTACATAAGCCCAGGGCATTACACCCTGGCTCGGGGCTCCGTACCTCGACCATTCCAAAGTCCCGGGACCTGTTCCCCGGCCTAAGGTTCCGTACCTTAGCTCTACATAAGCCCAGGGCATTACACCCTGGCTCGGGGCTCCGTACCTCGACCATTCCAAAGTCCCGGGACCTGTTCCCCGGCCTAAGGTTCCGTACCTTAGCTCTACATAAGCCCCGGGCATTACACCCTGGCTCAGGGCTCCGTACCTCGACCATTCCAAAGTCCCGGGACTTGTTCCCCGGCCTAAGGTTCCGTACCTTTTGCTCTACATAAGCCCAGGGCATTACACCCTGGCTCGGGGCTCCGTACCTCGACCATTCCAAAGTCCCGGGACCTGTTCCCCGGCCTAAGGTTCCGTACCTTAGCTTTACATAAGCCCAGGGCATTACACCCTGGCTCGGGACTCCGTACCTCGACCATTCCAAAGTCCCGGAACCTGTTCCCCGGCTTAAATTTTTGTTTAAGATAGTTACATCACAAATAATCAGTTAAAGAACAGGAGACCGATGCCTAGGTTTCTATCTCAGTGAAGTTCTCAACACTTGGAAAATCTCTAAGAAAAGCGGGATAATAAATTATTCCGGTAAGCCCGAGAGACATGAGGCCTCGGCACCTCGTCCCATCTCTGGGATATTTGAAGGCTTCGATGCTGTTATTCGCCGCAGATTATTTTAGACTAATCGGGACAGCGAGTGAGACTCTAGCCCGACTATTTTAGGGATGGGTGGTGATACCCTTGAAAGGGCCCGGGTCATGAATGACCCGGGAAGTCTCATTGCATGGCCCGTGTGAGAACCAAGGGGCCGGATATTTCCTACATGACCCGAGATGATTAACTAGGACCCGGGTTCTCATGTCAAAGCCGAGGGCTCGATACCCGAGTAACTTCCTTAGAGGATCTTATAGATTATAGGGAAGAAAGGGACTGGGCGGGAAGTCAACGTCCTTTAGTCTGAATGTATCCCCGAAAATATTGAGAAGAAAGGGACTGGACATGCAGTCAACGTCCCTTATTCTTGGAGTACCCACGAAGCTATCGGGAAGAAAGGGACCAGACATGCAGTCAACGTTCGAGGGTACAAGTAGTAGGTGAGCACGCGTATCAAGGTAACCCTAGCCTTCCCTCCTACAAATAGCATGTATGGTTGTCATTTAAGAGGGGCTAGAATCTCTTCATTCTCAAGCATTCATATATATCACTCAAGTTCTCTTCTTTGATAACCCTGCTGACTTAAGCATCGGAGTGGTCACGCCGGACACCCCTCCGACGCCCATTCACGAGTTCCTTTCATTGTTTGCAAGTCACAGTGGAAGCCATCTACCTTGTTCATTTTCCTAAACAACATTATAAATTCTTGATTTGATCCGGTGGAACACCGAACCTTGCTCATCCATTTCACCCGGATCGTATCAGATAGGATCGCAATACGAATCCCTCCGACAAAATCCCCAGGATTTCGATCATGTCCGACAACAGGACATATATCCTCGTACGAGTTCAAACAAACCTGACTACCTGCACGTTTGAGTGTACCTGTCGTCTAAAGTTGGAAGTTCATAGATAGCGATGACTTCAGCAGTAAGAAGTTGCTTTGGAATTTTAAAATTTAACTGACCCTTTTGAAGAAGAAATTACAGAAGTGCAGTAGGATATATGAAGATGGAAACTTGTTTACTGCTGCGAAAATCAGGTATGATCAATGAATAAAACAATGTTCGTAATTTGCAGATTAATATTCTTGTAGAAATAACACTTGCAATTTACCGAATTCTCCATCCCTGTTGCCTTCAACATCGTAACTATTATACAGAGATTCAAATTAATAGTGTTGGCCCCAAATGATCCTGACCATTTTCAACTTTAATGAATTTCAACAAATTGTAGACATGTAATAGAGTTGTAATAGCTCACTAATGAGAACTGTGGAACTGAAGTACTTGAGAATGTAAAATGCAGATAATGAAAAATATGAAGCTAATTAATCCCTCTAGTCTTCCATATTTTCACCAAATAAAGTATCAACAATCATCTTCGATCTACACCAACTTGTTAAGTCTTCATCACACTTCCAAAATATGTTTCTCCTATTTCCGATCGATAAAGAGAATATAAATTCGTTACATAACAAGATAACACCTAAACAACATTTCTTTTCTGTCCCCAATGCCATCTTCAGTTTCAACAATAAATTTTCCATTGTAGATAGGAGAAACTTGGCCGATATGCGGAGGCTTTCTGTTTTTCTCTTAAGGCCTTTTCGAGGAAAGGATCCAGTCTTGACTCTTGAACCCGAAAGCAATGGGCCAAAACCACAGATTCAGCTTCTTTTACACCAGACAAGGGTTTGCTCTACTAGAAGACATGCACTCCTGTTTACAATCAGAAGGCGCTTCCTAGTGCTTATAATTGCTACATTTTTATGCACACGATTCTCACAATCCATTAGCAGGTAGTAGCGTAACATCAATAACTTCATCAACAGTTGGCATGTCTCTGACCTGACTAATAAGTCTCGTAAGATCTTTTGTAAGTTCTCCATGAACAAAATCAGATCGCTCTTTCGTCAGCGATGCTTCAGAAAACAAAGTCGCAGTCAGAGAATTGAATTCTTCATACCATTCATCCTTGACATTTAGATTACTCTGTTCATTATGACAATAAAGTGAGCTTTCTTGACGCCACCGACTTAAAAGATACTTGTTTGGAAGTTGAAAATAGTTCTTGAGTACCAGTACCCGAAGGGCATGCCTGCATAAAATTCCCGATGACTCAAATTCATTGCATGAACAGTTAATATGTTCCTGTTCTGGTATCCATATTACCAGCCGTTCTCCCTCAATCTTCTTGAAATGCCTCACAAAATAAGATCCAGGAGATTTTTCTGATACGGCATACTGCATGGCCAAGGCCAGTTCTTCTTGCAAAGCTTTAAATGCAAAGGGGGAAAGAATACTTTGTGCATGCTCTTCAAAAGGGAGGCACGTTTTTAGATGCATATAATGCGGCTCTACGTGTGCATGCATTTTATAATTAGAAAAATTTCCGACCTACAAAAGTGAGAGAAGATTTCTCAGACCAGAGATAAACTTACAAAATAAAAACAAATGAAACATAGAGGAAAAGTCATGAAGTGGAAAGTCGAAGTATTTTCCAATTACAGAAGACAAACCTGCTCAAAAATACCTCGTAAACAGGTCTGCCCTTTAAAAACTCCGTGAAAAAAATCATCCACAGATTTCCAAAATGATGAAGAAACCATCTTGGCAAGGAAGCAACCCCTTGTGTAAGGAAATGCCCAACAAGCACGAAGTGAAAAGAGTAAAGCAATGTGCTTATCAGAATTAAGTTCAAAGTGGGAAACCATCTGATTCCACCGGAACTCAAAATCATCTGTACTTTCTAGGTTGTACAACGCTTCGAACTCATATTTAAATTCCCTGAACCTTGGGCCAAGTGGAAGACAGAACCAGCTAGATATTCTGGGAAGGATACTGTATAAAGAAATGACATGCTTTGTATTTGGCAATTCACTTCTTATGGCCTCTCCAAGACCAGTGTCTAAATCTGTAATAATTGCTTGTGGATTCCTTCCTTTCATGAACCGGAGAAATACCTAAAGTAGCATCCAACAATAAGTAAGAATTTTTATTCTAACAAATTGAAAATGAAGCCAAATATCTTGAATAGCAAACCTGCAAGGCCCAAGCATGTGAGCGGGCTGTTTCGTCCTGCAATAATGCACAACCAAATAAGAGAATTTTTCCATTGTTGTCAATGCCAAGCCATGCTCCAAAAAGCATACCATAAGTCATCGAATGATATGTTAAGTCAAAGTAGACCACATCACCAAACATGTTATATGCATGAATGGAATCCCCACAAGACCAAGCAATATTTTCAACATTGTCCTTTTCATCGACTGTAACATCATAGACAAAATAAGGATCAGCATCTTTACTTGCCCGGCAGGCCTCAAGAAGATCCATTGTATCACTTTCTCTTTTCTCCATCAATAAAGCATCATTTTGTTGAATGACTTTCTTGTGGTTTTGGATGAAGTTCCTCACATCTCTTTCCAAAAACGAGAGCTGTGCACCTTGAATGCCTTTTTCCAACTCGAGCACCTTAACTATACGGTGTATTGGAAAACCAGCTTTTGAAAGCAGAAGAATGCGCTCCTGATCCACCTCATGAATTTTTCGATAAGCTGGAAGCAACCGAACTTGATCGTCCTCTAATAGTTCGTGGTTATGTATATTACTAAATTGCACAACAAACCATTGAGAAATCCCTTCTACAACCTCCTTCGACAAATACATTTTCGCATCACATCCGCATCTAACCGATTTCCTATCCCTTTGATGTTCACCGGTTTGTTTCTTCCTCGTTGGTGCAAATCCTGACCTATGACAAACAAAATCTCTCTTGTAAACTCCTAACTGAGGACTCAACCTCGACCTCTCCTTCCGAATAGAAAATCCATTTTTTCTTGCAAAATTCCCGTAATATTCAAATGCTAAGTCGTCACTCGTAAACACCATCCCTACATAAGGTGAAACCATGGTCTCTGACAACCTAGAATCACTTTTAATTAACTGGACTCCCATGTTTGTCTCATCTACTTGTCCCTCATATGTCACAAAACATTTCCAATCACCACAGGGGCACAGCTGCCTTTTCATCCACACAGGCCTCGATGGAATCGACACCATAGTCACTAATTCTCAGCCGATAAGAGTTTCCAATCAATCATACGCAAAGATTTTTGTGATCCTTGAAAAAATAGACAAACCCTTAATTAAGAATTGGACAAACCATTACCTGTCCGTAGAAGCACAGTGATGCATCAAAATTCAACTTTTGTGACGCAACTCAAATGGAAAACATAAACCCGCAATGTGAAAACCCGTTGAGTTGCCAAAAATCAACTTTTTATCAATTTACTAAGCATCCGTTGGACCACCCGTTAAAAACCCAGCAATCATCACAAAATAAACCTCAAAATGAAGATACCAACATACAAGTCAACCGAGTACATCACACGGATAGATAAATCGTGAAGCGAAAAACCCAGGAGATTTAAGTACCAAAAAAATGTCGGAAGAACGCAAAAAATTTCGCGAAATGCGTGGAGGGTGATCGTGCGCATATTCAGCCGTTTCCTTCTAAAATGGACTGGGCTTGCTTTGCCTTCTCTACTCGGGGGAATGGGAGTTATTTAAATATAACTTTTAAAAATAAAAATATTAGAGAAAAATAAAAATTTACTATAAAAAATAAAAATCTCAAACTCATAAAATATATTAAATTACATATTTTTATATATAAAAAAAATTCACTGAATTGTGTGTTTCTTCACAAATTGAAAGAAATATTTATAGAATTTCTTTGAAAATAATTCAAAAATAAATATATCATTAAATACATCATCACCCACTAATTTTCAATATTTACCAGTCTTATTTTCAACATTCAATAATTTCAACAGTTACTTTCAACATTCCTCCTTGTTATATGATTATGATATAATGATTATCTTCATTACGTATTTTTATATTGCATCGTTAAAAACTTTACTAGAAAAAACCTATTGGGATAAAAACCATAATAAGAGAAAAAGAGTTTAGTCACAGTAAACTCCCACTCATATTAATACGAATGATTCTTCACAAATTTCGTATCTTGTGTATTCCAATATTATATATATATTTTTTGAATATTGTCGTAGGAAGTGCTTTTGTAAAGAAATCTGATAAGTTTTCACTTGATTGATCGCAACGAATATCACTATCATTATTGTTCTCAAGCTCTTGGGTGAATGCGAAGAACTTATGGGAATATGTTTAGTTATGTCGCTTTTTATGTATCTTTATTTCATTTGAGTAACATACGTATCATTATTTTCATATAGTATCACAGGCTTCTGTCGAATGATGATCCGCATGAGATTTGGATATATTGGGTCATTGGTTTTCGCCACACACATTCACGACTTGCTTTATGTATTACAATAATCTCGAAATGATTTGATGAAGTTGTTACGAGTGTTTGTTTCTGTGAACGCTAAGAAATTGCAGTGTCTTCACAATTAAACACATACCCGGTTTGGAAACGTGCCGTATGTGGATCGGATAAATATCCAGCATCAGCATAACTAATTATGCTTTGATTGGTATCTTTTGAATACAAAAGTCTCGAGTCTGTCGTTCCTCGTAGATAAAAAAATATATGTTTAACTCTGTTCCAGTATCTTTTGTTGGATATGAGCTAAATCTTGTCAATAAATTTACAGAAAAATATATATCAGGTCTTGTACAATTTGCAAGATATATAAGGGCACTAATAACACTTATAATTTGTACTTCTGTACCAAGTAACTTCATCATCTTCACATGAATGAAATAGATCCTTTTCTATATTTAATGATCTAACAACCATTAGAGTACTTAAAGGATTTGATTTATCCGTATTAAACCGCTTAAGGACATTTTCTGTATAATTTGACTGGTGAACAAATATTTCACATTCTTTTTGTTCAATTTGCAAGCTCAGACAATATTTTGTTTTTTCAAGGTCCTTCATTTCAAATTCTTCCTTCAAGTACGACACGACTTCTTGAATTTCCTTATTCGTTCCAATGATGTTTAAATCATCAACATATACAGCAATAATTACGCATCCATAGCAGGAGAATACGTTTCTTGATAATCAATTACAAGCCTTTGAAAAAAAATCTTATGGAACAAGTCGAGCTTTATATTTTACTATTTAATTTTTTTCATTTTGCTTTCGAATAAAAACACATTTGTACCCAACAGGTTTTACACCTTCATGTGTAAAGACTATAGGTCAAAAAACATTACGTTTATTTAGCGAATCTAATTCAACCTAGATAATATCTTTCAATTTTATCCAGTCCTGTCGATTTTTACATTTACCAAAAGATTTTGGTTCATGATTTTCGTTGTCATTTATGATGTCAAATGTCACATTATATGAAAATATCTTATCAATTTCTTTTATATCTTTTTGGTTCCATATTTTTTCAGTATTAATATAATTGATGGAGATTTCACGATTCTCGTCAATTTGTGGTTCTAACAGAATATTTTTCATCATGTATTTCTGTCGGAATATCATTCTTTATTTCGTGATCATCGTGTTTCTCTATGCCTTTTCTTTTTCGAGGATTTTTATCCTTGGAACCGATTGGCGTTCCACGCTTCAATCGTTTTATGACATCATGCGTGTCTTCAATTTGTTTCTTTGGACTTTCAATTCGAGCAGGGGCATGTATAACATACATATATGATTTAGTAACACATTTTGTGTCTGTAAATGCATATGATATTTGATTTGCTATTCTTTGCAAGTTCACAATTTGATGTACATCTTTTTAACATTATTTAGTTCTTGGATCCAGATATAACAATGCTGATGTATACTATGTAATTTCATTTTCGATATGTTTCTTTTCTCTCCTAACATTGGGAATATTTCTTCATTAAAATTACAATCAGCAAAATGTGATATAAACATGTCGTATGTCTGAGGATCAAGATATCGAATGATTGATGAGATATCATAACCGATATAAATTCCGATCTTTATTTGAGGTCACATTTTTGTTCGTTATGGCTGTGCAATAGACACATATATCATACATCCAAAAATTCTGAGATGAGAAATGTCTGGTTCTTTACCAAAGGTAAGTTGCAATGAGGAGTATTTATGATATGCACTTGGTCTGATGAAAATTAATGCAACAGCATGTAAAATTACATGTCACTATATAGAAACAAGGGGTTTTGCTTTCATAATTATTGGTCTAACAATCAGTTGTAGACGTTTAATCAATAACTCAGCTAATCCATTTTGTGTACGTACATGAGCAACATGATGCTCAACAGTGATTCTCATTTACATAAAATAACCATTGAAATCCTGTGAAGTAAATTCACCAGCATTATCAAGTTTAATTTTCTTGATTGTATGATCAGGAAATTGATTCCGCAATTTATTATTTGAGCAAGTAATATTGCAAATGCCACATTTCGAATTGGTAATAAACATACATGCGACCATCTGCTGGACGCATCAATTAATACTATAAAATATCTAAATGGTTAACATGGTGGATGAATTGCCCCACAAATATCACTCTGAATACATTCAAGATTCAGTTTAGATTTTAGCTGGTGATGATCTTATAATAAGTTTTCTAATAAAACATACTTTACATTTATTATTTTGAAAAATCTTCTGGTCTGTAAGCGGATGATCATGTGTATTTTCTATAATTCTTCGCATCATTTTTGAACCAGAATGTGCACAATAAATTCGAGTTTTGTCAAATTTGATAGATACTAGAAAAATAACAATGTATTTTATCAGTTAAGTTATAAATCTATTAATATTGCAATAAAAAGTAACGGATAAATTATAAGTACAAGCATTCTCAAAAATAAAGAAAAAACGTGAGACAAATATTTTTCGATAAATAAAGACTAGTGAGTATAATAACCAAAATAATTATACAAAATAACCTTGAAAGAACCAACTACTTCTTCTTTGAAAATGTTGGTGAAGAAAATTTTTAAGGAGGAAGAATAAGTTTGGAGTGATTGAATGTGTTTGTAAAATCATATTTATAGGGTAAACACTAGCCGTTTATGACAGTTACAAAATCTTATAAAAATAAATGTATGTATATTTAAATTTTATGGTAATAATCTGATGTATATAATGTTAATCATGTTTAAATAATTATGTATATCACATCACAATATTATAAGAGATGTCACGAACTCCTTTTATATAATACCGTTGCATTAAACAAATATATATAATTATTGTATAACACAATAAAAAAATAAACAGTGAAATAATCACATCACGTTATTAGAATGAGGTGTCATACATTCTTTTTATTTAATAACATGATATTATTCAAATATATATATACACACACACACACACACACACACAATAAATAAATAGTAACACAATAAATTATATAAACAGTTTAATAATATAATCACATCACGCTATTATAATGAAGTGTCATAGACTCTTTTTATATAATAACATGATATTATATATTAAATATATATACAATAAAAATAAATAAACAATAAAATAAATATTCTTACTTTTGAACATTGTTACATTTTTCTCGTGTTTTGAAGTTTGAAAATCTATGGAGATCATTTGAGTATCGTGTTTCAAGTATCGTGCTGATAAAGTGTTAAAAGTAAAAATTTACGCTAAAAAGTAAATATCTCAAACTCAGAAAATATATTAAACTACAACAAAAACTTGTATGAGACGGTCTCACAGGTCGTATTTTGTGAGGCAGATCTCTTATTTGGGTCATCCATAAAAAAATATTACTTTTTATGCTAAAAGTATTACTTTTTATTGTGAATATCGGTAGGGTTGACCCATCTCACAGATAAATATTTGTGATATCGTCTCACAAGAGACCTACTCTTAAACTACACACTTCTATAAATTTTTGTTAACTCAATTGTGTTTTTCTTCACAAATTGAGAGACCTATTTATAGAATTTCATTGAAAATAATCAAAAAATAATACATCATTACATATATTATCACACATTAATTTTCAATATTTACAACTCTTATTTTCAACAATTACAACATCATGTAAATTATCTTTGAAAGTTTGAATTATTATTGTATAATGTTAGAACGAATTGAATTAGAATTTATCAAATAAATAAAGTCTATTTGATAGAAACCAATGCTTAACATAACTACGAGAAAATTTGAAAAATAACATTGATCAACTATTTTTCTTAAAAATGATATTCTCAAATATACTTAAAATGCACTTGGAGATGTCATTTTTTTAAAAAACAGTTGACATGCATTGATGTGTCAGTTCAAATATTGTTTAATTGATTTAGATTATATTTTGTTCTTTTAATAATTTTAGGAAAGATAAATCTTGGTTGCGGATGTGCATTAATTATATATCAACTTTCATTTATTAAATAAATTCAAGAATAAAAATATTGTGTCTAATCCATAAATTTTTTGAAAACTGTATAATTGGTGTGCGATAACTTATGAATATCCATTAATAAAATTCGTAGGGGTGATTGATATAAACAGTCTTCTTCGGGAAATAAATTAATGTGGTGATATTATATTAAACAAAAAAAAAGTCATATAAAATAGTTTCACAGATAAAGTTTGTACATGACCTGTGAAAATATATTATATTTTATGTCAAAAATATTATTTTTCATTTCAAATATTAATCGGATCAACCTGTCTTATAGATAGATATTTGAGACGGGTTGATCCGATACATATATAATTATCATGAAAAATAATATGTTTAACTTAAGAATATGTCTCCTGTGAGACGTTTTCACAAGTCTATAATCGTAAAATGAGTTGACTCGATCTATAACTATAATGAATAATAATATTTTTGACATAAAAATAATATTTTTTCATGACTTAAGTTGAGTCGGAGATACATCTAATAAAATTGATTTTTGAGACGTCTCACGTGACTCTTTGCGCTGAACTTTTATGAGTTCGATCGAATAAGTGATATGTTTAACAAAATTGAGTGGTGCATTACATGCATTGCAAGTTGCAAGAGGATTAATATTTTTTATTTTAAAAAAAATTGTATATGCCGAAGTTTTGAGAACGTAAATTGAAATGGAAGACACTGCGCGATGATAGGTTCTCCACGGAGCATATGAGGGGAAGGAAGAAAAAACAAGACAAATGGGTGATTACTGTTTCAAGAAACAATTCATCCATTGATTCACATTTTCTCTTTTGTATATTTCACTTTTGAATGCAAACCACATAGCAAACAATTGGGGTGGAAAAAGTAAAAGGGTTTTCAAGAAACCGTATCAAGATTCAAAGTTGTATCTTGCTGGTGCTTTTTGTGTTTCCAAGCCATTTCCGTATCTAATTTCATGCATGTTCTTTGTAGTGAAACTTTTGAGGTACCATGTTGTTCTTTGGTTTCTTTCAAACAAGAAAATTGATTTTGTAGGGTGAGAGTTGACAATTTTCTGATGATTTTGTAGTTTGTTGGTGGATTGAAGCGACACGATGTTCGGTTTCAATGTAAGGACGAGGCACAGCGGTCCAGCATCTCCGAGGTCCGTTGGTTCTCCGGTCTCCGCTGGTTCTCCAGCAATCATGGAAACTCCAAGGGCCACTAACTCTCCAAGAGCAGATACGGGAGAAATCGACACCAGTGCACCGTTTCAATCGGTCAAGGCTGCTGTGAGCTTATTCAAGGACGTTGGCTCGCCTAAATCAATGCCTGTAAACAAGAAATCCAAAGCTGATGAGGTATAGTGCATGCGAACTAGTGTAAGATTGATTCGATCGTGGTTCTTTTGTTCCCTGTCATATTTATATCTTGAACTCCATTTGAAGTTGCAAATGTTGCTTTTTGCTGCATGTATTTCTGCTTAGTGCTATTGTATTGTTTGAAATATTAACAATACGGCTTTTGTTGGAGTTTGCTTGATTTATGAATTTGCTATACTATTATTGGAGCAGAGAGTGTTAGAGAGAGAGACACAACATCACATGATGCTCAGGGAACTTGACTACTACAAAGATCAGATGCGAAATGCGGAAACCGCAAAGGCTCAAGCATTACGCGAGTTACAGAGGGCAAACAGAACCATGGTAGATCTAACAAACAAACTAGAAACCCTTAGCGAATCCAAGCAGGATGCGATTCGATCAACAGAAGCCGCAAAGAATCGAGCCACTCACCTTGAAAAGCAAAAATCTATGAGAGCTCAACTAGGTAGTGATGCATGGAAAATAGATGTGGACAATGAACGGGAACTCTACAAGGCGTCAGCAGGAGAACTTATTGCTGCTAAACAAGAACTCACAAATCTTCGGCAGGATTTTGATGCTGCAATAGAAGGAAAATTAGCTGCTTTCCAGCAAGCAGAAGACGCCCAACATGCGATCAAAGTGAATGAAGAGAGACAAAGCCAGCTTTCCAATGAAGTTGCTGCCTTGATGGAAACGCTTGACCAGGTTAAGACTGCCTCCTCTCAGGCCATAGAAGCACACATGAGAATTATGGAAGAAAAGGAGGCGCTATTACAGAACCATAAAACCGGTAAGGAAGAAGTCGTGGAGGAAATGAAGCGTTTGATGGAAGAATACGAGCCTGAAGAAGTTCTCGAGGAGAAGCTCGAGGCAACAACCGAAGCGATTAGGGTCATGCGGGAGCAACTTAATACTGTACGTGAATCAGATTTAAGTTCTTTAGCAACCGTAGCATCGGAACTCGACGATGCAAAATGGGCTCTTCAAGAAGTTTTTGCAGAAGAAAAAGCAATCCAAAGTTCTGTGGAGTCGCTTAAACTGGAACTGGAGGGATTGAAGAGGGAGCGTTCCGAATCAGAGCAGAAAGCACTCGAAACAGAATCCGCAATTCAGCAAATGCAAGCTGATGTTGAGAAGATAAAAACTGAAAAGACTATACTTGAAGCAGAAGTGATGAGGAGAGATGCCGAGTCATTTAAACAAGAAGCCGAATCGGCAAGAATTGCGGCAAAGGAAGCTGAAGAAAAGCTGGAAATTGCACTAAAGGAAGCCGAAGCAGCCAAACTAGCAGAGAAACTCGCTGACGATCAAATCCGTAACTCACCAAGAACTGATGCTGCCGACTCACGAGGTTCGGGATGTATGAGGAAGATCAAATTGTCAGTTGACGAGTTCGAGTCGATGAAGAAGAAGATCGAGAACCTCACAAATAAGGCAGATATAAACGTGGCTACTGCCATGGCTCAGGTGGAGATAGTAAACACAAACGAGAGACAGGTGGTGATGAAAGTGGACGAAATTCTGAAAGAATTGGCCGATATACAATCAGAAACCGAAGATGCATTGAAGAGGGCAGAGATGGCCGAGGCTGCGAAGAAGGTAGTGGAAGGTGAACTCTTGAAATGGCGCCGAGAAGAGCGGAGTGAAGCCGGAGAATCATCTTACAGTAGCGAAGCGATACGGTTGTGATAATCACGACATTAAGTACTCGTCCTGCAAAAGATATACTTAGGGCGATGGTAAGTTATTCGAAGCTCGATTTCATAAAAGTTCGTTTGAGCTCGTTTAATGATGTTTGTTAAGATAAATAAACCAATCTCAAACTTTACAATATTCGGCTCGTTAGCTCGTGAACATGTTCTTTGGTAAGTTCCTGAGTAATCTTTTAGATGAAACAATAATAGTTTGATATTTGATTTATTGATTTTGAGTATTATTTATAAAATATATAAAAAAATCTATTAAATTTATTTATTATAATAAATTTATAAATTTTAATAAGCATAATATATTTTTCTTTAAATATATAATTTACTTTTTAATTAATTTAATGAAAATTTAAATGTATAATTCATATTTATTAAGCTTGTTTAGGTTCGATAAAGGCTTGAATAAGCTCGTGAGCCATACATATATTCGTTAAATAAAGCTCGAGCTCGGCTCGATTATAAACGAACCAAGCTCAAACATTCAAGAGTTCGGCTCGGCTCAACTCGATTACATCCCTAGATATAACCAACAAACAACGTATTCTAGATAATGTGATGAATATTGGTGCAAAAGCAGATTGGTGGGGGATAAGACGACATTATAAGTGATCAAAAATGCATCGCAATCACTAACCTGAAAACAAGATTCGTCTGCTCTTCAGTAGCGCAAATTGCACTTGCAGCTTGTGTTTTGGGTCATTCAATATTATACTCCAAGAATGGAACCAACACCAAACCATTTTTAGAGAGATGTTCTCTCCCCTCTTTCTAGGGAAAATGGCGTGATCTGTGCTTTGGTTTTCTGCTCTTGGATTCGTGACTTCACTTGGTGTTCTATCTTACTGATTTCGTTCGAGCCTTCGGTTCAAGTGCGACTGTGATTTCTCGATCTGCTCTCTATTTGGGTTTTGGTTTGATCTATCTGTGAGTGGAAGTCTTCTTTTGTTATCTTTTCTGTGGTTTCTCCCTGCTAGTTGTGGTCAGCTCCTTTTAGTTCTTGGTGAGATTCTACCTGTTCCTGCATATCAGGTGCTTGTGTTATTTCCTTTATGAATACTACAGCTAATACTACCGTAGTTGGGGCTACTCAACAACCCCCAACCGCATGTCCTTCTGATGTGCCTTTGATTCAGAATGTGGTTGATCAAAATTTGCCTGGACAGAGTATTATTGTTGATGACAGTAATTCGGTACTTCCTGAGAATGCAGTACCCCCCATATCCGTTGGTAAGACTACTGCTGCTAGCAATGTAAAGACGGCTCATGGGATGCAAACAACTGGTAATCGAGTTTCTTATGCTAGTTTATTTAAGAGAAATCGAATGTCCAATGCTGACTATAAACTTGAATTCATGGAATCGGGTAATGATATTCTTGAGTTTGGGCTAGAAGACATTGATTCAATTGAGAAGACATATGGTATTTGCTTACTAGGATATATTATTAGTGGTAAGCCTCCAACTGCTGCTCTTTTCGATCTAGTCAAGAGATGGGGATCAGGAGTGTGATTTCAAACTCATGAAAGTGGTTGGATTATTTTCACCTTTCCTACCACTGAAATGAGGGATAAAATATTGAATGGCGGACCTTACTTGGTATTTGGATTCCATCTGTTTCTTAAGGAAATGCCCAGATGTTTCAGATTTAGGGAGGAAGATATGAACTCAATTCCTTCTTGGGTTCAAATTCATGGGCTCCCACCGGACTGTTGGAACTTTAAAATATTGAGCAAGTTAGCATCTAGAGTGGGAAATCCAATTCACATGGATATGCTTACTCATGAGCGCAAACGTGTTAAATATGCGAGGGTGCTAGTTGAAGTGGAAACCTCGAAATCGAAAGTTAATGATGTTAATGTTGTTCTTCCGATTGGTGCGGTTGAAGTTAAGTTTCTCTATGAACAAGACATCAAATTTTGTGCTAAATGTAAGCAGACAGGGCATGTGATGAACGAGTGTGAATCTTCGACCGTGATCTTGGAAAATTCTGGGGAACCAAGCAAGGTAGTTAACAATAGCCGCTATAGATCTCGTAGTGTCATGTGGACCAAAAGAAATTCCAGAGGGAGGTCAAGAATGGGGAAAACATATTCTCATGCTCCTGTACGCAACGAATCTGTTAAAGATGCAGTGCCTACTGAAATGCCTGTTCTAGAAATTCAAACCCTTAAAGATACCACCCATGACATTGCCAAAGCTGCTACAGTTAACGTAGACGTCAATGCTACGGAAATTATCGACAAAGGCAAGGATATCGTGGTAATGGAAGATGTTATAGCAGCTGAGACAAGCAAAAGTAGAAGGGGAGTTTCAGTGGGTTTTGAAACAGTGGTTAATAAGAAAAAGAATAAGAAAAAGAAAAATGAGAAAAATGTGGGTGTCAAACAGCAAGGAAAGAACAAAGAAATGTCTGAATTTTTCGAAGATTTGGAAGAAGGTAGCTCAAGTGATACTGCAATTTTGAAGGTGAATAATTTGAAGAATAACACAAAATACTTAGGGAATACGGGGAAGGGTCGGCAACCCGAAGATACCTCTGTTTCCCAATGATAGTTGCTTGTTGGAATATTAGGGGCTTTCATAAACCCCTAAAACAAAAGAGTGTACAATCCTTGATACACTCTCGTAAGATTGATATTGCTTGTATTCTGGAATCCAAACTTAATGAGAAGTCTCTGCTTAAAATGATGCGCATTCGCTTCTCTGGTATGAAGTTCTTTCACAACTTCTCCCTTAGTAATAAGGGCAGAATTTTGGTACTGTGGAATCCTCTTACGGTCCATCTGAATTTGGTTAGTATGTCTGTTCAATCTATTCATGTTACTGTGGATAATGTGCCTACTGTTGGTAGGATTTGTTTGTCTTTTGTTTATGGGTTGAATACGATCGTGCTTAGGAGAAATCTGTGGGAAGATTTAAAGTGGTTTGGGGGTACTTGCTCTTTGCCTTGGTTAACTCTTGGAGACTTCAATACGGTCTTGACTCAATCCGAGAAGAAGGGAGGGCTACCGATTACAGATTATAACACTAAAGACTTTGTTGATTGTACTACATCCCTTGACTTGGTAGATCTACGATACATTGGCTGTAAATTTACTTGGTTTAGCACCAAAGTTTGTAGCAAACTTGACCGTGTTCTTGTCAACCAGAAATGGATTTCTTCGAATTTAAATGGGTTGGCTGAGTTTGTTTCTCCGGGGTGCATCTCCGATCATGCATTCAGTATTGTTTCATTTGTGCATCATAATATTCAGAGACAAAAACCATTCAAGTTCTTTAATATGTGGGCTCTTAGTGATCGATTTTTGGGGATTGTTCGAAACAACTGGAATTTCTCGGGTTTTGGTACTCATCAGTACATACTCAAAGAGAAGTTAAAGAATTTGAAAAAGCCACTCCAACTTCTGAATAAGAAACAATTCGGGCATATTTCTTCTAGGGCTACTTGTGCGAAAAATAAACTACAATCCTTGCAAGATGATATGCTCAACTCGGGTGTTATCCCATCGGACTATGGAGCTTGCAAAAGAAACACTGAATTGCTTCTGGAAGCTGAGCGATTGTTCATTGCTCAGAAAACCAAGATATCTTACATTCATCAAGGTGACAGGTGCACTAAATTCTTCTATGACTTTATTAAACGCAACAATAAGAAAAATTCGATTCTTGCCGTAAAGAACTTAGCAGGGGATATCACTACTGATCAAACTGAGGTAGCAAATCTCTTTGTCGATCATTACACCAACTTACTTGGGAGGAAGGTAGATAGGGATCCAGTGAATATGGAGGATATTCGCGCAGGGCCATGTGTTTCATCTGATAACTGGGCTTACCTGACAGCGTTGGTTACCCGAGAGGAGATTCGTTGCGCTTTATTTGATATAGACAATGATAAATCCCCTGGAGCTGATGGTTTTGGCTCATTCTTTTACAAGAAATCTTGGGATGTTGTTCAAGAAGATGTTATAGCAGCTGTGCTCGAATTCTTCTCCTCTGGGAGATTACTTAAACAGTGGAACCATGCGGTTATTGCTTTGATACCTAAATCGGATGATGCGTCTCTTGTTTCAGACTACCGTCCAATTTCTTGCTGCACAGTTTTTTATAAGATAATCTCCAAGATTCTTGCAAACCGATTGGCTACTGTGGTAGGAGACGTGATAGATGACGCCCAAGCAGCATTTATTCGTGGTCGTTCTATTGTTGACAATATCCATTTGGCTCAAGAATTACTTAGGAAATATGCTCGTAAACGTATTTCCCCTAGATGCATTATGAAAGTGGACATCCAGAAAGCTTATGACACTGTTGATTGGTCATTCTTGGAAGAAGTTCTGGTTGGTTTGAATTTTCCCCCGAAGTTTGTTCAATGGCTCATGGAGTGTGTCTCTACAACTTCTTTTTCGATTGCACTCAACGGCCATTACCATGGTCACTTCAAGGGGATGCGAGGTCTGAGACAAGGGGATCCTCTATCCCCCTTCCTATTTACACTATGCATTGAGGTATTGTCTAGATCACTCAAAAAAATGTCGAGATCGCCGAGGTATGGGTATCATCCGAAATGCATTAACCTTCATATTACACATCTGGCTTATGCTGATGATTTACTACTGTTTTCCCGAGGAGATATTGATAGTGTAGCACTGGTTATGAATTGCTTGAATAAATTTGGGGATACGGCTGGTCTGCGAGTTAACTTGATGAAATCAAATATTTATATTGCGGGGGTGGATGATTACAACAAACATAATATCCTCCAAATCACTGGTTTTGCGCCTGGTACACTTCCATTTCGTTATTTGGGTGTTCCGCTTGCTTCTAAACGACTGAGATCTTCAGATTATTGTGAACTTGTTGATGCTATTGCGGGAAAGATAAACTCTTGGCCAAGACACTCTCTCTCTTATGCCGGCAAAATAGAGTTGATTCGTTCTGTGGTTCAAGGTATGCAATGTTTCTGGCTTACCATCCTGCCTGTTCCTAACTGTGTTATTGACTCAATTTACTCCCTTTGCCGGAAATTTGTTTGGCCATCGAAACGCCCTCCAATCGCTTGGAATATGTTGTGCAAACCGATGGTGGATGGGGGCTTGGGTCTGAAGAACTTGAGGGCTTGGAATTTTGCTCTGATAGCGAAAACTCTCTGGAAGATTAACATGCGTAAGGAGAGCTTGTGGATCAAGTGGGTTAACCACATCTATAGCAGATTTGGGGATGTTTGGAACTGGATATGCCTAAAGGATGATTCTCCTTTGGTTAGACAGATCATTTTAATTAGAGATGACTTAAGGACTCGTATGGGATCGAAGGAAGCAGCATCTAATAAATTGAATTCGTGGTTTGGGAATAAGAATGGTTTATCTCTTGCGTATGCATGGTTTGCAAATTCAGTCGGTAAATGGCCTTGGAAACCACTAATCAGTCGATCGTTTATTCTACCAAAACACAGATTCATATTATGGCTCTTGGCCCATGAAAAACTTTTGACAAGAGATCGGTTACCGTTCGTCACAGACAAGTCTTGTATGCTGTGCAATGTGGATAATGAATCATCTAAGCATTTGTTCTTCACCTGCAATTTCTCGGGGAATGTTTGGAGGCAGATTCGCATTTGGCTTGGTATGTCGAAGCAGATGGGTTCCACTACAGCTATTCTAAGTGCTTTCAGAAGTTTTTATCGGGGTAAATCTATGCTATCAAGAATGCGACTGACATCCCTGGCTGCGACGGTGTACTGCATATGGAATGCGCGCAATCGGAGCATCTTCGAAGATGATAAGCCGAGCATTGATGACTTGGTTCGGAGAATTAAGATTTTTGTTTTACGATGTGTAACTAATTCAGAGAACGTGTTTCAACTTAGTGTGTAATTGTTTACCTTTTCTGCAATCAACGTTTAGTTGATTGCATTCTTGTACTTGTTTTTACCCGTTTTTTAATGAAGTAATTCATTAAAAAAAAAAAAAAACAAACAACGTATTCTGTTTTCCAGAAAAATAGTTTAGTCATTTACGAAACGATGAATTAGTTGACATTTACGAATAAATGAAGTTAGAAAATAGTTAGACTTCATAATGTTTTTATTTTTGCAAATAAATCAAATTTGAAAGGAAAAAACAAAAAAATATCAATTAAAAAATTAGAAATAATTAGAATTTAAGTGATAAAAAAATTAATATAGAATAAATATTTTCATTCATAATTAAATATTTGTTTGAGAGTATTATTATTTGTTCATTGATTTTGAGCTCTCGAACTTTTTTTTTTAATTAATTATGTTTGATTCAAAGTTCGATGGTTCATGTGTGTTTTCTTATTTCGAAAATTTCACATGTAGAAGCTACGTGGATTACTTTCGATCGTTAATATCATCTATCTGAATTTCTTTCTCCTTTTTTAGTTTTAGTATCAACCAACAAAAAAATTATTTTTATTTCGTTTACTTTTTAACTTAAATTTATTCCTCTCTACTATTTGTGATAATATTCTAAATAAATATAAATATAAATATATATATATATATATATATATTGTATAAACGAACGTTTGACGTTCTACCAAAATTTATAATTGTTGTTAAAAGTGCAAACTCAAATATTTTAAATTATATAGCAGTTCAAGCGCCACATTTCTTGTAATGTCCGAGAATTTGATTACCGTAATCTGAAATGATTTGAGTATAATTACTGTAATCAGACGTTGATTAATTGCCAGAATTGTGATTAGCAAATATCACATGAATCAAATAAGACATGAGAGATGAAGCCGGGCGTCGGTATATTATAAGCTAAGATGTTGGACAAAACATCTGGCGTCCGAGCGGTAGAGAGTTACCGCCCGAGCGCCAGCGTGGGATAAAATGATATCTGGGCAGTGTGGTTCGCGCCCGAGCGGCACATTTCAACCGCCTGAGCGCCAAGGTACAAAACGGAGATGCTTGGGCAGAAAATGCAGCGGTCTGGAATTCAAGAAAAGTGAGACACATCTCATATGCATACAATTGGATATATATGTATATCCTTTACGTTTTCTTCAGAATTAAACGAGGAAGAGGCAAGAGAAAGGTTTCAGAAACTTTCGAAGAAATCCTTACGCTTTTTGTGAGAAATCCAACCGTCTGATTTTGAATCCGACTTCAGTACTGTGTTCTTATCAACGTAGGCTACAACTGGACGTAAGTTTTGCTACGTTTTGACATGTTTTGAAATTAGACTATTGTCAGATTTGAATAGAATTCATATATGATGTTCTTGTCATGTTAGACATCATAGAATCGAAGTCAGATTGAGAAACAGACTGATTATGTAATTGTTATGATTTTTGGATTCGATTTGACTGAGAATTCATATCAGATATGTATTGTTATTGAGATTATGACTGATATCGATATCTATTATGAGTTCTGGTATTATATCTGTAATGTTCGGACTGACGGGGATTATCGAGACTGTATTGTTATACCGTCGAAACATCAGTTGGTTGATATTGATCAGATTCGGTATTGATTTAGATTGGATTGTGATACCGTATGTCAATTGACATTAATCAGATTATGTGTTTTGATTTGAATTGATCAGAACAGGTTCTGAATTGAGTTGTTATTGATATTATATCTGTTCGGTATTGTTATTATCAGATTGGGAATGGACCGAGATAGAGTCGGGACTTCTACTTCTTCTTCTTCTGAGCGAGAAGATAAATGTATAAATTAATGTTGAGTTGGGATTGCACAACTCGAGTGAGGTTTGACTCGAGTTTCCCTAAATCACATACTTTACTTATTGCATTGATATTTGCATTGAGTTGATTGATATACTTGTTCTCTTGAATTATAGATGACAAGTGTTAGACGAGTAATCTTGTGACAGAAGTACATGATAGTGGCAGGTAACTACGATTACATTGCACGATGTCACATGTTATGGTGATAGACCATAGTCTATGACGGATTCGTCTGGACACTTGATGTTTGGTTATATCGACTTGGATAGAACTGGAGTCTTTTCTATTATTGTTTGTCGATATAGGAATGCCACATCTGGACATCGGGATCCCTAGGCTAGGATTGAGTCTAGTCTAAAATGTGGAGTCACGAGTCTGAGTGACAATTATATTGATTTATATTTATTGATATTGATTATGTTTCTGAATATGGTTCATGTTCCTCGTTGTTCCTGATATTGGTACATGTTTAGAATATGAGTTATTCTTGATATTGAGTATGTTCCTGATATTGGTACATGCTTAGAATAGAATTTATTCTGGATATGGAATTATGTTCCGGATTAGGGTACATGTATAGAATATGATTTATTCTTGTTATGGATTGATATCATGATTTTGATATATGATATGATTTTTTGATATATGCTTTTATATTGTTTATATGATGGCATGTATACATGATTTATACTGGGATATTTATATCTCACCGGAGTTATCTGGCTGTTGTCTTGTTTGTATGTGTGCATGGAACAGGTGGGATAGAAGCGGGGTCAGGACGAGAACGAGGCTGGACTAGATAGCGTGGAGATCCGGGCTTTGAAGCAACGTAGGATTCAGCACGGACTTGTAGTTGAACCTAATCGGATTATTGTAGATCATACAATAGTTGTATGTGATATTTAATATGTAATTTGAATTTAATTACATTATGTTTCCGCTGTGTAATTTAAAAAAAAAAATTTAGACCATGTTTATACTAATTGATTAATTAGTCATAATTATGATTTAGAACGTGATTAGCGTCCGGGTCCCCACAACAGGTGGTATCAGAGCATTAGGTTCCAGAGCTGTAGGTCCTTGAACTGTAAGTTCCTTAGCACTGAGATAGAGGAGAGTGAGCGGGGTAGATTGAGTTTTCTTACCTGCGTTTGATTGCTAGCATGTGATTGATTACAATGTGGAATTACATTGTGTATGTTAGCATGATACATTGTATATGCTAAGATTTCAGTATGTTTTTACTGTATATCAAGCTACATGTTACCTGAATATCTGAGTTGATCTGGTAATATGTATTATTTAAAACTGGATCAGAACCAATTCTTGATCAGAGGTAAGCTGATCAGGATTGGGATTGAGACGGATTTGTCTCCTGGTACTACTCACATCTGTGATTATCAGATATACCTCCTAGAAGAATTCCAGAAAGTGGTAGTACTTCGTCTGATCAGATAGATGTATCAGAAACTCAGATGGAAATAAAGTAGAGAGAGTTCCAGTTATTGCAGCTGCCGATTCTGAGTGGTATCGAGACCTCTGAAGATTGTGAAAATTGGTTTGATGACATAGAAATCCTGTTTGATTTAGTGGATTGTACAGATGAACAGAGAGTTAAACTGGTATTCCATCAGTTACAAGAGGCCGCCAGGAGTTGGTGGATTATAACCAAAGGAATACTGGAACTACGTGGTACTGTGATCACATGAGAAGTCTTTAAAGCTGAATTTTATCGAAGATTCTTCTCAGGATCGTACCGAGAGGACAAGAAAACAGAGTTTGAGAATTTGAGACAAGGTCAACTGAATATTGAAGAATATGTTGTAAATTCTCTACTCTACTGCGTTTTGCTCCTCATTTAGCTGGGAATGATGAAGCTGTAACGGCTCAGTTCGTCAGAGGATTGAACTCGGAGATTGTTGCATTGATGAATATGCAGCGGCCGTACCATTTTGCTGATATCCTGAGTAGAGCGAAGAGAGCGGAGACGAGTCTGATTAGACAACTAAAAAGGTTGTGTGCGGTGCAACCCCAGACACATCAACCTTCTCTTCGGGTTGATCGTGGTAGTACGAGTGAAAAGCAGGATTTGCTGAAAGCTCGAAAGAAGCCATTCAAGAAAGTAGGAAGTGGACTGAGTGGTTCATCTAGCTCCAGTGGTTCTAGTCCGAGTTATACTGGAGTTTATTGCAGGAATTGCGGTGGAAGGCATTCCACGGAGCAATGCCGAGGAGTAACTGGTAGGTGCAATATCTGTAAACAGCAAGGACATTTCGCTAAAGCTTGTTCACAGAGGGGTCCCCGAAGATTGCAGGGAGCAGAATCCTCTGGTGGGAGGGATCGAGAAACAGACCCAGGACACACTTGATGATACAGTGACAACAACTGATCTTTTATGATTATGTTGCATATGTATTGATGTATATTAATGCATTCCTTATGATTATCCATGATTGAGTGGCACTGATATATGTTTTACCTGGTGGGTCTGTATTTACTGTAGTATTGATTCTTTACCTTTTGGGGAAAGAATTTGATATCTGTGATATATTATATACGACAGTAAGTTGAGAATAAAAACGAATTAAACTATGTTGTACTTGTGTTGCCTGATTCGGATTACGTTATTGATATTGATATATATATCGAACAAGGACAAAGCTATTTTAGATTCTTGCCAGGAGATGGTAAGATTCGGACCTGAAATGGCCAAAGAATGAATGATATACGGTAAGGATTCTTGATTTTGAATTCCTTGATATCCGTATTATATAAGATTCGATGATTATCGAAAGGAATGGAGTAATTCCTCATATATTCAGTTGATTACTGAAGATGAGCCTATCAGGGATGGATTTACTAGTAGCAGGAAGTTTGCTATAGTCTTGCAGATTAGATTTCAGGTTTGTCCTGTATCAGGGAAAATGATTTTAGCCTTGAAGTGATTCCAGGTATTGGTTTCATTTTAGAATTTCTTATAGACTGTGTTGGAAATCTTATTCCGGAGTTTGACAAATTAACCAACTGAACCAAGTAACTGAATCAAGCAACTGATTTACGCATTGAAGTTACTAACTTGTTACGTAACTGATCGTTCAGCTATTATTTAAGCGCCTCAACCATCGATCAGTAAAGTGTGTTCCTAACTGAACACGTCATCAATTGATTGCGACAACCGACATATAGTACAGTCTAACTGCAACAGTAGTAGTGGAACGCCGCATTTCAGAAAGTTGCAGTGTACGATCTGTCAGAGAATATCGACGTGGCAAACAATGGCTGTTATTCAAATAAATGTTACCGTTGACAGAAGCCTATAAATAGTCGAAGAGAGCAGATGAAGAACTACCGATTCTGAACTACTCATTTTACTTGCTGTTACTCTGCGAAAATATTCTCTCAACTTCGTCAAATCAAAGCTCAAGCTTATCAGTTTTATCAGTAGCATTCAGGCTACGTTTTGAGCTAGAAAAAGCACTTTGTAATCTTCGATAAATTGTACAAGTTGTGCTAAGATCAGTTGTGATCTGTAAAAGAGTTGTTAACTAAGAGTTTCAGTTTTGGCAATAGATAAGTCCAAACTGAAGTGGGTCAGTACACGTTATTGTATTTGATCAAAGTCTTTTAGTGAATATCCTATCTTTGTGATAGAAGGGGTGACGTAGGAGTTATTCAAGTCTCCGAACATCCAGAAACATTTCCTGTGTTATTTACTTTCAGTTATCCATTCTATCTTTCAGTCAGTTAGTTTTCCGCAACTGTTTTATTCAGTTTAACTGATTGTTATCGACCGACGAGATACTTGAGTCAGTTTGTAACAAAACTGAACCCAACCTTTCGAAGAAGTTTTAATTTAGCAAGTGTTTATTCAACCCCCCCTTCTAAACACTTTCACCTTGAGTTAACCGATCCTATCAAGTGGTATCAGAGCGAAGTTTATCTTGTCATAGAACATATTCTCTCAACTGATTCATTATGTCTTCTTTCAACAAAATTCCTATGTTTTCCAGGGAAGACTTTGACGACTGGAAAATCAGAATGCAGGCTCATTTAGCTGCACAAGATGATGATATGTGGTACGTCATAACTGACGGGCCAATGAAAATTCTGAAAGCAAACACAGCAGTTGCCATCACCGAAGGGGCACCTCATAGAATCGAAAAACCCAGAGATGAGTGGACTGCTGAAGATAAAAGAAAAGCAAACCTTGACAATGTAGCCAAGGACATACTGTATAAAACACTGGACAAGATAACGTTCAGTAAGATCAAGATGTGCAAGACAGGAAAAGAGATATGGGAAAAGCTGATTCAGTTATGTGAGGGAAATGAGCAAACAAAGGAAAACAAACTTTCTGTTGCTGTACAGAAGTTTGACAACATCAAAATGAAAGCTGGAGAATCAATGCTTGAATATGATGAAAGAACCAGTGGAATCATAAATGAACTGAATGCACTTGGAAAAGTGTATACAAATAAAGAAGTGGCTCTCAAGATTATCAGAGGACTTCCCAGGGAATGGGATGTCAAGACAATGGCCATGAGGGAATCAAAAGACTTGAACAAAGTTGAAATTCATGATTTGTTTGCTGATCTGAAAGCTTATGAGTTTGAGTTACAAACTCGAGGAGAAGCAGAACCATCAACACCTTCAGCAACTACTGCTCTAACTGCTATAAGAACAGAACCAACTGGTTCAGTTGAGAAAGCTGCAGATCAATTGAGCAATGATGCTATGTCATTGTTTATCAGAAAGTTTGGTAGATTCATGAGGAAGAATCAAGGAAATTTTCAGAAGAGCTACCAAAGAAATAACTCCAGAGAAGATTCAAACGCTTGCTATAACTGTGGAAAGCCAGGACATTTCATTGCTGACTGCCCAAAACCAAAGAAGGACAGTCAAGTCTCAACTGAACGAAAAAAGAAATCATATGAGCACAAAAGGAGACCTAAGGATGAAAGGAAAACCTATAAAAAGAAGCATGAAGTACTCCTAGCTGAGGATAGCAAAGCCAAATGGGCAGAGACTGACAGTGATGAGTCAGAAGCAGAAACTTCATACAGTTCTAGTGAAGAAGAGGAAGAAGTCAAGTGTCTGATGGCTGATGAGACAGAAGATCAATCAGACAATCAGCAGGTATTCGACTTTAGCTCAACTGATTTCACTAGAGAAGAGCTTATTTCGACTCTTCATGACATGGTCAGCGAGTATCAAAAGCTTGCTTTATCATTTGATAAAGCCAGAGCAAAGCAAGATGATCACTTGGACAACAATACTAAAACTGATCAGTCAGTTGATATGTTGAGTCTAAAAAGGGAAATTGCTGAGCTCAATGCTGAAAAGAGCAGGAATCAATTGTTGATTCAAAAATTGATGCTTGAAAATGCAAAGCACAACGAGCTCATTCAGGCTTGGAATAAATCTTTTGCAGCTCTAACTGATATTCAAAATTCGCAAAAATCAGTTGCTGACAAGACTGGACTAGGGTTCAGTAGTCAAAGTGAGATATCTTCCAATGATACTCAGCCACAACTGAATATGGACAAAGGAAAATTCATTCGCTTTGTCAAATCAGTCGTGGAACAAGAACAGCTTGAACCAAGTAAACTGATTGAACCGCCCATTGAGAACAAGAACAAGGCAAATAGATATGGTATTGGATATAGTCCAAAAGTTTCAACTGACTCTCGTGGTCAAACATCGAAAAGAATCTCAAAACGATTTTCAAATGAATACTCCAACTACTATAACTGTAAGCCTGTTCAGAAACGATATAGGCTGAACAATCAGTTGGGAAATGCAAAATCACATATTGTTTCACCTATGCATCACACACAAAGCACACACAAAACGAGAAAGACCATATGGAATACAGCAACTGGACGGTCAGTCAGACTGATCCAAGTTTGGATTCCTAAAGGACTAATCAACTTTGGACCCAAATAAACAAAGGGTACCACAATCTTATTTTGTATTTGACTGCAGGTAACAGGTACAAGCACTGGATCTATATGGTATCTAGACAGTGGATGCTCACGCCACATGACAGGAGATTCAAGGTTATTATCTCAACTAGTCAAATACATTGGACCAAACATCAGTTTTGGAGATAACTCGAAAGGTAAAACTGTGGGTAAGGGTAAGCTTATCCATGGTAACTTCACCATTAATGATGTTTTGTTAGTCGAGAATCTTAAGTATAATCTGATAAGCATCAGTCAGTTATGCGATAATGGATTTTCAGTTCAATTTGACAAACTTATTTGCTCAGTCAAAAACTCAACTGATGAGATCATTCTAACTGGCAAAAGATGTGGAAACACATACAAAGTCAGCTGGAATGATCAACCTTATGCACCAGTATGTTTTATTGCTTCAAAATCTACCAAAAACTGGTTATGGCATAAGAGATTAAACCACCTGAATTTCAAATCTATTGCATATTTGAGTAAACATAATCTTGTTACTGGGCTGCCCAAAATGGATTTTACAAAAGACAAAATTTGCTCAACATGTCAGTTTGGCAAACAAATAAAATCTTCTTTTAAGAACAAGGGTCGTAAATCTTCTTCCCGATGTTTAGAACTGTTACATATGTAACTCTTTGGTCCAATACCAGTCATGAGCTTAGGGGGAATGAAATACACCTTGGTGGTTGTAGATGATTTTTCTAGATTCACATGGGTCATTTTTCTCAAGACCAAAGACCAAACTGCTGCTCAACTGATCAAGATTTTCAAAAGATTATTAAATGAAAAATCAGTTGGAATTGATAGAATCAGATCCGATCGAGGAACTGAATTCATCAATCAAATTCTTTCAAACTATTTAGAGGATACTGGAATCAAACATGAGCTCTCAGCAGCAAGAACTCCTCAGCAAAATGGTGTAGCTGAAAGGAGAAATCGAACACTTAAGGAAGCTGCTAGAACAATGCTTGCTGATTCTAGTATCTCTCAAAGGTTTTGGGCAGAAGCAGTAAACACTGCGTGTTACACTCAAAACAGATCAATGACTAATAAGAATCATTTGAAAACACCGTATGAGATCTGGCATGGAAGAAAAAGTGTGGTTTCTTACTTTAAAATATTCGGCTACAGATGTTTTATACTCGACAATGGTAAAACTCATTTAAAAGCTTTTGATGCTAAATCTGCAGAAGGAATATTTCTTGGTTATTCATCAGTAAGTAAAGCTTACAGAGTCTTCAACAAAAACACTTTAAATGTTGAAGAATCTATTCATGTTGTTTTTGATGAAACTGTACTAACTGATAAGCCAACTGATACAGTTGAGCTAGCTGACAGATTTACAGATATCAGTTTGGAGGATGATGATGAAGAAGATATTCATATTAATCAAAGCAATCTCCAAACACCTGAACCTGAGATATTAGATCAGGCTGTTGAATTGGAAGCTAATCAGTTAGTAGAACAAACAAATGAGATTCAGTTGCCAACTGAAACAGCTCCAACTGAAACTGAAACCAATCAGTTACCTACTGAAGCAGTTACCAATTTGGAATCAACAAATGCTGAACTCAGATGGAAGAAATCACATCCTCCAGAATTGGTGATAGGTAATCCATCTGATCTGGTAAGAACGAGAAATCAAATGCTTAACTTATTCATTCATTCAGCTTTTGTATCTCAACTGGAACCAAAGAAAACTGATGAAGCTCTTGCTGATCCTAACTGGATAAATGCTATGCAAGAAGAGCTAAATCAGTTTATCCATAATAATGTCTGGAACTTAGTTCCAAGACCAATTTCCAAAACTGTTATAGGTACAAAATGGGTATACAGGAACAAACTGAACGAGGATGGTTCAGTTGTGCGCAACAAAGCAAGGCTAGTTGCACAAGGATACAGGCAGGAAGAAGGAATTGATTATGATGAGACATATGCACCAGTTGCAAGACTGGAAGCAATAAGAATATTCCTGGCCTATGCATCATTCAAAAATTTCAAAGTGTACCAGATGGATGTTAAAAGCGCATTTCTGAATGGACAGTTGCAGGAAGAAGTCTTTGTTGAACAACCTCCAGGTTTTGTTAATCATCACCTTCCTGATCATGTCTATCATTTGAACAAAGCCTTATATGGTCTTAAACAAGCTCCAAGAGCTTGGTACGAAACTCTTTCAAAATTTCTAACTGATCATGATTTTTCTGTTGGATCAGTTGATAAGACGTTGTTCAAATTTTCTAAGAATGATCATATCTTACTTGTTCAAATTTATGTTGATGATATCATATTTGGGTCAACTAACCCCAAATTATGTGAGAAATTTGCTAAGTTGATGCAGGAAAAATTCGAAATGAGCATGATGGGTGAACTGACATTCTTTCTTGGATTACAAGTGAAACAATTGGATTCAGGCACCTTCATCAGTCAAACAAAATATACAAAAGAATTGCTAAAGAAATTTGGCATGGAATCGTGTTCAGCTGCAAGCACTCCCATGAGCTCATCAGTTAAACTAGACACTGATCAAGGGGGAATATCAGTTGAGACGACGCTTTACAGAGGTTTAATAGGTTCATTATTGTATCTAACTGCTAGTCGTCCTGATATTGTGTTTGTTGTCTGTATGTGTGCTAGATTTCAGGCAAATCCTAAGCAATCACATTTTGCTGCTGCCAAACGTATTTTGAAATATCTTAAAGGCACACAAAATGTTGGGTTATGGTATTCTAAAGACTCATCTTTCAATTTAGTTGGTTATTCAGATGCAGACTATGCAGGATGTAAACTTGATCGAAAAAGTACAAGTGGATCATGTCAGTTTCTAGGAGACCGACTGATTTCTTGGTTCAGCAAAAAGCAAACATCCATAGCAACTTCCACAACTGAAGCAGAATATCTTGCTGCTGGAAGCTGTTGTGCCCAACTGCTCTGGATTCAGCAACAACTGAGAGATTATGGAGTTGATGCTAAAGAATCACCTATATTTTGTGACAACACAAGCACAATTGCTATAACCTACAATCCAGTTCTTCACTCTCGAACCAAACACATAGATGTCAGACATCACTTCATCAGAGATCATGCTCTCAAGAAGGAAATCAGACTGGAATACGTCTCAACTGAACAACAAGCAGCTGATATCTTCACCAAACCACTACCCGAGACTAAGTTTTCTCATTTTAGAAATATACTTGGTTTAATTGAGTTATCTTAAATCAGCTCAATGGACGTACATCAGCTGTTCATTTTTTTTGTCGCTTATTAGTTTTGTTTCGTTCTGTTTTAGCATCTTATCAATTTCTGAGACTGATAAAACTGATCTTTGCAAAATATAACAAAACTAAAAATACTAGCTTTTCATTAATAACTGTAAAAATTCTTTTTGATTACATCCTTCAGTTCTTGATCAACAGACTCCTTCCAGTTCTTTAACCATGCTCCCAAGTCTTCAACTTGAATGGAAACAAAGCTGGGTGATGCAGCTACATTCTCCAGGAGTTTCTTCTCTTTACGGAGCATTAACTCGTAAAGATTGTCAGGTCTGAAAACGTCTTCCACGTTGAACTCATGCAGTCGGGCTCGATACTTCTCGAGCTTTCTCTGTTGTTTGGGAGTGGTAGCCATTTCATTCTCCCAGAGGAAATGGAGCCCCTGGAGATTTTCTTGATATTGAAGGATATACAGGAAAACTTCGTCTTCTACTTGCATCTTCATGCGCTCCAAAGCTGTCTTCATTATCTCTTCTACCTTCATCAAAGTTTTAGAAGTACCAGCACCTGCCATTTTCTTCTACTAACCTTGTTTCATAAAGATATTTGTTACTGACCGCTTCAATCTTATTTATAGAACAGGATGAGGAAGACGAAAGGACTCTACTTTTTCGACGTCGATCAATCTTCTAAATTTCAGGATTTATTTAATCTGGTCTTAAGTGTTGTCTTTCTTATTAATGCTTGTATTAAGAGGGAACATTAAGGGTTAAGAAGTTAACTGACAAGACAGCAGTTGATAAATAAGAAACAAGATTCATTCATTAACAGGATCTGAAGAAATTCTCTCTGATTACATCAAGATATTTTTGTTCCATATAGCTCATCCATATGGACACCCATCCTCTTATTGCTGGAGTAGAACTCTTGCCATAGCTGTGTGAGCGGATGAGCTTCCTCAAAGCTCCTCTTTCTTTGTACACCATCAACTGATAGATATGCGGGTCATCAAAGAAATCAAAAGTTTCGGAAACGTGCAAACGTTCCCGGTACTTGCTTATTTTGGCCATCAGTCGTGGAGTATTCACCTCTCCACTATAGTACAAAACTTGAAGTTCCTGCAGTCTTTCCCAAAGGCCTAGCACCTCATCATATATCTGCTCTTTTATAGCAGATCTCATTTTGGCCTCAGCTGCTTCCATGAAAGTCGTAGCATCGTCAGGAACTCTTGAACTTCCAGCTCTTGCCATTTGTGTTTGTTGCTTAAATGATATATGTTTAAATCTAACTGATTTACTTGTATTTATAGCACAGGATGACGCAAGATGAATTGATGACGTCAGCCGACGATTAATCTCCTAAGCAATAAGATTTTCTTCTGTTTTAATGCTTAAACCTTCAGTTTCTGCATGTTTTAAGGGGGAATAATCTGATTTAAAATGATAACTGAGAAGTCAGTTGTTAGCAAAGTCTCGACTGAACTCGCTCAATTTTTATTAACTGACAGTTCAGTTGAGAATTTTTCTAATCTTCTCACATACGTTATTCATTTAATCATATTTTATTCAGATGTACCAACGTGACTGATTTACCAGCATTAAATGCTCTCTGACAACCAATCAGAGGTTGCAGCGTGACACTTTCCAAATCATTTGAATTATCCACTTGCTTAGTACACACATACACACGTTTTTTTTAAATTTTTCATGGACTGACACGTGTCCGATAATTCAAACAGTCACACATTTCATTACTTTACCCGCTTAAATTCAGTTCATCGTCCTTACGCTTTCAGCTATTCTAAGTTCTCAGAGTTTATCACAAAACTTATTCTCTCTTCGTTTCAGGATTCTACGCATCTTCAGAAATGGCGAATCAAACACCAGCATACATAATGAATGCAATGGCGATAAATTTTGGATCCATTCTATCCTTTGGGGACACTGAAGTAAAGAAAGTATTTCAAAAACTAGACACAGCTGGGTTGAAGAAATTCTTGGGCCAATATTCTCAGGAAATATACGTAAAGGAGATTCAAGAATTCTATTCTTCTGGGCAAATCAATGATGCTGGAGAAATTGTTTCAACAATCAACAACCAACAACTGATAATATCCGAGGATTTATTCGGAGAAGCCTTTCTACTGCCATCTGATGGCATGACCCTTCTATCAGAGGTAAAAGCATCAGACGTAGAGGAGATGCAAACTAAACTCTCAACTGATGGGCAGAAGATCAAAGTCTCAGACCCAAAGAAGGAACTAAAGCAAGAGGTACAGTTGTTAGCAGATATTGTTGCAAAGGGTCTTCTCGCTAAAGCAGGTTCTTTCGCTGCTTTGACCCTTGAGAAATTTCAAGCCATGACGATCATCATGACGGAACGGGAGTTTAACTGGAAACATTTTCTGTTTACAATTTTGAAGAATATGTTTGTCTCACCGAAAAAGTCTAAAGGATTTGCTGTGCAGATCAGTTATTTGATGAAAGTCAAAGGTTTGGTGGGTGATGATTCTGAGACAACGGCAAAGTTCAAGGTCTTTAATGCCAAAAACTCCCAGCCCATCAAAATCAAATTGGATATCTCCCCTGCTAACTTTATTGAAGTAAAGAAGGAGATAGGAGATCAACAGACTGCTCCAAAATCAGTTAAGAAGGCCAAATCTTTGGCTCAATCGAAATCAGTTAAGAGAAAACTGATAATAACTGAATCTGAGTCCGAGGAAACTCCTTCACCTACAATATCAAAGAAACCAAGGACTCGTAAGTCCAAACCAGCAAAATTTGAGGTCAATGTTCTTGCTGAAAAGACTCCTTCTTCAAGTACTCAAAAGCCCATTGAAGCAGTGCCCTTAAAAGTGGTTATTCCGGGCCAAACTGAAAAATCAGTCTTGATCAAAGCTCCTCAGACTAAGGTCAAGACCCCTGCTGTATTAGCCCAGGCTAGGCCAAAGGGTATTTCAATTATTGAAAGAGTTGAAACAACGAATACTGGACTTGATATTCCTCATATATTAAGTTCAGACAAGGGAAAAGAGAAGCTGATTGAAGAACCCAGACCCACCAACTCCATTCAAACTCACATTGATCTTGTATGGGAACAAGTCAATGATTTTGCTGCTACACAACTTGTGGCATATGATAGCTGGACAGCCTTCAGGACAGAAGTTTTTGCTAAACAACTGAAGAAAAAGTCCCAACTGGACAAATTTATTAAGTTGGAAGACATCGTTCTCAAAACTGTCAAGGCAGCTACAATTGTCCAGGCTCTGCATCGCAGGAATTATTTCTTTGATCAAGTAAGGGCCAAGAAGTTGGCTCAGATTTTGGAATCTCTGAAAAAGAACTACACTCCCACTGATCCAACTGCTTATTCCGATAGAGCCGTGATCACTCAGCTGGATACTGATCTAATCGGAATCCAATCTCAAATCAAATTTTGGGAATTAGATCAGGAATTGGTGTTTCACAAAGGCACGTCTGCTGATGATGAAAGCAATACAGAGATGGTGACTGAGGAACCACAGCAGCAAACTATAAACACTGAACAGGTTTTTCTTTCAACTGAACTGCCAGTTCAGACTTCACCAGCTGCTGAAAAACAACTATACTCTGAGGCTGATCTCTCTTTTGCCACCATCGATGAAATAATCCAGGCAGTAATGCAAGAATCTCCGAAGGATGCTCTTAGAACTGATTCATTTGATCACTCCGTTGATCACTCTATTCCAAAAGATTCTACATTAGCTCAGCTAGATGTATCTGCTGAGAAGTTATCTCCAACTGAAGTGCCAGTTACCGAAACTGATCAATCTAAAGAGGTACCAGTTGTAGAGACCACTGGATCGCCTACTCTTCAAATTCTCTCTTCACCTCATTCAGTACAGGCAGAGATTGCTACAACTGATGTCAATATTTCTCATGAGATGGACAAGACTGATAAATCGTTGATCATTTTTGATCAAGCTACAAAAGGATCAGATTTCTCTCATCCTCCAGAAGTCTCAGACATGGATCTAGTTCTTAAAGAGATCCAAAATATGCAGAATAACATGAACAAAATGGTGACAGCAATGACGAATATGCAAAACACTCAGCTGTCCCACACCTTGAAACAAGATCAGTCTCATGAATTCAATAAAGAGCAATTGACTAAAATACAGGCGGACATTCGTTTATTATGTGCAGCAGTCCTCGAAGTTCAAAAATTCAAAGGAATAGCTGCTTGTATTACTACTTCTCAGAAATCTTCTAACAGTAAAGTTGATGCAGTTCAGACACTTATGTCCAGAAAAATGGATGCGCTACAGCTGCTCGTCCAGACTTCAATCGAAAATTTTTCTACCTCCATCTCCGTTCTATCAAATCACGTGCAGAGATTATCAGTTCAAGTAGCCCTGTTTGACAAAAAGGGGGAAGAACTGAAAGAGCTAATCAGGGATGAACTGAAAGAACTACTGAAGAAACAGAGAGAAGCCTAAATCTCTTGTTTATTGTATGATTCAGTTATGAGAATCTATTCAGTTTACGTTATTTACAATGGAGTCAGTTACTATTTCCTATGTTACTAAGTTTTGTCAAACACCATAAAGGGGGAAATTGTTGGAAATATTATTCCGGAGTTTGACAAATTAACCAACTGAACCAAGTAACTGAATCAAGCAACTGATTTACGCATTGAAGTTACTAACTGGTTACGTAACTGATCGTTCAGCTATTATTTAAGCGCCTCAACCATCGATCAGTAAAGTGTGTTCCTAACTGAACACGTCATCAATTGATTGCGACAACCGACATATAGTACAGTCTAACTGCAACAGTAGTAGTGGAACGCCGCATTTCAGAAAGTTGCAGTGTACGATCTGTCAGAGAATATCGACGTGGCAAACAATGGCTGTTATTCAAATAAATGTTACCGTTGACAGAAGCCTATAAATAGTCGAAGAGAGCAGATGAAGAACTACCGATTCTGAACTACTCATTTTACTTGCTGTTACTCTGCGAAAATATTCTCTCAACTTCGTCAAATCAAAGCTCAAGCTTATCAGTTTTATCAGTAGCATTCAGGCTACGTTTTGAGCTAGAAAAAGCACTTTGTAATCTTCGATAAATTGTACAAGTTGTGCTAAGATCAGTTGTGATCTGTAAAAGATTTGTTAACTAAGAGTTTCAGTTTTGGCAATAGATAAGTCCAAACTGAAGTGGGTCAGTACACGTTATTGTATTTGATCAAAGTCTTTTAGTGAATATCCTATCTTTGTAATAGAAGGGGTGACGTAGGAGTTATTCAAGTCTCCGAACATCCAGAAACATTTCCTGTGTTATTTACTTTCAGTTATCCATTCTATCTTTCAGTCAGTTAGTTTTCCGCAACTGTTTTATTCAGTTTAACTGATTGTTATCGACCGACGAGATACTTGAGTCAGTTTGTAACAAAACTGAACCCAACCTTTCGAAGAAGTTTTAATTTAGCAAGTGTTTATTCAACCTCCCCCCCCCCCCCCCTTCTAAACACTTTCACCTTGAGTTAACCGATCCTATCAGACTGATACTGATTGAATTGAGAGAATTGAGATATCAGTTGAAAGATTTATTTCCTGAAGAGTTAGAGTTACATCTGATTATATGTTTCTCTGTAAAGTACTTCAGTTCCATTTATGGGGTGATAAATCATGTGCTCGGAAATGTTCTGATGATTTTATGCTCGGTTTATTTATGACATTTTAATATATTCGCAGCATATGATTGATTGAACTGAATAGTGTAAATGATATTGAATGTTCTGGGAACTGAGATTGTTATATACAGAATTGTTCGGATATGAACCGGGATTGTAACAGATTGTATTCAGAGTCTGTGATATCTGAAGATGGTATACTGATTGATTGTAGCACAGTGAGACCGTGATCAGTGGCTGAGAACGACATTGGATATGGCAGAATTTTCAAAATGTCAGAAATTGCGTTTTATGCAGTTATTAGATCAGTATTTCGTATTGATATTTGAATCTGATCCGATATTGTTATCATTCTGAGTCCGTGTTTGATAACGATCGTTATGAACCGTTGAGCTTATATACAGTTTAGTCGAGTCAGAACTGATTTTGAAAATTAAAGCAGTTCAGAAGTTTGATCAGACTGTTCAGAACTTGATTTTGATTGTCAGAACCGAATACCAGGTAGGTATTTTTCTTTAATTTATATTATTAGCTGATTTGTTTGTGTCAGATATTCGAATTTCCAATGACAGGTATTGCCAGATGCACACAGTAGGAGATTCAGTATTATTCTGGTAACAGGAAATGTGTGATAATTCGAATAGACAGTTTTGATATAAACAGATGAACTCAGTTATGTCAGAATTTGTATTGAAATGTCTAAATCGCTGACAGATGAAGACAGAAAGGTAGAAACTTTTAGATTAATAATTTTGATTATTGATTTCTAAATAGAAATGGGAGTACATTTCTATGGATTGTGTGATGACACTACTGCAATCTTGCCAAGATAGTGGTTATGATTGAACGATTGTTCAAATCTGTATAGATTCTATTGTACAGGATGACGTACAAATATGACCAGACGACTGAGAGATATGTCAGACAAGGAGTCAGATTGTATTAAATGCCAAAGTTTATTTTATCGGACTGGAATTTTCGTTTGATTTTATACTTTTGGCTGAGTGTATAACATGATTTTTCATCTATGATTTATAGATTGAAAGATAGTCGGAGTGAACTATTCTGATACTGGAGGATATCCAGGAAATGTAGTGCTGGATTTTAGCACTAGTTGACATGATTCATTGTCACTTGTGAACTATTGTACGATAATAGCTACTAGATGAGTATCGAAATAGCTTTAATCAAAGTATTGTACAGTGAGAACTGTGAATTTCCTTCGTATGGGAATGATATTGCAGTGATGCCTGAGATTGGATTTAATAAGATCAGAGATCTGATAAAGAAAATGAAACTGATTCAGAAGAAAATGAAAACAACTCAGAATTAATAGATTAAACATGCTAACGTCGGACGATGACTGTTGGTATTTGAAGCCGAAGATTGAATATATCTTTGACTAGGATTAACAAATTTGATAGTAGATGCCAATACTGATTTGTTATGAACTGGAGATTAAGATTACGGATGTTGTATAGCCATTGTTCTGAGATTGATTTTATCACGAATGATGTTGTTGATATGAGCTTATTGCAGTTTCTGTATAACACGAGTTGAGTGTTTGTGATTTCGGGGATGAAATCATATCTTAGAGGGGGAGAAATGTAATGCCCGAGAATTTGATTACCGTAATCTGAAATGATTTGAGTATAATTACTGTAATCAGACGTTGATTAATTGCCAGAATTGTGATTAGCAAATATCACAGGAATCAAATAAGACATGAGAGATGAAGCCGGGCGTCGGTGTATTATAAGCTAAGATGTTGGACAAAACATCTGGCGCCCGAGCGGTAAAGAGTTATCGCCCGAGCGCCAGCGTGGGATAAAATGATATCTGGGCAGTGTGGTTCGCGCCCGAGCGGCACATTTCAACCGCCCGAGCGCCAAGGTACAAAACGGAGATGCTTGGGCAGAAAATGCCGCGCTCGAGCGGTATTTTCTTACCGCCCGAGCGCCATCTGGAATTCAAGAAAAGTGAGACACGTCTCATATGCATGCAATTGGATATATATATATATATATATATATGTATATCCTTTACGTTTTCTTCAGAATTAAACGAGGAAGAGGCAAGAGAAAGGTTTCAGAAACTTTCGAAGAAATCCTTACGCCTTTTGTGAGAAATCCAACCGTCTGATTTTGAATCCGACTTCAGTACTGTGTTCTTATCAACGTAGGCTACAACTGGACGTAAGTTTTGCTACGTTTTGACATGTTTTGAAATTAGACTATTGTCAGATTTGAATAGAATTCATATATGATGTTCTTGTCATGTTAGACATCATAGAATCGAAGTCAGATTGAGAAACAGACTGATTATGTAATTGTTATGATTTTTGGATTCGATTTGACTGAGAATTCATATCAGATATGTATTGTTATTGAGATTATGACTGATATCGATATCTATTATGAGTTCTGGTATTATATCTGTATTGTTCGGACTGACGGGGATTATCGAGACTGTATTGTTATACCGTCGAAACATCAGTTGGTTGGTATTGATCAGATTCGGTATTGATTTAGATTGGATTGTGATACCGTATGTCAATTGACATTAATCAGATTATGTGTTTTGATTTGAATTGATCAGAACAGGTTCTGAATTGAGTTGTTATTGATATTATATCTGTTCGGTATTGTTATTACCAGATTGGGAATGGACCGAGATAGAGTCGGGACTTCTACTTCTTCTTCTTCTGAGCGAGAAGATAAATGTATAAATTAATGTTGAGTTGGGATTGCACAACTCGAGTGAGGTTTGACTCGAGTTTCCCTAAATCACATACTTTACTTATTGCATTGATATTTGCATTGAGTTGATTGATATACTTGTTCTCTTGAATTATAGATGACAAGTGTTAGACGAGTAATCTTGTGACAGAAGTACCTGATAGTGGCAGGTAACCACGATTACATTGCACGATGTCACATGTTATGGTGATAGACCATAGTCTATGACGGATGCGTCTGGACACTTGATGTTTGGTTATATCGACTTGGATAGAACTGGAGTCTTTTCTATTATTGTTTGTCGATATAGGAATGCCACATCTGGACATCGGGATCCCTAGGTTAGGATTGAGTCTAGTCTAAAATGTGGAGTCACGAGTCTGAGTGACAATTATATTGATTTATATTTATTGATATTGATTATGTTTCTGAATATGGTTCATGTTCCTCGTTGTTCCTGATATTGATACATGTTTAGAATAGGAGTTATTCTTGATATTGAGTATGTTCCTGATATTGGTACATGCTTAGAATAGAATTTATTCTGGATATGGAATTATGTTCCGGATTAGGGTACATGTATAGAATATGATTTATTCTTGTTATGGATTGATATCATGATTTTGATATATGATATGATTTTTTGATATATGCTTTTATATTGTTTATATGATGGCATGTATACATGATTTATACTGGGATATTTATATCTCACCGGAGTTATCCGGCTGTTGTCTTGTTTGTATGTGTGCATGGAACAGGTGGGATAGAAGCGGGGTCAGGACGAGAACGAGGCTGGACTAGATAGCGTGGAGATCCGGGCTTTGAAGCAACGTAGGATTCAGCACGGACTTGTAGTTGAACCTAGTCGGATTATTGTAGATCATACAATAGTTGTATGTGATATTTAATATGTAATTTGAATTTAATTACATTATGTTTCCGCTGTGTAATTTTAAAAAAAAAAATTAGACTCTGTTTATACTAATTGATTAATTAGTCATAATTATGATTTAGAACGTGATTAGCGTCCGGGTCCCCACATTTCTTCTCTACTAGCATGGACAGTTATTGCGCCCAACAATCTATCTCTCAATAATTATACGTATTGCAATAAATGACAATCAAACTCATAACTTTTTCTCTGATACCAATTATAAAACCGAACGTTTGTTGTTTTACGAAAAGATATAGATGAAGGTAATATTGCAACTTAAATATTTTAAGCAATACATCAGTTTAATAATCACGTTTCAATTGACCTACCAACATAGAAAATTATTCCACCCAAAATATTTCTTCTTTTTTTAGTCTATATACATAATGTACATCATACCGTATATGTAACGTCCCGATAATTTGAATGTCCACGTGAACCACATGCATGCAAATTATTCAATTTCTTTGGTATTTTATTTAATTGTTTTAAATCTTTAAATGCATGTTTATTTCATTAATTTGTGTTTTAATTCATGATTTATTTAAAGTTCATGCAATCTAGGATTTTATTTAATTATGGATTTAATTATATTTTTTTTATGTATTTCATGCATGGTTATTGCATGGTAGGATTTAATTCAGAAAATTTTCATAAGTTCGTGCATTAGGGTTCTAGGTGTATTTCGCGCCTGAACGAGGATCCGAGATAGGAGAATTTTCAGGAAAATTATGTTTATTCCATGATTAATTTTTATTAATTAAAATAAGATGTTTTTAAGAGTATTTTCAAAAGTAAGATTTTATTGGGTATTTTTACCAGGAAGATTTTATTTTTACGGTACGCGAATTTTTATCGAAGCCGGGGACTTTTTAAGGTTTTGGTTAATATTTTCAAGGACTTAACAACATGAAATATTTTTCGGGAGCGTGTTTGAATTTAACGAGCCAACTTTAAGCACATCGGGCTTAAATATTCTTTTAAATCTTTAATTGTCAAGATGAGATGCCATTAACCTTTTCAATTATTATATCATCAAACCTAATCACCCCTTAACCTCCCGTAACCCCCCACAGCCGACACTCACCCCTTTTCCATTCAAAATCCTCTCGGTTTCATCATATTCTTGCTGAAAGCTTCGGTCATCTCCTGTCTTGCAAGAAGATCATTCGGCGTTGCATTGGGGAGAGGATCCTCTACTGTGGAGAGAGAAACATTATACGGTGTTGTGCGTGTGTATTGTCAAAACTTCTTTTTTAAACTTTTGTTTCTCTTATTTTGGCTTGCTCAATTAATTAATTAGGACAAGATAAATAAAAATAATTATCATATATTAATTTTTAAATATTCAATTAATTCATGCAAAATATATTACTGTTAAAATTTTAAAAAACTTACAGAAAAATTAAATTAAACCAAAATCTCCAAATATAATAAATCAGTGATAAATTAATGATTAGTTTTACTTAAAAAATAAATTTAAACAAAAAAATTTAACTAAAGGGTAAATTTTTAAATAATTATTTATATTAAATTTTTGTTAAATTTATTTTGTATGAAATATTATATATAGTTTAATTTTATTAAGTTTAATGATTTTAAAATTAAATTGTATTATATTAATAATAATACTTTTACTAGTTGTAACAATATTTTTTGTAACATTTATCTGAATTAAATGATCTTAACAATTTTGGTTTAACAATAAACGGATATAAACAATACAAATGCATCATTAATTTTCATGTATTTCACTTTTTCGAGACAGTATAAAAATGAGATAATTATTAATTTAACTTAATAAAATTAAACCATATATAAATATTATTTTATACAAAATAAATTGAATTATTTAAAAAATTAATACTTTATTTAAATTTTTTGTTCATATTTAATTTTTTAAGTCAAATTATTCATTAATTTGTCATTGAATTATTCTACCGAAATATTTGATATAATTAAATTTTTATGTTTTTTTTTATTTTTAATAGGATCGATACACTTTACGTCAATTAATTCATTATTTAAAAAATAATATATAATTATTATTTTCATTGTCTTAATTAATTAATTAATTAAACAAACCAAAATGAGGGAAATAAGAAAATAATAATAATAATTTGATAGCATGGTGTTGTTTTAAATGCACATTACACTGTGTTGTTTCTCTCTCCACAGCAGGGGATCCTCACCCGTTGCATTGTTGCTTCATTCTTCAACCGTCTTGCGTTTGCACATCATAAGGCGCGCTTTGTATTATCTCTTGCTGCATCATAAACGTTTTTATATGCTGGAGAGTGCATTCATGTATGACAATTCCGATCTAGCTTAGTTCATGAAGAAATTTCGGTTTTTTTACGTACGTGCTTGCACTTTCTTGATTGCTACTCACTAATTCCTTAATTTGGTTGCAAGGGGGCTGTCGTGTGTCATGTTGAGGGGTTCCTTATGCCAAGGGTATGCTGTCATATGGTTGGGTCTGAGTTGTAAGGGAGGTACGCTAGGAATGGTTAAGATAGAATGGAGTTTGTATCGGTTTTGGGGTAGAGCGTGTGCCAAGGACCGATCCAGCAACACAAGAACTGATCTGAGCCATGGATTAGATCCTTGAGGATCTGAGACAAGGCCTGAAAGGGGCTCGATACTTGCTGGAAGGTGGGATCGATCGGGTGAAGGGTAGGATCGATCGGTGCTTTTGGGGGCTTCTCGGTAATTTTTTTATTATCGAGGCTAGAGGCGTGCATGGGGGCGGTGGTTTGGTTCTGATAGGGGCTTGGGGTCTGGTCTAGGTCCTCGTTAGGTTGTCTAATGGCTGGTGCAAATGGATAGCTTGAGGCCTGAGTTGGAAGAGGAAATAAATGCATGAGGTGGTGAACTAGGATAGGACCGATGGTTGGGCAAGTTCTGGAAATTCAGCCGTGTGTTTAGGGGGCCTACTATCATTGTTTTAGGACCTTTTGAGTGCTTTAAGATATGACAAAAAGTTGGGAAAAATTTGGTAGAGTTTCGAGTCGATTCGGGTTAAAACCGGGACTTCGGCCTAAATTTTAAAACGAATCGGTTAAGTTGTAATATGGGCTCGAGTTTATGTCTAGGAACGCTTATAAATATATTTTGGAATATTTTAAGGAGTTTGGTAAGCTTCGGGTCAATTTTAGAGGTCCAGGGTTGAAACGATAATTTTCGGGTTTCCAGGGGCAAAATGGTCATTTGGCACCCAGGGTGAAATTTTGGTTAATGCAGCGCCCTGAGCACAAATATATGACATTTTGAATGATTATGCATCATTTTTACGATTTTTACGCAATTAGGATAAATACATTGCATGCTTGTTTTAAAGAAAAAGTTACGCATATGCATGTTTTTATTAAGTGATGAAAATGATGATATTTTTGAATGATGGGAATTGGTTGTAACTGACGATATATATGTATACGATGACATGAGATATGATGAGCTGAGGCCCGGGCTCAGTGGGCGGGTAATGCTGTCGCTGATGTCCCCCGCCACCGGGTACCACGGTTTTTATAGATGGATCCATCGAATAGAGCTGATACGATAGAGCTGATACGAAAGTCACAACTAATGAACTGAATTCAATTAAAAGAAAATGTTTAAGTTTATGATGACACGATGAGCTGTTTTGACACGTATATGATGATATGAGATGACATGAGTTTAGACGACATGATTTTATACGACACGTTTACGTTATGCTTTTAAGTTCATGAAAGATATATTGAGTATGATATTTTTCACTGTTGTGTGCTATGTATATGTATTTGTTATTAACGGTACAGGTGTGTTGATCTTTAGACTCACTAGGCGTGTGTGATGCAGGTGAGCTTGTTATTGAGAGGACTGGAGGTGCTGAACACTGAGTAGACAGACCTGGTGGGGTGACACGACCCGAGGACCACATGTTTTTCGCATTTTGTTTTTATGAGATTTGAGATGATATGAACATTTTTATACGCTGGTTTTGATACGCTTATGATTTTCACAATTTTTACTCATTTATGTTTACGCATTATTTTTATTGTCAAATACTGAAAAGATTTTTAAATGTTATTTCGAAAATGCGAGCTTTCATTTTTTTAAAAAAAATATTTCCGCGCTTTTAAAATTAGTAGATGTTTCAGTATATATGATAAGAATTATGATTCATATTTTTGTTTTAACTATTAAAAACCAATTTATCTTTTTTATTTTTTCTAAACAAATATATGAAAAACCCTTTCTTTTTAATTAAATTTCTTATCAAAAAATAGTTTGACAACATTATATAATTTTTTTTCCCTAAATAGAAAACCTAAATAAACTATCAAATTAATGTATAGAATTTTCATTTTTCCCTAGTGCTTATGATGAATACCAATAATATACGTACTACAAGTCTCCACTCAATTATCTATTTATCTCAACAGTTTGCGACTAAGTTAGAGTCATATATATATATATATATATATATATATATATATATATATATATATATATATATATATATATATATATATATATATATTCAACTTTAAAAGCAAGAAAAACAAGTTGCAACAAATGATTTAAAGTGAAATTTCTTTTCTGAATTTTATGTATAAATATGTCTCTTGTGAGACGATCTTACAAATTTTTATATGTGAGACGGTCAATCTTATCGATATTCACAATAAAATACGACCTGTAAGACAATCTCATGTAAATTTTACCAAAATATATGTGTTTCAAAATTTTCAACATAAACATCATTTTTAATTCTGTTGAACATTTGATTGATAACAAATAAAATATTCTCACCTATTTCTTGCTGGTATATACAAAACGACCAAAAAACCTTGATCCCATCTCCCTCTACGCGATGCATGTCTTTATCAGTCACTCTTGGCAATTCGTATGGTAACGAGTCGTTTGGTCAGACAGTGACGGGGTCTTGTGGGAGACCGCGTCATCGCGAGCGGCCCATTGCCCCTTTTCCCGTATTTGTCTACTTCACTGTTTGTGGACACTTTCTAACCCCAAAGAGTTTATGACTTTGCAGTGTAATGTACAGAGTGTTTTAGATCAGCGAGTTTTTTTTAGATCAGTTTATCACTATAAATACAATTACAGCGGTTACGTGAGTGTAATATGCTACATTTACGTACAATTACAGCGGCTCTAGAAAGAGAATTCTTGGCTTTTTACGTACAATTTCTGGGTATTTTTGTGTGGATTTATCTATTAGTTTGCTTGAAGGAGATTATTGTGGTTTGAGAATGATGGGTTCAAGTGGGATGAAGTGTTGTATCTTTGTAATTGTGTTTCTCTTCCTCTCCACCTCTTTCGAAGCTTCTCCTTTGATTTCAGGTTTGTGGGTTTCCATTTGTTTGCCCGATTTGTGAAAAGCTGATCTCTTTATGGAAGTTTTATGTTTTTTGGTTCAATTGATGACGCAGATGGTATATTTGGATCCCACGATTCAGGTGGAAGGAGGCTCCTTCAGGCTAAAACACGTACGGTTCTGGGTTCCTTCATCCTTGCTTTGCCTTTTCCTTAGTTTTTTGTTATTCACCTCCGATTTTTTTTTTTTTAAAGATTATTGCTTGGGTGGGAAATAAATTGTATGTTTAATTTTGATCACTTCGAGGAAATAAATTATTTATGCAGATGTAAAATTATTGTCGAGTTGTTTTAAAATAATATATTTTTTTTATGATATAATATTTTTTGGAAATGACCAAAAGTTTAATAAAAAGTAATTATTGCTTTGAGACTAAAGAGAAGGTGTTAAAGATTGGAACTTGGACATAACTCAATCCCAAAAGCTAGCTCAAGGGGGGAGGATTGTCCAAGCCAATATATACCACTCAAAGGTTATTTATCCAACCGATGTGGGACAATTAACAGAAGGATATATCACTAAATAGAACATCTGGTTGATAAAATCTTACTTAGGTGAGTACTATGTCACTTCATTTCAACGGGTAAGATCTTGTCACACATACAGTTTCAAAAAAAAAAGTGTGTCCTATATATGTATGGACAAATCTTTATCATTCATCCTATTATGGGGACAATAAACACATGAGTAAGATGAAATAAACCAGAACATCTTAAAAATTCTCTTTTGTTATGTAATCACTGAATAGAACATCTTAAAAACTAAATATTTGAATGATAGTTAGATTTGGTGACACGAGGTTCAAGCATGGCTTGGTGTTTTCTCAAGTCTTTCTTGTCACTAGCGATTCTGACATCAATAGTATATCATCAAACAAATGTACAGTATTGTGTTCAAAATCATGCGTACATGAAATTTGAATATAATAGATCGGTGGGTTTCATTTTCAAGATTTTGATTTTCAAATTTAGAACAGACTTGTTGATTCCCTGCTTTTTGCTTCCCACAGAATGCCCTGTAAACTTCGAGTTCCAGAACTATACCATCATCACTAGCAAATGCAAAGGACCCGAGTACCCACCTGACCTATGTTGTTCTTCCTTTAAAGATTTCGCATGTCCGTTCGTAGATTATTTAAATGACTTAAGGAACGATTGTGCTGCAACCATGTTCAGCTATATTAATCTCAACGGAAAGTATCCAGCGGGTCTCTTCGCCAGTATCTGCCGAGAAGGGAAAGAAGGGCTTGAATGCCCTGAACTGCCTGCATCATCAGCAGTGCTATCAAATAAAGATAACAAAAATCTGAGCGGGAACATAAGCGAACTGCTGCCAATAACAATGCTTTTATTGGCTTCCCTTGCATTAACTCTGCAGTATTTTTTAAGTTTCCATGTTTTCAGTTCGTAGTACGATGGCTTGTTTCTTTGTATCTTCCTTCTTCGAGATTGCCCGAATTCTTTTATCTGTTCCCTGGAGGATATGCAAACGAGTTTTCATTTTCTGTGATAACTAATCGTACATAAGCACTATATTGATCGCTCATCTCTTTTGATGGGATTTTTGGTTCTTCTGCTATATTGGTGAACAGTTTCAATCTTGACAGTACCTGATTTCTGTGTCTTTCTAATTTGCTAGTGAAACTCCCTACATGATTGGAAAAACAATGCAGCTACCTTTGAATGGATTTCATTTTTAAGTGAATATAATTATATATTTATGTGACATCGTAAATTTTAATATTGTCCTTCGCTTAGAGCAAAGTGTTTTCGTAGACGAGAAGAATAGAAAAAGTTGAAAAAAAATAAAAGAATTTGACAGTGAGATTATTACTTTTTTGTGCATTTTTTCAGTCATTATTTGAGCCTAAAATCATTTTGATCCCTGATGTTTCATAGAAATCTTTCTTACATATAAATTTCTAGATGCCTTTGCTAACTTAACATTAATTTATCATTGAAAACAACAATTTTACCCAAAAAATCGTGCCTGTAAGAAAAATTATATTTGTACTTTTTTTGTGGACTAAAATTGTTTTGATCCCATTCCACTGGTTTTTAACTAGAAAGTAATATCAATGTCTACAATTCAGAGTTCAATGGATATTTTTGATACATTTGTGATCAAGATTGCTTAAAACCAACTCAAAAGGTTTTAGATCAGTCTAGTTGACCCAAATTTAGAACAAGAAGGAAGAATTTTTAGCCAAACAAGTCAATCTACACAGGTATAGTTAAGTAAACCAAAGTATTGGAAGCCTATGACTAAAAGACCAGTCCATATATTGGCCCATCAAGCTAAACCCAAATACTTACGGATAAGACTTGAAGTTGTTAGAATCCCTGTAACCGTAAAACAGAATTAGTTTGATACGTGTCATGATCTTATTAGCTACTAGTGTGTATTTATGTTCAGCATCACCTTGTAAATCGTTTCATTTTGTTTCTTTCTTCCTTGTTTTCTAACTGGTATCAATCCATTACAGATGTGTTATGGATGTCGACTTAGAAATAAGACTAGTTATATCCATTTAGAAATGTCAACCTTCGCACCATCTAAAAAGTAGTGGCAAAAATTTGTGGGAGACGGTCTACCGGTTGTATTGACAGATCTCTTATTTAGGTCATCCATAAAAATTACTAATTTTTATACTAAGAATATTATGTTTTATTGTGAATATCGATAGAATTGACCCGTGTAAAAATTGGTTAGATTTTATCACAAGAGACCTAGTTTTCATATCCGTAAAAGGACTGTTCTTACGGCAAACCCGAAGCTGAGAATCAAGAAATTCTCCCAAACCCCGGATATTTCTTGCAAAAGCTCAAAGCTTTTCAATCTTTTCATGGTACCAAATTCAGGTATTTCGGGATTTTAGTATTTTCTATCACTAATTAGATTAAAGTTGTGATCTTTGCCTTCCGATGTATCAATTGCATTTGGATGTTAGTTAACGGGTATTACGATTGGTGGGTGTATTGCTTCATTGATGATTTTGAGTTAATGGTGAAAGCATAATTTACTGAATGGGCAACGGTTTCAGAAGTAACCATATTTGGACTACTTTTATTGACTGGTATGATTGTTAAGAAGTAGTTCCTTTTTTAAAAAAAAAAATACTTTGGAAGATAAGCTGAAGCACACCCTAATTTGCCATTCTTGGTTTTGTAAGCATCTTTACTTTTTAAATGACATGTTGAAGTACAAGCTCTAAATTTCATAATTGTAAAAAGCATACAAAATATGCACCTCAAAGTTATCTGGTTTACAATTGGCAAAATCCGATATTATGGCCATCTATCCCTTCTTGTGTCAAATCAGCTCATCGATATCAGAAGTAATGAGCGGGCCATATGTTCCCAATTTTATGGGAATAGTCATGAGTGTTCCATCCTTTTACATAGCTCTTTGATAATCACACTAGAAATTACATGATACAATTTTTGAACAAATTAAATTGGTTATCAGAGTATGTTTATGATATATGCAGTCCGGAGAATTTTTCCTAGGTGTTAGCAACAACTACATGTAGTGTTTGAAAGTGTTGGTCAATTCAAAGGTTTTACCATTTTGCTTGATCTGACTTGTGCTGTGAGGAACATTCATGTTTTCAAGTTTCCGTCCTCTATTACCATCTGACTTGTGCTGTGAGGAACATTCATATTTTGATCCATCTCCAAGACTCCAACTTTCCGGAGCCTTCAAGTTTCCGTCCTCTATTACCAATGCGTCATTTGTGTTGCGAAAATGTTATGTTACTTTATCAGTTTGAGCAGTTTTATTATCTTCGAAAAGAAGAACCATCAAACTCTGTGTCTGGTATCCTCACACTCAACTTTGATTATATTCTAACCATTTTCTAGTTACGCTGAACCATTGGTGTTTGTTTCATGTTAATGAATTAAGCAAGCAAGAGTGGCAACGGATTCACATTGTCACATTCTCCTAATAGTGGTGTACCAAATCATGTTTTGGATTAGGCTTTACTAGCTATATCTTTTTTTATTTCAACGGATCCGAGGAGTTGAAATGTGTCCTTTATCATATTCCCACATCACCAAATACATCTCAAGGTGATAGTATTTCCTGTGATGCTGCTCCAGGTTTCCATTAGAAGTACCATGCACCCAAAAAAGGTACTGGTGACAATATTGGAAAGCTATGGAGCTGACTTCCGGATGCCGAAAGAGTATTCAACTGATTTGCTGTCTCTGGAACAACCATTTTAAGTGCTAAATTGATAAATGAGATGAGATATCAATCACTCCCACTCCAAAACATTAACTAAGATTCTTTTGCTGTTGAAACTATCTATGGTATAATGTTGGAAAACATATTGATGATTTAAAGTTGGGAGTCTATCTCCATCTCAAGTTCAGTTGTGGTGGTATTCAGGTACATCAGGAAAGGTGAAATCTTCGATCATGAATCATCCCACCATGTGTAATCTGGCTGGACTTAGTTTGTCGTTGCTTGGGGTGTCGATCTCGGAAAAGAAATCCCATCTCTTGGTCTTTACCACCCAGCAAAATGTGCCTTTGGCATATTATTTAAGTTGCTTTTGCTTTGAGTTTTGTTTCTCTCTGTTCGTAGAAAGGAGACCGACACCCCAAAAAACATCCGAGGTTCATGAGTGAGTTAGGAAAGGTATAATCTTGTGAGGTATCTTCGAACTATTCAGCTCATTTTTGTTTGTACGACTTTCATATTTCACGTTTTATTATGAATAAATTTATGTATGAATATTTTGATTTTTTTATTAAAGAAAAATATATCGGGCAGCTTTTCTACACCGTGTTTTAAATCAGTAGAATGAAACGGTGGAATTATATTATAGTAACTTGAAAATTTAAAATTTACAGTTTCATATTTGAATTAATATTTTGGCACCAACACACAAGTACAAGAACCACCATTTGAAAGACAAATTTGTCTTTTCACAATTCGAGGAATCTTTGTTCACGATCCACGGACATAGATTTGATCTGTTTAAATAAAATTCCTAGCCATTTCCAAGCAAGTTCATCCACGAGCAAGTCACATTCCATGGGAAGATGAACATCAGCCAAAATGATGGAAACCGTGGGATTCCATGAAAACCTTCCCAGGTCGTTTTGCTTGAAGAATGTGTACATTTATACCCAAACCAAGAATCTAGACTACCAACTAATGTTCAAATAATATTTCTCGTCCATTGAACATTTGTAACCGATCTTCTGAGAGAAACCTTGCACAAGATGGAAAACTCACAACATTTCTTGGAGTATATCTTCATCTCCGGATTGTGGAAGCGAGAGCTTCATGTAAGAGTCCACTCGACCAACTCCTTCAGCCACTGCAGCTCTAACTTTCTGCAGGTATGCGAATTGTAGTTACTCTTTCGGGTTCCATAGAAATAGAAAAAGAAGGGCTTAACACATGGGAGTCACAATGTAAACTTTGTGATCTGTTTTTGTAAGATATCATTGAATTTCACTAAGTTCCTTTGTGCTGGTTTGCAGACTGAAGCCGATTAAATTTGTTAAACCATTGGGGGAGTTGGCGAAGAAAAATTATTTTTGTCCTAAAAACAAATGTAGAGAGCAGTACCCTAAATCCATAAGCAAGATTCAAGCTGTTGAACTACCAAATGGAGTGTGGTTACCTTCTCTATCTCTTCAGACAAAAGAGGATTTTCTTTAAGGTGCTGTAATGCTCTGTCTCTTCCTTGTCCCAATCTATATTCAATAGCCAAGTATGTTAAACATGCACTCAACAATTATCTATTTTTTTCAACCAAAAGATAATACAGAGCAAACCTCTGATCTCCATAGCTATACCAAGCACCCTTTTTTAAGACAACATCCGTCATTTCACCACAATCCAATATGCAACCCTGAATGGCAGGTATAAAAATCTTGGGGCAAGAAAAAACCAGGGTAGAAACAACAAACTAATTTTTCATACTCACCAGCTTGCTGACTCCCTCTCCAAATATAATTTCAAACTCAGCTTGCTTGTATGGCCTTGAAACCTGTCGTAGAAAACATTAGGTGAAACCAAGATTCGTAGCATCGGTGTAAACATACACTAAAAAAGACATTACTCAGAAGTCCACGCCATGAATGTCTCTACTCAGGCAGCACATTCAAGAAAGAAATAAATGGCAGCCAGCAATATACATTCATGTGGTTTTGTGGCACTGACCTTACTCTTTTGAACTCTTACACGAACTTTAAGTCCAACATCTTCATCTCCTTTGACCTAGGATAAATAAATCTTTTACGACTAAACCCTAACTCTTTAGAGTAGAAAAGTGTGATATATTATTAAATTGTGTGGTTTTGGGCTTACAGACTTTATCTTCCCGGTAGGGCGTATCTCAAGTCGGACAGATGCAAAGAACTTCAAAGCAATACCACCACTAGTGACTTCAGGATTTCCATAAAAGACACCTATCTGGTTTGAGGAAGGATATCACCAGAATTCAGATGAATAGTTACCATAAGTTTCATGCACAGCACATTTCATACAAAAGAGATCAGACAGTTGCTCCAATATTAGAAGCAAATAACAGTTCTTTGATCAAACATACCTTGTGTCTTATTTGATTCAAGAATACAAGTGTGCACCCAGCTTTAGAAGCATTGCCAGACATCTTACGCAATGCTTGGCTCATAAGTCGAGCTTGCAAGCCCATTTGTTGCATTCCGATTTCACCCTAAGTGGATAATATAGCACAAACAATTTCAATGTTCTAGGAGAAAACCACTGGCTTAGAATACAGAATTTATAAAGTAATACAACTTAAGCAACTTACTTCGATTTCAGCCCGTGGAGTTAGTGCTGAGACTGAATCAATGCAAATGAGATCAACAGCACCAGATCTACACATTCGGTCAGCAACTGACACAGAAACCACATAAACCAGAAGCATATGTAGCAGTACTATATGATTGTGGCTCAGAAAAAAAAGGTCACTATAAAAAGCTGTAATTCATGTCTTGACAACTTAACAAGGAAATAAATTTACTCTCTAGTGCCATTTCTCCATTATCAGGCTGGCAAACAATCAAATTTTCTACATCGACTCCCAAAGCTTTTGAGTATGTTGGATCAAATGCGTGCTCAGCGTCAACTAGCATGGCATTTCCACCAAGACTCTGTATAACACTGAGAAATTTCAGATTGTTTATATACTGCATCGTGGGCAAAAACCAGGACACACGCTATCAACAAATTTTAAAATGTGTTGCATTATATATGATGGATTGTGAATTGCAAATAGCCGGCATAAGTAAAACAAACACACACTAAACCTGGACTTCTGCGATTGCATGGAGTGCTAATGTAGTCTTTCCACTACTTTCTGGTCCATATATCTGACAAAAACAAAGGTTAAAATTTGTCGAGTGTTAAACTGCATGTATTATGCCAAGATTTTCAGTGCCAAAGTTGAAAAACTTATCAATATACATTTAGAGAGGAAAATTTATCAAGCTTTTTCCCCAAATCCTCGGGCCTAATTCTCTCCAACCATTCAAGTTTTGCCATAGTTACAAGGTGACAATGTCTTAGGGTTGATACCCTCCCGCACTGTGCTTAACTCCAGAAACTGGAATCTTGACTACTACTGTAGTGTATTTAGACATAAACATCTTGTGTCAAACCAATTTGACCATACTGCATGCCTTCATCGAAACCTCGATCAAAATTTTGAATCCCGAAAACCAAATTTCAGCAAACAATTTTGGCATGTAAAATGTTTCCGAAAGAACATGTTCCACAGGTAGAATCCAAATGAATTTCAAGAAATAAGTCCAAAACATAGTAATATAAGAGCTAAGCTAAAGAATATGGAGGATATGGACAAAGCAAAACAAGCCAATACCTCCACAATTCTTCCTCTGGGTAGGCCACCGCCTAGAGCAAAGTCCAGCGTCAAGCAGCCACTGGGAAAAGTTTCACTACACAAGGAAAAGGGCATGCAAATAGCAAAAATCCATACAGAGTTGTAAGACATTTGGTCGCGTCTTCATATGCATGCACATTGGGGTAGAGTCAGATTCATATAGTTAATTGGCATTCATGAAAAACACCTACACCAGAGCTCCCCCAGCACTTCCCAGCCTCGTAACGCTTCCTTTCCCAAAAGAGTTATTTATGTCGTTCATAACCGCATCAAGGGCTTTTTGCTGTCCAAAGAATATAAGCTTGTCAGTAACAGTAAAAAGTACAAAAATATTATGAGATTATCTTTGTACATGTCCCTGTTTGCTAGGTCTAACAAAACTACTGGTTTTCCACCCAGGCCAGCAGCGTAGAATCGATTTTCAGTTTCAAGTACAAATATCCCCTGTTTGCTTTGGTGATATAAAATACAGAATCTCATATCTTCACATTTATACTTCCATGGTAGTCCACCATGATGAAACGATCTTAAGATACCATGCTTAGCCCAGGTTGGTGAACTCAAAGGTCAGGGAGTAATTTTCTTATTCTATCAATGATCCTCTCACATTTGTTAACAAGATATCTCAACAATCAACATCATAAAAAAACCAATTAGATGATGGAAAATGTAGAACAAAAGTACATCTTTTACCCTTTGCCTGATAAAAAAAAACCTACGAAAAACCTTAGCTTAACACAGATTTTTTATGTCTATGATGTTCCTTGGGGGCGCTTCCACTCTGCAAAACTTAAATGTTAAATATGCGATACAAACAAACTTCAATCATGGAACTAACATTTCCCCGCCCCATTTGGCTCCCCGTAATTAGTAATACAGTGACTGCAATAAACCAAATCAACTCGGAACATATAATCTTTCTTAACTTTAAAGGTGTTCGGGAATTATACTGGCCACTAACCCGGTCAAGAAAACGAGAGTCCGAGTCATTTGCAAAGGCCCCATTAATTTTCCCATCAAACTCCGCACGAACACGTATTTTCCTCGCCGAAAACTTCCGTCCCACGCGAAACGGAGGAGAGCCTTGAAATAAAACATGAACCAGAGGAGCCTTTGAGAAGCTTGGTGAGCTATAGTTCTTGGATTTCGAGGAAGGATACTGGGTTTTTAACGAGAAAACCAAATCCATTGCTGGATTTATGTTGTATTAATATCGAACTAGGAAGAATCAGGGCAAGGTAACGGCAAGAAGCAGTCGAGGAAAAAGAAGCGTTTTGCTTTGTTCAGAATCTTCTCTGAGAAGCTTTTCTTTCGTGGGGGAAAGCCCAACCCTCGAAGTGGTCCATACTAAGAAACAAATGGGTTGTAAAATGAGCGTGTCTCTGATCCGACTCGAATAACATTTAATTACTTATTGTTTGATAATATTTTGACAAATGAGCGTGTCTCTGATCCGACTCGAATAACATTTAATTACTTATTGTTTGATAATATTTTGACATATATATATATATATATATATATATATATAGAGTAGGTTTCTTGTGAGACGGTCTCACGACTTTTTATCTGTTAAACGGGTCAAAAATGACCCAAATAAGATAGAGTAGATTTCTTGTGAGACGGTCTCACGACTCTTTATCTGTCAAACGGGTCAAAAATGACCCAAATAAGATATTCGTCTATATATATATATATATAACTCAAAACCGTAACAAAAATTAATTGAAATGATATAAACCATGTAAATTTTAAATATAGCTTATATTTTTAAGAGATATCAAATTTAAATTTAAATTTTAGGTAACAAAAAATTAAAAGACTTCACATTTAATCATACATTTATTTCTATTTTCAAATATTTAATACAGTAGATAAATACATTAATACTAATAAATATTTCTTTTTATAGCAATTTTTCGGCGAAAACTTTCAAATATTAAAAAAAACATATTGTTTTTATATATATACAGAGATTTTTAATTAATTTACGATTTATTTCATGATGATTTAGCTCACATAAAATAAAAATTGCTCCCATTGAGATTACCGTCTACACAATCTTTAATTAATTGATAAAATATTTTTGACTAATTAATTAATTATTTTTTAACATGAGCAATGTGAGTGCCCGCCACTACTAATACAATTTATTAAAGTTAAACCTCGTTTACTAACTAATTTTCGTATGGTGGTGAAATTTTTTACAATTCACAACATCCTCAAACCATCCAACTATATATAATATATTTTTCTTTATATTTAATTTTATCACACGCCATTTCAATTTAATAAATTTTGAATTTTACCAGAAAAACTACTTTATTCTGTAATTTTTTAATTGAAACACATGCATCACGTGTGTCACGATCTGCTAGTATTTATATACCCGTGACTCGTGAGCATAAGATTTGTTACTTGTATACTTGCATGGATGTCTCATATGTTCCATCGAGCGAACATATAACCACGAGACTTTGGTCATAGCAAATACATGTGAGTACAACGAAGTTTCTCTAATTACAGCTGAATGGTTACGATAACATTCATTTCCACGAGTCATTGCCTCAAGTTTGAACAAGTACATCTGAGTTGATATGACCCCGTAAAATGCTAAGTTCGTAAAGGTAATACTTATATGTGTACATCGACGTTTTGCAACGAGGTTGCTAGACGAAATTAAGATTTATACTGAAGAACAAAACTCGACGATGGGACGGGGTGGCGGCGGGTTTGTCGTCCCCGTACCCGAATTCCATCCCAACCCCATATCCGTCCTGATTCCAGCCTTTTTGGGTTCGGAGAATTCCCAAACCCGAAACTTCGGGGATCAACTTCTCATCTCCGTCTTCATCCTCGCTTCAAAAATATTAATATGACAAGACGATGACGTATCCAGAAATTTTCTCAAACCAAAACTTATTATTATCTATTATTATTAGTTATGATATTAATATCAATATTAATATTAATAATGTTATTAATATTTTAAAAAATAATATTATTATATTATTATTAATATTAATAATACTATTATTTTATTATTGATATTATTTTCGAGCAAATTCGGAGATGGTGATAGTAATCTCATACCGCCCCGAACTACATCGGAGATTTAAAAAAATCTCTAAACTCGAACCTAAACCCGAATAAATCGAAAATCTCCATCCTCGTTTCGGATTTTCTCACTGAACTCCAGACCCATGGAAAAAGTTGTCGCTTGAGTCTCACTCATGGTTGTATCCCACTTGCCCCATAGATGGAATATTGGATATATATTTCACATGTCACACAATAATGGTCACATTGATGGAATAGTTGTGATAAAGATATTTGACAGTACACACATTTAATGAGTCAGCAAAACATGTAATATAACGTACATCCGACAAAAAAATCTGTTGGGCTCGGAGACATGGCCCATTGATGAACTACCATACTTTTTGACTCAAATCTAGGTAAATTTGAGAGTAATAATATTTTAATCTGGATTTTTTTCATGTTTCTATTTATTTTATATATGACATTTAAAATTAAATGAAAAGATGGGTACCTATTTGGGTGTATTTAGTCATTTTTTTACTTTATTGCGGTGGTGGAAGCTTTTGTGGATGCCTCCGAAGGCCCGTATCCCAACAACAGTTAATTTGAAGATGTTATGTCCGGTAAGTCAACTGTTGTTTATGAATTTTATTGAATCAGTTGTAATAAACAATCTTTATTTTAATATAATTCATTATTTTATAGTTTGCTATTTCTTTATTTGTATACACATGTTAACAACATGGACAAAGACCTTGATTATACTTTAATACAAATGAATCGTAATTCGATACTGAAACTCATTTGTAAGCACTGTATAATCTAAATTTGTTCCTAGTCGATTCAGCCGCCTAAAACATGGATAAATGTCGCTTGAGCTCCAGACTAGCATCTATGATGTTGTGTACCGCGTTTCTTGGTAAGGGCATAGAGATGTCCAAACATGCAGATGGGTAGTCATATGATGATTATACCGAACAAACCTCTTTGAACTTTCCAAGTGGTCATCCTTCATCGAGAAGATAAGTCTGTGGTTATGATTATATATCATTAGTCCTTACGATCCGGGACAATACTGAGGCTCTATATGCTAGGGTTGTGCTTTGACTCGTTTACCTGCTCCAAGAGAGTCATCAGGTGGCGAGATTGTGTACAGTTACGACACGTGTAGGTGCCAATGTATTGTAGTCGGGAATTCACTGCTCACCTACGGGTGTGGATATCCTATGTGTTTTAATGAAATAATAGTGTATGGAATCTCTGGCCAGGATATGAGATATACGTTAGAGAAGGAGTTCTTCAATTGTACATGCGATGCCACTATTTATTCTCAAAGACGTGTCACATAGTTATCGAATTATTATGCAACCCTCAACGAACCAATGGTTGCATATTCGATCAGGGTATATGAGATGAAGGGACCATACTGTACGTTAATCATAATCGACTGGTTCTTGCAGACACTATCAGTGATACCTAGGGAATCATGATGCGATGCTACTAGACACTCTTACCATGATCCGATGAGTTTAATCAGAATTATGATTTCTGACATTCTCATGATCCAATATTGATACATAGAATGGGGCGAATTAGGATAAGCCCAAATAAAGGATTATGTCCTGAATCACAATGAGTTGTGAACTCACGGCTAGCTGTATCCCTAAACCATTGAGGGTCACACAAGCACTTGATCATTTGTTCTCGTTGAGAGAATAAATTCAAGTAGTTGAATTTATATAAAATTATGATATAATAAATTCAAGAAGTTGAATTTATGATAATTAAATTTTGAAAAATAAATTCAAGGATTTGAATTTATGAGATAGTAAATTCAAGAAGTTGAATTTATGAATTACATTTGAGGAGAATAAATTCAAGGAGTTCTGAATTTAAATTATTAAACTTAAAAATTTGAGTTTATTAAATATAATGAAAAGTATGTTTAAATGGGCTTGTAGTAGTACAAGTCCAACATACGAAATAATTAATTTTTTAATGGACTTTGATTAATTAATTACACTAGTTGGACTAGTCCATTTAATTAATCAAGCTCATTAATGTTAATTAAATAGGTCCAATTATTATATTATGTTAATTAGGGCATGGAGGTTTTATTTAAGTGGGAGACCTAAAAACCTTGCCACCAATCCTTGTGATTCTCGAAAATTCCCTCTCCAAAAACCTAAAAAATTCAGCCACCCTCTTCGCAAAAGGGGATTGAGCCGCCTCTCGAATTATTTATCTTAACGTAAAAACTTCTTCCAAATATTATAGTGCTAGTTGGAACTTGGAAGAGGATCAAATCTTCTAGTCATGGATTTGATAGAAGAGTTGGCGAAAGGAGTTTTTGAAGAGCGTTCGTAGGGAATTCATCAAGGGCTATATCCGCTAACCTCGGAATAGTTGGAGCCTTGTGAATTTTTCACCAAAGGTATAACTTCTAACATCCTATGAATGTTTTGATTATAAAAATCATACGAGTGTCCAAAACAAATATATCTTGAATGTCAAGATCTAAAAAAATTTTAGAACTTCCGCTGCATTTGAGCACGAGAAAACCAAGATCCAACAGATGTATCATACACCTGCTTGAGGTATTTTTCCTTTACGCAAAATGTATTATGCCACTACTAGCCATTGCATTCTGTTTTGTGTTGTGGTCTTGTGGATCGGATTTGGTGGAAAAAGATTGTGTTCTTGTAACATTTATGGAACCTAGATTGTGGGTTATTTCTGTCCAAGGTGCTTACGAGGGATGACTTTTGAGCTGTTCTCGTTGATGTGCTGGGATATTTGGACTGATTATTGTAAAATCATTAATCCATTCAGAATCTTCATTTAAAACTGAGTTGAATGTGTCTTGCGTCTATTCTTTAGAAAAGGCTCAAATCGCTGTTCACGACAGCAGATTCAGGGTCCGAGCATGACTGATCACCAATGGAAAGCACCCGAGTATAATATGCTAAAAATGTAAGCATATGCCTGGTGTAAGGTAATAGTGCTGCGGCAATGGTTAGGAACTTTACGGGAGAGGTTACGTGAGCTCAAGCCAAGTTAATCAGGTGGTCGGTTCTATCTTCAGTGCAGAACAGAAAGCTATAAGCTATAACCGAGGGGAGAATTTATACATCGACAGGGTGCTGAAAATACATCTACTTGGAAACCCAAACAACTATTTGTTTGAAAGAAGTCGAGAACCAATAAAAAAAACATCTTATTGTTGAAATAAATATTAACAATAAGTATTTTGTTTTTGAAATATGTTGTATTTTAAATGCTCATCACGAGTTACACATTACAATAACAAAGTTTATCAGGATAATAATATTACAGGCGCAGTAAAATGAAACCTGGAAAGCTTGCATAGACAACTTATTGGACAATGAATCAAATACATAATGATTTCGAGCAAGAGCTAAACAGAAAGCTCTGTTTTGGATATGAGAATACCATCACTATCTGCGTACAACCACTCTCCGTCATGAATTTCCGTCCCCGCGATATGAATCGGGATGTGCCTCTCGCCGACGCCTCTTTTCTTTGATTTTTTGGGATGTGATGCCAATGCTCTAACCCCAGTATCACAACCATTGATCTCATCCACATCTCGGATACAACCATTGACAACTATTCCAGCCCAACCATTATTTTGAGCTAATTGGCCTAGATTTCCTCCAACCAAAGCACAATTCATGCTGCCCCCACCATCTACTACAAGAACTCTACCATGGCCCTTGGATTCAAGGAACTCTCTAACCAATACGTTGTCCTCAAATACCTTGAGAGTGGCGACCGGGCCAGAGAACGCTCGACGTTTCCCATACATTTGGAAGATAGGGGGTAGGATTCGAATGTGACCACTTTCAAGTAGTGGTTCATTTGCATCACAAAAGTCAGTAGTTGCTAAGGAAGCCATGGGTTCCCCTGTAAACACAAGTAAGCAGCCGTAATATACTGTCGAAAAGAATGTAATATATACGTGATGTAAATCGAATCGACCAGCGGGGGGCGTCCCCATGGTGATCGGTAGCTTTGACTCATATTTTAAAGATGGAGAATAAGGTCTAAAACTCCATCATAAGCTAACCCAAGGAGAATTGTCCAAGTCCATACATACAATTCTCGATTGTATTTACAAGACATTATCGTGTGATCCATAAAAACAGTCCAACACATAAGAGCCAGTTTGATCCATGATATCACGTTAAGATTGAGACTTGGGTATAACTCTCATCCAAAAGCTAGCTGAAGAAGTAGTATTGTCCAAGTCCATATATACAACTCACAATGACAAAATCCAACCGATATTAGACATCCAACGCATACAATTATAAGGTCTAGATCTATAACTCTCAACTGCTATTATGAATAGTTTATCGATCTTATCCATAATTCGATGGCAACTGCACATCATTGCCGCTATGATGGATCCATATTTATGATCATTAGCAAAAGATAATTACCAGATTGAAACGATTTAATACAAAAATTACTTCAAAAAATGAACTTTCCGGCTTCCAAACAACTAAAATACCGTTAAAAGAAATGCACACACACCCTAAAACAATTTCAACTGGATTTAATACCAATACACTAGTTAACAAATCTTCCCCAGCTCGTAAACCAACTTTTTTGAAAGCAAAAGTTGGTAAGGACAACTGAAACTATAATGAACAACGAGAGGCCAATTCATTAATCAAATCCATCCAGATCGAATCAAAGATGCTGATCTATTTCATGGGTCATGGTTTACGCAGGTTAACAAGAAATCACCACCTTAATGTCAAAAAAAGAAACCACACAAATCCAAAATCACATAAATGGCTTCCTAAACAATAGATACAGAATTGCCAGCAATCAGAAATTAAATTTTGCGACGAATGTGATTCTTACCTTGGAATTAAAAATCAACGACCCTAAGATGCAGAGATCACGGAAATGGATAGTGCGAAGTTAGAATACCAATAATTTGGGAATTTATACTCCACCGAGTTTCTATCCTTCGATTATTGTGCCGTGAACTTGCGGTCTACTGAAAGTGTTGAGAAGCTGGGACAAGCAACTAAGGTTACTTGGTAAACCCTGATCGAAATCATTAATAATTGAATCCAATAATATGTTTGGAATCAGGAAATAGTAAGCAGGGGTGGACGTTGGTCGGTTCGATTCTGTTTTTTATATAACAGTTCGGTTTTTTGATTTTTCAGTTTTGAATATATCTGGTCTAAAACAAACCATTTTATTTCGGTTCGGTCTGGTTTTTTCCTAATATGGTTCGGTTTATATGGTCGGTTATATACACTTTTATAATATTTTGTTAAAAAATAACATTATACGTCACTTGATACTTGATAGATGCAGCACATATAAAAGAAACAATGACAGTAGATGAGTAGAACATATATGATGACAATAAATTTATAACTTAACAATATAAGTTTCAATCAGTAGCTCTTCAATAAAGAGTTAAAATTTCAATTCTCAGACTCTAAAATTCACATAGATTTTGTGTCTCAAATCTCAATACATTTAACAATATGAGCTTCAATAAAATTTGAACTTCCAATTGTAAAACTCCAAAATTTTGTTTTGCAAAACTAAAAACAAAAATGACATTAAATTCATCACAATAGTGATCATGAATCGCAATCTTGAAACATAAGTTAAATATATGTAAACTTACTTAAACTAACAAAGATATTTCCCAATCATATAAGAAAAATCTTATTTTGTGAAAAAAACAATAAATTCATTAAAACTAATTAGGATAACTCGTAATCTTGTAACAATAAATGAAAATGCATAAACTTAACTAGTTAACTAACAATATTTCGTTGAAGCCCTATAGCTTAATATAATATGGCCGATTCGGTTATTTCGGTTTTCTGATGATCAAAACCATAAACCAAACCGAGAAACCAATTTTTTTTAATTTTGAAACTGTAACCAGCCGAAAAACCAATAAAACCAAATTATTTAAACAGAATTTTTCGATCCGATCAATTATTTCGGTTTTAATCAAATTATGACACCCCTAATTATAAGGGGTTTGGAGAGTATTTCATGGAAATTGAATCATAAAAAGAAATAAAAATATTTTTACTAATAAATTTTTATAAATTACTCATAATTTTAAATGTTCTTCTCAAATTTTATAAAATATCATTTATCCAAAAATACATATTATCAATTCACAAACATTTATATCATATATATTTTTGAGAAAATTATTTCAAAATCAATTTTAAATATTTTATTTTTAAAAAATCTATAAATAAGACATTTTTATTAAAAAAATTTGCAGTTTTAATAGTAAAAACTGAATTTATCAAAATCTGACAAATTTATTTTTAACGATAAACATTATAATTTTTACATTTATTAAAAAAATTGTTCAATTAAAAATATTTTTTATATGTTCGAAAATAATTTTTTTTTTTGATAAAAAAATTAAGAATAGTTATTTAAATATTGTTAATAAACAAATCATTTTAAAAAATAACAATACAGAATTTTTTAAAATAAAAATAATTAATTTTAATAGGTAAAAAAAATTTCAAATTACATTTAAAATTTTTACCAAATACTCGAATATAATTTCAAATCTATAGATTTAAAATCCAATTTCAAACCTAAATCCAAATCAACATCAAAATCTCATTTTTTACTTGTCCAAACAAACTGTAAAGCACGAGACCCATTATTTATCTCCAGAAAAACTATTGTGACACCATTTTATAAATCAATTTAATCATATTGATCTCTATCCCGACTCAACTCATGGAAAAATGTTACTTTTAATATCAAAAATATTATTTTTTATGATAGTTATAGTCAGATAAATCCGTATTGACGTAAGTCATGAGACGGTTTCATTAGAGACTTACTGATTTATCTCATATCAAATTACTGAGTAAAATTTTACGATATTATTCTTCATATATTTTTTAATTTATATTAATTTATTATTAAAAAAAGAATTTAAATCAAGCAAATCAAACTTATTATTTTTTATTCAATATTATTTCACACATTAATTAAATATTTTAATAATCACAATATTATATATCTAACTCAATCCCATCAACTTATCTACCTTCTCCGCGGATCAAGATCCTCTGCTGTGGGGGAATCTGCTGTGGGTTCCCCCACAGCAGAGGTGCTGTGTATTAAATTTTTTTTATTTTTTTTAAAAATTGGTATTTTTACATTTTAATTAATTTAAAATCAAAATTTATTTTTTTTATATTAAAATATGTGAATAATAATTCAATTTAAAGTTACTATTTTATTTTTGGTTATAAATATATATTGTGTGGGTAAAATAACGTCTCTCTTATTATTATTTTTTTATAATTTTTCAACTTTTTTTTAAAAAAAATGTTAATAAAAATTTAATTTTTTGTTATAACTATGTTATTCCGAACGAACAAGAAAAAAAGTCGGTTCATTCAATTTTTTTTAATATTATAGTTCTTTTTAAAAAAAAAACTATTTTTCTTATCTTGTTAATTTTTATTTAGAAATTAAAATTTTATTAATCACATATTTGTAACAGATAATAATCTTGTTGGCTTTTTTATATTCTAATTCTTTTGAAAAATTGTTTTCTCTTTTTTTGTATTGTTAATTTTTCTCATTCCTTTTTAAAATTTTAAATACAAAAAATATTTTTTCTTTTCTTAGGGATTTAAGAAATAATCCAATTTTAAAAAAAATGTAAAAAAAAAACTAAGTGTTCGAACACGAAAAAATTACACAAAATAATTTTCTTTTTATATCGTGTCAATTTTTTGGTATTATTTTTAATTGTTCGATAAGTTCAACCTTTTTAATTTTTTTGTAAATTTTTTAATTGGATTATTTCTTATATCCCTAAAATATAAATTTTTTTAATTGGATTATTTTTTAAATATATATATATATATATATATTTATATATATATATATATATATATATATATTTCCTGTATTTAGACATTAATTTTATTTTTGTTACAAATATGTGATTAATAAAATTTTAACTTCTAAATAAAAAATTAACAAGAATAAAAAAAGAGAAAATAGTTTTTTTAAAAAAACTATAATATTAAAGAAAAATGACATATACCGTCGTTTTTCTTGTTCGTTCGGGATCACGTATTTGTAACAAAAAAATTAAATTTTGATTAACAATTTTTTAAAAAAAGAGTTGAAAAAATTATTTAAAAAAATAATAAGAGATGCGTCATTTTACCCACACAATATATATTTGTAACCAAAAAAAAATTATAACTCTAAATTGGATTATTAATCACATATTTTAATATAAAAAATATAATTTTGATTTTTAAATAATTAAAATATAAATATATCAATTTTTTTAAAAAAATTAATACACAGCACCCTCTGCTGTGGGGGAACCCACAGGAGAGGATCTTGACCCCTTCTCCGCATGGACACACACTGCAAATTACAAAACTCGGGAAAATTTTCAGTTCTATTTTTTGAGACAAGAGGTTTGACCCCTTCCCGTGTGGTTTCTCATTGCATTATCCTTGCACGAGCTACATACCTTATTGTGGTCGATCCCTACAGAGCTTAAGCGGAGAAATACCGTATTTTCATGCTTTCTTGAACTATTTCAATGTACTATTCAGGGTGGTCATTGAGAACTTGATGTTGAGCAAAGCTCGAACCCTGTTCCACAATCTTCTAGTAAAAGAGCAATCAAAGAAAACTGCCGAATAGATTACCTCATGCCCAGAAGGACAAAATTGAATGACAGTGTGCCGATATGCTATCTCAAGGCTTCATCCGCCATATTACTTCACCTTTTTCTTCACCGGTATTGCTGGTAAAATATGTTGGATCCCGGTTTTCTACGCGCCCAAACGCAGCGAAAGTTTTAAATTTTATTTATTTATTTTGACAATCAAAATATGATTTGTTTGGGCGCTCGTATGATTTTAACAAAATATTTATAAGATGTTAGAAATTATACCTTTGGTGAATAATTTCACTTGACACCAACTACTCCGGCATTAGCGGACGTAGCTCTTGTTGTAAATCCCTACGAACGTTCTTCGATCTATTTCTTTAATCTTCGAATCAGGTGCACGACCGAATTACTTGTTCCTCTTCTAACTTGCAATAGAAAGTATAGAAGATTTTTAAGTAAAGATAAAACACTATTTGGTTCAACCTTTTTTTGAGAGCACAAAATCATTTTAAATTATATAAGCCGAAAGAATTTTTTTATTGACTCAAATCTTTCGGATGCCCTATGAAGAAAAAGGGAAGAGCCGAAAATTAATGATTTCATGCCAATCAACTTTTTTTGTTATTATGATGCACACTTTAATTTCGAGATCACCAATGTCTAAATAAAGCATGTGTACTCTTTTGACTGTCTTAACAGTCATGCTCTCAAAATTTCTATAAGTTTTTATAAACTTTATTTACAAGCTTATCGATTGATCATATCAAACTTATATCTTAAAATTCAACTCATTGAATTTATTATCTCAACGGGAACAAGTAAACCAGTACTTGTGTGACCCTCAATGGTTCAGGGATACAGCTAGCCGTGGGTTCACAACTCTTTGTGATTCAGAACATATTCCTTTATTCATGCTTACCCTTTTTAGCCACATTCTTTTCATCAACACCTTGATTAAGAATGTCAGAACTCATTTCTGATTGCACCCATCGGATCATGGTAAGAGCGTCTAGTAGCATCGCCCCATGATCCCCTAGGTATCACTTATAGTTCTTGCAAGAACCAGTCGATTATGATTAACGTACAGTACGGTTCCTTCATCTCATATATCCCGATCGAATCTGCAACCATTGGTTCATCGAGGGTTGCATATTAATTCGATAACTATGTGATAACTATAAATAGTGGCATCGCGTGTACTATTGAAGAACTCCTTCTCCAACGTGCATCTCACACTCTGGCCAGAGATTTCATGCACTATTATTTCATCAGATCACATAGGATATCCACACCCGTAGGTGAGCGGTGAATCCCCGACTACAATGCACTGGCTCCTATATGTGTCGCAACTGTACCCAACCTCGCCACCTGATGACTCTCCTGGAGCCGGTAAACGAGTCAAAGCACAGCCCTAGCATATAGAGCCTCAGTGTTGTTTCGGGGCGTAAGGACTAATGGTGTACAATCATAACCACAGACTTATCCTCTCGATGAATGATAACCACTTGAAAAGTCCGAGGGAGGGTTGTTCGGTATAATCATCATATGACTACCCATCTGCATGTTTGGACATCTCCATGCCCTTACCAAGAAACACAGTACATAACAATCACAGATGCTAGTCTCGAGCTCAAGCGGCCTTTATCCCTGTTTTAGGTGGCCGAATCAACTAGGAACGAATTTAGAATATGCATTGTTTACAAATGAGTTTCAACATCGAATTACGATTCATTTGTATTAAAGTATAATCAAGGACTTTATCTATGCTGTTTGCATGGATATACAGATAAAGTATAACAAGACCATAAAAAGTTAAATTATATTAAAATAAAGATTTTTTATTTCACTTGAGTCAATAAATTCCCTAGCCAACCGTTGGCTTGCAGCATCTACTCTAACAAAAAATCAGATGATTCTTGGCGCTTATGTATTGATTATCGCTTTCTCAGTGCCAAGACAACCAAAGACAAGTTTCCCATCCCACTTATTGGACGAACGAGCTATTGGACTAATTGTGTGACTCGTTACTTTTCAAAGTTGGATCTCCGAGCCGGAGCATCCAAATCACTGCGTTTCGAACACATCATGGGCATTTTGAGTTCCTCATCATGCCGTTCGACCGGACCAATGCCCCCTTGATATTCTAGCCGTTGACGGATTCAATTTCCACGCTTATCTGCACAAATTCTTCTGTCTTTTTCGATGACAGTCTCGTCTATAGTCGGACATGGGAGTGGGACGAACACCATGCCCATCTATATGAGGTGTTCTCTATCTTGGCCAAGGTCTTCTCCTCGATCAAACACTCGAAGTGTTCCTTCGGGCGCATGGAGGTGGGATAAATTGGCCACACGGTTTCCCGCAAGGGCCTAGAAGTGGACACAACAAAAAATTCTACGATCACTGAGTGACCCCATCCTTCTACATTGAGCGCACTACGATTAGTTTATTGGAAGCAATTTCAGTGTTGCTCGGTTTTAGCCAAGTTCATGATGAAAGAGCTTGATTCCTTTTATTATTTTGGATCATTATTGTTTTAACGTTTAGTTTTGGGTTTTTATGCTTAATTTATCTTGTAAACAAAATCATATTTCAGCCAACAAACTTGAGTTTGTGCTTGAGGGAGAGAAATTATCTCATGGATTTAAATGATCGCAATATGTGGAACTTGTCAAGAATCACTCCTTGTCACGTTAGTCATTTAAACCGAGGTTCCTACTTTTCTAAGTAGCGGGTCGAGGTCCTTGCATGGATATCTTAGATTCTTGCTTCGGTTCTTACCACATTTGTTGGCAATGGGTCGAGATAGAATCACATAATAGATTCTCGCTTCTCTAAGCAATAGGTCTAAGTTTCGTCGCGTTATTTTTTAGTTGTTTTATCCTTGTTTCATTTGTTTGTTATTTTGGTATTGTTTTGTAGTCGTTTATGTGGGTCACACGTACAACAATTTGAGATAATAAATATGAAAATAAAGAATTGGACATTGAGATTTACGTAGAAAAACCCTAAAAAATATTAAGGTAAAAACCACTAACAATATATAAAGAATTCCACTATAATATTTTATGGTGTACAATTATTCACTGTGTTTCTAAAGAGAACACACACTCTCTTAATACAGGAGAACAAACACCTCACAAATATTATATTAATTACCACTCAAATGCTATAAGATTAGAGAAAACTCGACGAAAGTGATGCAACCAAAATTAATGAGTCGCGTAGATTGCGGACGCGAGATCCGACTAGTTAGTAAACTGGTCCACTTGGTCGGTAAATGAGCTCACCTGGCTGGTAAACGGATCCACGTATGAAATATACAGTTAATTTGTAAGGCATCACCTGCGTCACGAGCACTCATTAAATGGGCGCCGGGAGGGTTCCCAGCATAGACACTCTGACGTTCAAGTCAGTAAGCAGTTCAAAAAAAACTCAGAGAACTAAAGAACTTTTATAAAAAATGATAGCCTCCCCAAATTGTGCCGGAGTTCCTCTATTTATAGATTTTTAGGAGTGCTTAACAGGCTTGGGATTTCGCAAGCACCATCCAAATTCTGAGCCTCGGTAATGTTAAAACTAAACAAATAATTAATTGAATTAGACTTACTAAATTGAGCTTATTCTTATTAATCAAACAAATAATTAATCGAGTCGGATTAAATAATTATATTGGGCTTGTACTCGTCATAAGCCCCCTACTCTCGAGCATCTTCAAATAAATGGAGGTTATCGATAGTGTAAATTAAGTGTGAAAATCAGTCAATAAAAGATTAAAATTTTTATGCAGGTTTTAGGGAATGATTTTATTTCCTTTTTTGCAGTAAAAACGATTTTTATTTCCGATATTATATATATATGGAATTGTTATAAATTTAGTAGAGAGAATGAGAGAAAAACTAGTCTCTTATTACAACCAAACAACTCTATTTATAATGTAGAGAGGTTAGTCTATAAAAAGAACTTTACAATCAAATCAATCACCTAAATATCATATATATATAACACTCCCCCTTAGATGATTGATGGAGAATCCAGTGTTGCCTCGTTAAAACCTTGTCAGTAAAACCCAGTGGGAAAAACCTGAACGAAGGAAAAAGAGTACAACAACTAACACTCCCCCTGATTTCAATCATCGAAGATCTGTTAATTGATGCATCCCTATCTTGTACACCAATTTCTTGAATGTTGATGTTGGTAACGCTTTTGTGAATAAATCAGCTACATTGTCACTAGAACGAATTTGTTGTACATCAATATCACCTTTCTTCTGAAGTTCGTGTGTGTAGAAAAACTTTGGCGAAATATGTTTCGTTCGATCACCTTTGATATATCCTCCTTTTAGTTGTGCGATGCAAGCAGTATTATCTTCAAATATAGTCGTCGGGCTATCTTTCATTGTTGGTAACCCGCATGATTCTTGAATATGTTGGGTTACGGACCTCAACCACATACATTCTCGGCTTGCTTCATGCATTGCAATGATCTCAGAGTGATTAGATGATGTCGCTGTTAAAGTTTGCTTTGTCGACTTCCATGAAATAGCAGTGCCCCCTCGTGTAAACACATAACCTGTTTGGGATTTGGCTTTATGTGGATCTGAAAGATAGCCTGCATCTGCATATCCTATTAAAGATAAATCTGATTTTTTCGAATAAAACAATCCCATGTTAGTCGTACCACGAAGGTAACGAAATATGTGTTTCACACCATTCCAATGTCTTCGGGTTGGAGAGGAACTATATCTTGCTAGGAGATTAACAGAGAATGCTATATCTGGTCGAGTGCAATTTGCAAGATATGACAATGCACCAATTGCACTAAGATATGGTACTTCAGGACCAATGATTTTTTCTCCATGTTCAAGTGGACGGAAAGGATCTTTATTAGTGTCGAGTGATCGGACGACCATTGGTGATGGTAATGGGTGTGCTTTGTCCATGTAAAAGCGTTTTAATATCTTTTCTGTGTATGAAGATTGATGAACAAACATTCCTTCGGATAAATGTTCAATTTGCAATCCAAGACAGAACTTTGTCTTTCCCAAGTCTTTCATCTCAAATTCACTTTTTAAATAATTGGCAGTTTTGGTGAGCTCTTCGGGAGTTCCTATAAGATTTAAATCATCGACATATACTGCCACGATTGCAAAACCCTCATCCGTTCTTTTTGTAAAAATACATGGGCAAATAACATCATTTGTATAACCTTCTTGTAGTAGAAACTTGCTAAGACGATTGTACCACATGCGTCCAGATTGTTTTAATCCATATAATGATTTTTGTAATTTTATTGAGAACATGGTCTTGGGGGTTGTATCACTTGCTTCTGGTGGTTTAAATCCTTCAGGGATTTTCATGTATATGTCGTTATCAAGTGATCCATATAGATATGCAGTGACCACATCCATTAGTCGCATGTCCAAATTTTCTGATACAGCCAAGCTAATCAAAAATCTAAAAGTGGTGGCATCCATCACAGGTGAGTATGTTTCCTCATAGTCGATTCCAGGTCTTTGAGAAAAACCTTGAGCAACGAGTCTGGCTTTGTATCTTACAATTTCATCATTTTCATTCCTTTTTCGTACAAACACCCATTTGTATCCTACAGGGACTACATTTTTAGGTGTTTGAACTACGGGTCCAAACACTTTACGTTTTTCTAAAGAATCTAATTCAGCTTGTATAGCTTCCTTCCATTTTGGCCAGTCATTTCTTTGTTGACAATCTTTAACAGATTGTGGTTCGGGGTCATTAACACCTTGCGTGATATCAAGGACCACATTAAGAGTGAAAACATTGTCAATGTTTGTTTTTCTCCGATCCCATATTTTACGAGATATCAAATAATTTGTTGAAGTCTCGGTATTTTCATGTGATTCTGGTTCTCCCTGAATCACGTTATCCACATCTGTTTCATTTATTTTTCTTGTTGTATCATGTAAGGTTGCTTCTTCTGGAGCTTTCAATTCTTGCTTTTCTTGCACCTTTCTTTTCCTAGGTACTATATCCTTCGAACCAATCGGTCGACCACGTTTCTGGCGTATTTTAGATTCATTTGCGGGTGAAGTATTAGATGGTCCTGTAGGGACATCGATCTTCACTGGAGTATTCTCCACTTGTATGTGTGGCTTTGTTACATTTTTTGTATTAACAAAAGCATCGGGCAATTCATTAGCAATTCTTTGCAAGTGAATGATCCTTCCAACTTCTTGATCACATTGATTGTTTCGGGGATCATAATGTGCTAATGTTTTCTCATTCCAACAAATTTTTCGTTGTTCTTCTGGATACAATTTTGCTCTTCCCAGTGTTGGAAAATCACTTTCATCAAAATGACAGTCTGCAAATCTTGCGGTAAACAAGTCGCCTGTTAATGGCTCCAAATATCTAATGATAGAAGGTGAGTCATATCCCATATAAATTCCAAGTCTACGTTGTGGACCCATTTTGGTCCGTTGTGTAGGTGGGATGGGTACTTGTACCGCACAACCAAATACTCTAATGTGAGAAACTTCAGGTTCTCGACCATACACAAGCTGCAAAGGTGAGTATTGGTGGTAGTTAGTTGGTCTTACACGAATAAGTGATGCAGCGTGTATGATAGCATGACCCCAAGCTGAAGATGGTAGTTTTGTTTTCATGAGTAGCGGTCTTGCAATTAATTGCAATCTTTTAATAAATGATTCTGCAAGACCGTTCTGTGTATGAACATGAGCAACTGAATGCTCAACTGAGATCCCAATTGATATACAAAAATCATCAAATGCTTGTGATTTGAATTCAGCAGCATTATCAAGACGAATTGTCTTGATTGGGTGATCAGGGAATTGAGCTCGTAATTTAATAATTTGACCAAGTAGCTTTGAAAAAGCTATATTTCGAGTTGCAAGCAAACTAACATGTGACCACCTAGTTGAGGCATCAATTAATACCATGAAGTATCGAAATGGTCCACATGATGGGTGTATAGGCCCACAAATATCCCCATGAATTCTTTCCAAGAATGTTGGAATTTCAATATCAACCTTCGTTGGGGAAGGTCTTATAATGAGTTTGCCTTGTGAACAGGCCACACATGAAAACTCATTATTTAAAATAATCTTTTGGTTCTTTAGGGGATGTCCACGAGTATTATTTATTATTCTTTGCATCATTGAACTCCCAGGGTGACCAAGTCGGTCGTGCCATAATATGAAAATTTTCTTGTCAACAAACTTCATGTTTGTGACTGTATTTGCCTCAATTGCTTTAATTATTGTGCAATACATTCCAGAGGAGAGTGCACGTAATCTTTCTTTTATTTGCTTCTGGCCGCATATAATAGATGTAATACAAAGGTATTCAACATTGTTTGCATTCAATGTTTCGATATGATATCCATTTCGGCGGATATCTTTAAAGCTAAGCAAATTTCTATTGGATTTGCTAGCATATAGAGCATTTTCAATATATAGGCTTGTCTCATTTGGTAAAATGAATTTTGCCTTTCCATGGCCTTCAATAATTTTTGATGCACCCGATATTGTTATAACATTATTTTCAGCTAATGTTAATTCTAAAAAATACCTTTTGCTTTTAAGGATGGTGTGTGTTGTACCACTATCGGCTAGACAAACGTCTTGATATTCCCTCATTAATCTAAAAATAAATGCATAATAAAGTAAGTTATAACTCTAATAAAATTGTAGTTAAACAAGGTTCTCAAAGTAGTTATCACTTATTACAACTCAAGAAAAACCTTAAACAAAGATATAATAATGCGGACATCCTAGAAAAAAAATAATTAAAAGCATTGAGCCAAGACAAGAAAAAATACTAGAATTAGAATTTGATCAATCTATATTTTCTAGCACACCACCCCCAATCAAATGATCAATATTCCCATCCGGTTGTGCAAAGAAATCAGAGACATCTAAATGAGTTATGTCGACAGGGCCATCATCATCAGCAAAATTTGTCTCTATTTTTCCTTTTCCTTTTCTTGAATTTTGGTAGAGATCTACAAGATGCTTTGCCGTACGACAGGTACGAGACCAATGCCCCTCCGTTCCACATTTGAAACACTTATCTTCATATTCTTTTGGTTTTCCAACTGATTCTTCATTATTCGGTTTCCACGGTTGGTGGTTTGTTTTCTGTCTCTTTCCATCATGTTGCTGAAAATTTTTCCTTTGACCATTGCCGCGTCCGCGTCCACGCCCACGCCCTCTTCCATAATGAGGGATTTGGGTTGAGTTGACATTCACTTCAGGGAATGCTGTTTCATTTGCTTCAGGAAATGGTGTAGAGCCGGTTGGGCGCATTTGATGATTTTTCATCAGTAGTTCATTGTTTTGTTCAGCAACTAGTAGACATGAAATAAGCTCAGAGTATTTTTTAAATCCACGCTCACGATATTGCTGCTGCAGGAGCACATTTGATGCGTGGAAAGTAGAGAATGTTTTTTCAAGTAAATCTTGATCAGAAATGTTTTCTCCACAAAGTTTGAGCTTGGAACAAATTTTGAATAATGCAGAATTATAGTCGCTTACAGATTTGAAATCTTGCAGGCGAAGGTGGATCCATTCATAGCGGGCTCTTGGGAGAACTATAGTTCTCTGATGGTCAAACCTTTCTTTAAGATCTTTCCAAAGTTCTTGCGGGTTTTTCACAGTGAGATACTCGGCTTTCAATCCATCATCGAGATGGTGACGAAGGAAAATGAGTGATTTTGCAAGATCCTGCAGGGATTCGTTGTTTGCTTCTTTTATCGTATCTCCAAGATTTTTAGAAATGAGATGAACCTCAGCATCCAAAATCCATGACAAATAGTTTTTTCCACTGATATCAAGTGCTTCGAATTCGAGTTTGGTAATATTTGTCATATCAACTGTTAAATGAAAAAAAAATTAAGAAAATTAATAACGAATGAAATCACCCACAGGTTTTAGATGGAATACTGATTATAACAAAACACTTTTAATTGAGTTTTGAGTAAAGTTATGAAATCATACATATAATTTGAAAATATATATATTTATCGATTTTTAAATTTGAATTTTAATAATTAAATATATAAGTATATATTAAACAAATATATAAGGGGAGATGTGAGTTTAAATATATAACAGATACATGATTATTCGGTTGTCTATATATTGATGGAATCATTTTTTGATTTGAATCGGTAAGATTAGGATCAATCACGTTAATGTAGATCTAAAATCAAGAAAATGCCTAAAAGCAAAAAAAATTAAGAATCAATCACGTTAATGGTCAAAAAGTAAAAGCATATAAAGTAAATGTATTTCTAATTAGTATTTAGTCAATATTCTTCAGGAATATAAATTGAAGATCTTGGATAATATTCTTCAGGAATATTGATAGATATAAGATCTTGAATAATATTCTTCAGGAATATTGGTAAATTTAAGATCTTGTATCCTTAGATCTGTCACGATTTATCAACATAAAAATATGTAGTGCTGCTTTAAGAACACCAACATAAAATAAGAGTTTGTGCTTCTTCAAGAGCATCAATATAAATATAAAATATTGTGCTACTTCTGGAGCATTAATATAAAACTAAGATTATCATCATAAGATCATATTTGCTATTTCGAGAGCATCAATATGAAATCTACATATTGTGCTTTATCGAGAGCATACGAAAGAAAATAATTAATGAGTTTACCTTTGAAGAGCACTCGTGCTGATAACGTGTTATAAATTTAGTAGAGAGAATGAGAGAAAAACTAGTCTCTTATTACAACCAAACAACTCTATTTATAATGTAGAGAGGTTAGTCTATAAAAAGAACTTTACAATCAAATCAATCACCTAAATATCATATATATATAACATGATTTTATTTCCTTTGATTTGTTATGGTAAAAAAATCTCCAACCACTATAAATATGAGTAGGCGTGATATAACTCAAAAAAAAGACAAAACCATAGCAAGAAGAATTGTGAGTGGACCGAAATTGCAGACATGAGTACGCATTATCTTTTCCATCTTTTCATTACGTTTGTATTGGTTTTGACTGTTTATGCTTGCATTGTTGTTTTCATCTCTTTGTATTGTGTCTTGGATTAAGACTTTTGAAACGTGTCTCACTTTACTTTTAAATAATCTTTCCATTCTTTCATATTTGAACGAAACGAGACGGTTTTCTCATCTACGCTTTTTTACTTATTTTTTATTTCTTAGTTTGGGTTTTGAATTGTTGTATGGCAGAATTGCTCGATTTCATCTGCTGATGTGGTGTATATATGGCGACTTGGTGGATATGGAGATGAGTCGTTCACTGCTGGGAAGAGGGATGATTGTTTGCGATCGGTCGAAAGGGCGGTGGATCATCGACGCTTACTGTGGTTGGATATGAAGGCAGCACTGTGAAAATCTTATTGTTCACGGAGCGAAGATGGTGATGGTCATTCTGCATTCTCCGGTGACCCTGTCTGTGGTTGTGGAGTTGTGTGCTTTGGCATTGATTTCATCGGCAATGTTGGTGGCATGTAGCGGCGGCGGCACTGATGATCGTATGGCTGCTACTTGAGGGGGGGAGCATACCATATGAAGATGGTCGTGCCCGTGGTGAGTTTCTTCTCCAAGCACAGGTTCTCGGGCGGTGACGGCAGCGGCAAGACCTTTAACCAAAGGCGGTGTTGCTTTTTAACTGTTAGGAGAAAGGGACATTCTGGTGTGCGATCCATGAGGCGGAGATGGTCTTGCTATGGCGTTCGTGGATCGGAGCCGTGGTGGAAGAATTGCTCTTTGGGGGAGACCAGTGGCATGTTGCCGTAGTGGTGTGCAACGGTCGGTTTGGTCCGGTTTTAATAAACTTCGGTTCGATTTTTCGATTTACGATTTTTCGAATGCCTAATCCTAAACCAAACCATTTTAATTCGGTCTGGTTTGGTTTTTTTGTATTACGGTTTGGTTATTACGGTCTGTGTAATAATTGTAGTTATAAATGAAGTTGTACGTTATAAATTTTAAAAAAAATAAAAAAAAAATCACAATCAAATTGGTTTGGATTATCTTACAAAAATCAAAATAAAATAATAAAAAACAGGCATAGTTTTTATTTTGTGTAACCAATTTGTTAAGTTTCTCACAAATATCAAAATAAAATAATAAAAAATATAGCTATGACAATTGTAAGCAATTTGGAATTTGGATATGTTGATAGTGAATAATTCCAGCATTGGATCCATCAACTACTGCAACAAAAATCCTCATATGTAGGGAAATTAAAATATCAACATATTATGAAAAAGAATAAGTTCATATAAATTAGATCAACTTAACAAACCTGATTGCAAGTCACAATTATATATCAATAATGCAAGAATCTCTTCCATCAATGATAAAATCTAGAAAAATTTTAACACGAGTATCATCAACCGATAAAGAATAAAATAGTTTGGATCGAAGCAATATAAAGAATAAAATCTAGAAAAATTTAAAAACGAATATCATCAACAAAGGCTCGAAGCATTGAGTTTTCTCCAATCTTGATTTTTGTCGCTGAAGCCTAAAATTCTGAATCGTCAATTTCAAATGTCAATCTCAAAACCTAAATAAATTAGTTTATTATTTATTCATTTATTTTTATGTTTTATTTTTAATTTTTAGGTTAGGACATGTTTGGAGTACAATATAATAAAAAACAAAGAATTCTCGTATATTCGGTTTTTATGTTTTTTCAAACCGAACCGAAAAATTAAAAATGCGTAATATCGAAACTGAAAACCGGTAAAATAACCGAAAGAACCGAACCAAAAAAACCAAATTTTACGGTTCGGCCGGTTTTTTCAGTTTTATCCGAAATTTGAACACACATACATGTTGGTGACGAGATGCAGCAATGACCGTGACTGGTGGTGATAGGAGGCTAGAGTTTATTTAGTTAGGGTTTCATGCTGCTTGAGATGATGGGTACAAGCCCAATAATGATTTAATCCGACTCGATTAATTATTTGTTAGATTAATAAGAATAAGCCCGATCGAATAAGCCTAATTCAATTAATTATTTGTTTAGTTTTAACATTATTGAGACCCAGAATTTGGATGATGCTTGCGAAAGCTTAAGCCCATTAAGTACTTCTAAAAATCTATAAATAGAGGGACTGTAACACAATTCGGGGAGTCTATCATTTTTTGTAAAAGTTATTTAGTTCTCCGAGTTTTCTTTGAACTGCTTACTGACTTGAGCATCAGAGTGTGTATGCCAGGAACCCTCCTGATGCCCAGTTATCGAGTGCTCGTGACGCAGGTGACACCCTGCAAATTAACTGTATATTTCCTACGTGGATCCGTTTACTAGCCAGGTGAGCTCATTTACCGACCAAGTAGACCGACCAATTTACCAACCAGTCAGATCTCGTGTCCGCAATCTACACGACTCATTAATTTTGGCTGCATCAGAAGGGATGATTAGAATGAGGGGAGATAGCTCTATTTATAGATCTTTCTACGCGTATTGTGGAACACGTTTTCATTTATTCATTAAATGAAAACATGTTGCAAACAATTGTTGAATTTTTCCGCTGCGTTTGTCAACCAACACTATTAATATATGCCCCACCATCATTCACATTTGCCGAAAGTTTATTCTGTGTCTGTTACATTATTTCGTGTTATCTCTTAATTTAAAAACTTTCTTGTAGTCTTAAACTTGTGTTGATTGTGATTCTCTTGGTTCACAACACGACGTTCACAAAGAACGACGAGGGACATTTGCTCGGAGGTCTTGGTCCATTAGCTACTTGGCCTTTGTCTGTCTGACCCGTCTTCGAAAGATGATGCGACACTTGCTATCAAGTTCCCTTATTTTCATGCCCGAGGACAACCACGAGTCTCATGGGATAGGTATGTAATGGACTCCATGCCCCAACTCAAGCCCAGTGACAAACAACCCGCAAATCTGAGTGGATCAGTTTCAGCAGTGGATAAAATTTACGAACGGTGCACACATGGGAAACATGGAATAGCATGATGATTTTTATCCGCATTAGTGTTTATTGTTCTTTTAGTTGGTCATGTTATAATTTGGTCTTTTAAATTTCTAGATTAGGATTTGGTCGTTCATATTTTTAGATCTGGTTATCGTATTTAACTCTGACGTTGGTTTAATTATATGCATTACACCAAAGATCGTCAAGTTCTTTCTAAAGAACCCATAATATTTCACAGAGAATCACTCATTGATCAAATCGATCCCCCAATTAATTGTATCATAACTCGATCTTACAAACATAACAAATTTTTACATAGATCAAACTGCATAATAAATAAGTCGTTTTGATACAAACTATAAATCGCAAGCATTGAGTGCAATCACAAAAAAATTCTTAATTAAAGTTATATAAGTAAATTTATCAAGAATCGATTTTATGACTTTGAAGAGAATTTATGTTCTTCTTAAAATGGGTAAAAAAATTATATAATGTTGAAAAATAATATTTAAAATGTGTGTATTGAATATTTGAATATTGAATATTTGAATGTTGAAAATAAGAGTTGTAAGTATTGAAAATTAGTGTGTGATGATGTAGGTAATGATGTATTTTATTTTTGAATTATTTATAAAGATTTTCTATAAATAGATCTCTCATTTGTGAAAAAAAAACACAATTGAGTAGAGAGAAAAATATTATAAAGTGTGTAGTTTGGTAAATTTTGAGAGTTTGACATTTTTACTTTTTAACATAAATTTTTACTTTTTCACAACATGTTATCAGCACGAAGCTCTAAAAGTCCTCCATACTTTTCCAAGCTCCAAATAGAAGAAAAATGTAACAAAAGTAATAATATTTATTTTATTTTTATTTATTTATTGTATATATATTTAATATATAATATAATGTTATTATTAGAAATAATAAAAATAAAATTTTCAAAAACTTGTTATAAATCCTGAGAGGATGTTAAGACGACATCCCACACTCCCGGTAAGGGATACGACAAGTATAAAAGCTTATAAGGTTTTTAAACAAAATAAATTATGACACTTCATTATAATAATGTGATATGATATACATAATTATTTAAACATGTCTAATATTATATATATATATATATATATATATATATATATATATATATCATATTATTACCATAAAATTATACAAATACATACCTTTATTTTTTTTGTACACCAACGATCATAAACGGTAAAAAACGGCTAGTTTTTTCTCTATAAATATGATCTCACAAACTCTTTCAATCACTCCAACTTTCTCTTCTTATCTAAAAATTATTCTTCATCAAACGGTTATTTTTAATTATTTTGGTTATCATACTCACGAGTCTTGTATTTATCGGAGAATATCATCCTCGTGTGTTTTCTTTATTTTTATAAATGCTTGTACTTGTTGTTTATCCATTACTTTGTATTACAATATTCATTAACTAATAAAATGCATCGTAATTTTTTTAGTACCACCATGTCAAATTTGACAAAGCTCGAATTTGTTGCGCTCGACATCACGGGGAAAAAATATATGCCATGGACTCTCGATGTAGAAATGCATCTTGAGTCATTGGGTCTAAGTAAGACCATAAAAGAAAATGGCATATCGGCGTCACAAGAAAGGCAAAAGCCACTATATTTTTGCGTCGACATCTAGACGAGGGATTGAAATGTGAATATTTAATTGAAAAAGATCCCATGGCTTTGTGGAAAAGATTGAAAGAAAGATTTGAACATATAAGAGAAATTATACTTCTGACCGTCCGTGATGAATGGAATATGTTAAGATTCCAAGATTTTAAGAAAGTCAGTGATTATAATTCAGCGATGTATCGAATAATCTCGCAGCTAAAATTTTGTGGACATGAGGTCACAGAATCGGAAATGGTTGAAAAAACATTTTTCACGTTTCATGCATCAAATATTACTCTACAACAACAATATAGAGTACGTGGATTTGCGAGATATTCTGAACTCATCGCCTGTCTTCTTGTGGCGGAAAAGAACAACGAGCTATTAATGAGAAATCATCAGTCTCGACCCACTGGATCAACAGCATTTCCAGAAGTAAATGCTGTAAGTAAAAATGAATTTAAGCCTCGAAGCCAAAATCAAATTCAAAGACAAGATTTTGGTTGAGGACGTGGAATTGGTCGTGGTCGTGGTCGAGGCCGTGGTTTTGAAAACAATAGAGATAGTTATTTTTATAACTCATCTCAAAAGAGCGTCCCAAACCATCCACTGAAAAGGCATCATCAGAATACACGTGTTAATGAGAATCACTCAAAAAGATATGAAAGTTCTTGTTTCAGATGTGGTACTCCAGTACATTGGTCCCATATTTGTCGAGCCCCTGAGCATCTTTGTAAACTTTATAAAGAATCATTAAAGGGGAAAGAAAGGAGACCAACTTCACTGAACTCAGTGACCGTTTGAGTGATTCAACTCATTTTGATGCTGGTGATTTTTTGAATGATTTCTCTGGAAATGATCAATATGTTGGTGGGATAGAAATGAACAATATTGATGCTGCAGATTTTCTCAATGATTTCTCTGAAAATGAACAATATAGTGGTAAAATATAAATGTACAATAATTTATTTTTCATGTATTCATATAATAATGTTTTATTGTTTAATTATGATATGTGTTATATTTAAATATATATTGCCAGTAATTTTATTTCATTGCATATTTTTTTGAAGTTCAAAAATGAAAAATTCTATGAGCAAAGCTGAAGTTTGCATACCCGATAGTGGTACAACGCACGCTATCCTCCGAGATAAAAGATATTTCTTGGAACTAAAACCAACAAAAACAACGGTGAATACAATATCAGGTCCTGTAGACTTGATTAAATGATGTGGTAAATCACAATTTTTGTTACCTAACAGTACAAAATTTTTGATCAATGATGCTTTATATTCACCACAATCGAAAAAAATTTTATTGAGTTTTAATGATATATATTCCCATGGGTTTGATACTCAAACAATGAATGAAGGGAATGAGAAGTATATGTGTCTTATCATATATAAATCAGGAAAGAAATATGTGATTGAAAAACTACCAATGCTCTCTACTGGATTTCATTATACACATATAAGTCTCATTGAATCAAACATGGTAGTTGATAATTCTTCAATACTGATCAATTGGCATGATCGATTAGGGCATCCTGGTTCCACAATGATGCGAAGAATTATAGAAAATACACATGCTCATCCATTGAAAGACCAGAAGATCTTTCAGAATAATAAGTTTCAATGTAAAACATGTTCTCTTGGAAAACTTATTATAAGATCATCACCAGTTAAAATCCAAACTGAATCACCAATGTTTCTTGAACGTATTCAGGGTGATATTTGTGGACCAATTCATCCACCATGTGGACCATTCAGATACTTTATGGTATTGATTGATGCCTCCAGCAGATGGTCACATGTATGTTTATTGTCAACTCGAAATGTTGCATTTGCAAGATTACTTGCTCAAATAATAAAATTGAGGAATCAATTTCCCGATTATACAATCAAAAAAATTAGACTTGATAATGCGGGTGAATTTACTTCCCAGACTTTTCATGATTATTGTATGTCTATGGAAATCATTGTTGAGCATCATGTTGCTCATGTACATACACAAAATGGATTGGCTGAATCATTGATTAAACGTTTGCAAATGATTGCTAGACCAATGATTATGAAAACAAATCTCCCTATTTCTATATGGGGACATGCAATTTTACATGCTCCTTCATTAATTCGCATCAGACCAAGTGTATATCATAAACACTCCCCATTGCAGCTTGCATTTGGTAAAGAACCAGACATTTCTCATCTGAGAATTTTTGGATGTATGGTGTATGTGCCTATTGCACCACCTCAAAGAAAAAAAATGGGACCTCAAAGAAAGATTGGAATTTATATCGGTTATGATAGTCCATCAATCATTCGATATCTTGAACCTCAGAAAGGCGACGTGTTCACAGCACGTTTTGCGGATTGTCATTTTAATGAGAAAATCTTCTCAATGTTAGGGGGAGAACAGAAACATATCGAAAAGGAAATTACATGGTATGTATCGTCATTGTTACATCTGGATCCAAGAACAAAACAATGTGAAAAAGATGTACAACAAATTGTACACTTGCAAAGAATAGCAAACCAAATACTTGATGCATTTGCAGACACAAAAGGGGTAACTAAATCATATATACATGCTGCAAATGTCCCTGCTCGAATTGAAATTCCAAAGAAACAAATTGAAGATACTCATGATGTCATTAAACGCCTGAAGCGTGGAAGGTCAGTAGGTCCAAGGATAAAAATCCTCGAAAAAAAAAATTCATAGAGAAACACGAGGATCACAAAATAAAGAATGATGTTCTTGAAGAAACACATGATGATTACAAAATAGAGAATGATGTTCCTGAAGAAACACATGATGATGAAAATGTTCTGTCAGAACCATAAACTGACGAGAATCATGAAATCTATATCAATTACATTAATATTGGAAAAATATGGAACCGAAAAGATATAGAAGATATTGATGATATATTTTCTTATAATGTGGCAATCGACATCATAAATGATAATGATTATCATGAACCAAAATCTTTTGGTGAATGTAAAAATCGGCAGGATTGGATAAAATGGAAAGAAGCCATCCGGGTTGAATTGGATTCGCTAAATAAACATAATGTTTTTGGACCTATAGTCCTTACACCTGAAGGTGTAAAACCTGTTGGATACAAATGAATTTTTTTTATTCGAAAGCGAAATGAGAAAAATGAAATAGTAAGATATAAAGCTCGACTTGTTGCACAAAGTTTTTCTCAAAGACCTGGAATTGATTATGAAGAAACGTATTCTCCCGTGATGGATGCAATTACGTTTTGGTATTTGATTAACTTGGCAGTATCTGAAAATTTAGAAATGCGTCTTATGAATGTTGTTACAGCTTACTTATATGGATCACTTGATAGTAATATATATATATATGAAAATCCCTGATGCCTGAAGCACAAAGTTCAAAACCCAGAGAATGTTATTATGTGAAATTACAAAGATCATTATATGGGTTAAAGCAATCCGGTCGAATGTGGTATAATCGACTAAGTGATCACTTGATGAAAAAAAGATATGTAAATAATTCAATATGTCCTTGTGTTTTCATTAAGAAAACAACATCCTGATGCGTAATTATTGCTGTATATGTTGATGATTTAAACATTGAACGAATAAGGAAATTCAAGAAGTTGTGTCATACTTGAAGGAAGAATTTGAAATGAAGGATCTTGGAAAAACCAAGTATTGTCTGGGTTTACAAATTGAACAAAAAGAATGTGGAATGTTTGTTCACCAGATAAATTATACAGAAAAGATCCTTAAACGTTTTAATATGGATAAATCAAATCCTTTAAGTACTCCAATGGTTGTTAGATCATTAAACATAGAAAAGGATCCATTCCGTCCATGTGAAGATGATGAAGCTATTCTTGGTCCAGAAGTACCATATCTAAGTGCTATCGGTGCCCTTATGTATCTTACAAATTGTACAAGGCCTGATATATCTTTTGCCGTAAATTTGTTGGCAAGATTTAGCACATATCCAACAAAGAGACACTGGAACGGAATTAAACATATATTCCGTTATCTACGAGGAACGACGAACTTGGGACTTTTGTATTCAAAAGATGCTAATCCAAGTATAATTGGTTACGCTGATGCTGGATACTTATCTGATCCACAGAAGGCACGTTTCCAAACTGGATATGTATTTATTCGTGGAGGCACTGCAATTTCTTGGCGTTCACAGAAACAAACGCTTGTAACAACTTCATCAAATCATGCCGAGATTATTGCACTACATGAAGCAAGCCGTGAATGTGTGTGGTTAAAATCAATGAGCCAACATATCCAAATCTCATGCGGATTATCATTCGACGAGAAGCCTGTGATACTATATGAAGATAATGCTGCATGTATTGCTCAAATGAAAGAATGATACATAAAAAGCGACAGAACTAAACATATTCCTCCTAAGTTCTTCGCATTCACCAAAGAGCTTGAGAAGAATAAATGTATTGATGTTCGTCACATTCAATCAAGTGAAAACTCATCAGATCTTTTCACAAAGGCACTTCCTACGTCAATATTCAGAAAGCACATATATAATATTGGGATGCGCAATCTACGAAATTTGTGAAGAACTGTTCGTGTCAACATGAGGGGGAGTTTACGTGACTGCACTCTTTTTCCCTTGCTATGATTTTTATCCCAATGAGTTTTTCCTAGTAAGGTTTTTAACGAGCCATTATAAAAACACGTAATGAATACAATCATTATGATCATCATCACAAGGGGGAGTGTTGAAAAATAATATTTAAAATGTGTGTATTGAATATTTGAATGTTGAAAATAAGAGTTGTAAGTATTGAAAATTAGTGTGTGATGATGTAGGTAATGATGTATTTTATTTTTGGATTATTTGTAAAGATTTTCTATAAATAGATTTCTCATTTGTGAAAAAAAACACAATTGAGTAGAGAGAAAAATATTATAAAAGTATGTAGTTTGGTAAATTTTGAGAGTTTGAGATTTTTACTTTTTACCATAAATTTTTTACTTTTTCACAACATATAAATAATTTTTGAGATTATTATTATTTTTGAATCATATCAAAATAACTGGTAGATAACAAAGAACCTATATTAAAAATAGCCTAGTACGATTATGTTGACTTGTTCTTGTTTTTCTCCAACGAGAACTGAAAAAAAATTCTTTTCCATTATATATATCGTTAAATACTTGGATTGTAGGACGAATTCGAGGGATCACAGTATTACCTTTTCCCCAATTACGGGAATCCACTGATTTGGCTGTAATGCTTTTGCAATCGAATAATCTAGACTAATACCAAGATCTCCAAAGCGGTGAGTAGTGAATCTGGTAGTTGGGACTGCAGCCAATATTCATCAAGGGTGTTCAAAACTAGGGAAGAAGTTTGATTGTTCTCAGGTAAAATTGATGAATGCTAGCTTTTAAATACTATCCATTAGTATATCTAAGTGCAGAGGATTAATGTTCTTGAAAACTGTGTGATTCCCTCATAGCCGATTGGTTTCTTTTTGATACCCTAGAACCCAGTTGACATACGACGAACAAAGGCCTGAAAAACACGAACCTTCAGCTCAAGCCACGGACTAGAAAATCTGGGAGGAAAGGCTAGGATACAAGTGAAATGCAAATAATATTATTTGGAATTACTGGTGCCATATTTTGGTATTTATCGAACGGTATCTTAATGAATGTTTGAGATTTTTTTTTATTTGCTAGATTTGATTTTTATGGTACATCTTAATATGTTAGGATCCATGGATATTTATCTTGATGAGTTGGGCTCTCTCGGGCCGAGTCATTGGTGATACATTGTCAGGCTAAACTTCATCTAATGCTTGTTACAACACTAGCTCAGGCATTCAGGAGCTCAAGGAGTTCTGATCAGCCGCGCAATTGGTCGAGCACTCAAAACTCCATCCTGAGGAGTTAGTCCACTGTTGGACATTTATATCCTCTTTAAGCCCATATGAACGGTCACAAGCGAATGTGCCCCACTTGATGTGTCGAGAGTTAGTCACATGTCCATCTTAGGTGTCAGTCACTCTGTTGCTAGGAATATCATCTAGTTATTTCCGTCTTGTAGTCTTGTTAACATTTTATGTATGGAAAAACACAATGATCTATTACAGGAAAAAAAATACTTGAGAAGCAGTTCACTGAAAAATCTTCTGATTTGCTGCATCATCAGGGGAAGATTGACCTGATAAAAACCGAAAGGATAATGGCATCCAATAGCAACCAGTGTATGGAATCTTACATTGTCCAGCTCCACGACCAAGTGCTAGAGAAAAGATGCATGCTCGAGGAACTGGAGTCTGAATGGTATATTAGAAACAAAGTTCTGCATTTCATTCTCGTTTTCATTCCATTCGGTTCTTGTTTTTCATTTTAGTGTTTGAACCCATTAAGGACTGAATTTTAAGCTTACGGTGTCATAATTTATTTCATTGTGAGGATGACTCTGGATATTCATGTAGGGATGCAATTGAAAATGTTCTGCAGGAAAAGAAAAGAAATATTGAACAGTCTCTCCATGCGCAGTATCCCGAGGTGTATAGCAAACTTACAAGAATAAAAGAAATTAAATTAGAAACTGAAGCAGTCGAAGCTGAGATTAAAAGAAGGTATTCAATTATATAACAAGTGACTATTTATAGGCCATATGAATTGATTAGGAAAAAAATAGCTTTGTACTTTATATTGCTACGTGTTTGTACCTTTGTTTAGCACAATATTTTCTGCTATAATAAACAATACTGTATGGTACCAAATGTTGGGATGCTTAGGAACATGATTGTCATGAATATGATCCCAAGAGTAAGGAAACATTGCATTCAGTTGCTGGTGAAAGTAGAATCATTAAATATGAATTTCTTGAGGCTTCAATGAAAATGTTGTGGTATTCAGTGTAGGCTAATGAATGTATCTAGTTCTAAAGTTGAAATTGGTGCTATCGAAAAGATAAGAGAAATTATTATGAAAAAATCAATAAGCATAGAGAAAGAGGTCCATGTAGTATTGATTTATCAAGCAAACTGAGATTACGTAGGACTTCTTCCTTATCATTGTAGCAAAATGTATGGGTGTTGATGATGTTAGCCAAAATGTTAAAATTCGAAGCATGAAAAAATAATTATAGAGCACTAAACAAAAACAGGATCATATAGATATAGACAGAGCACTAAACAAAAGCAGGGTGCAACTGGAAGTATAAATATCGAGTATGTAAAACAATAAGAAACCAGTAAATCAATACAAGGTCTGTACAAAGTACAATTTCCTTAAATCAATATGGAGAACCAAAAGACACTTCCACATTCATGAGCCATAATTTTTATTCAAATTTAAATTTAATTCAAATTTCCAACAATCTCCCACATGAATGAACATTGATACAAATCTTGGTGTTAAAGTTCTACGTTTGAATCCTGCATTGCTTTACTAGGTGATCAGTAGACATGATGTCCTTGAACCGTTCCGTCGTTTATATAAATTAAGATATATTTCACACATAAATCACCTTGATTTTGTTCTCGTCATTGTGTTCGTTTTTTGCCATGAACACACGTCTGGTTCTACGAGATGGTCTAGAATTGAGCCTAATAATTCCTTCGAAGCGGTCTCCTTTTTCTCAAACATAGGTGATTCTTTATTGCTTCTCATCATAATCATTAAAATCCATATATTTATTCTAAACATTCACTGTTTCGTAATAGGAATGAACTAGGATAACTCCCACAGTGATCCAAATCAGTGCGATTAAGTTGTCCCATTCAACCAAGTTATTGGGATTTCCTTTCAATATAAGTTGGATTTTCCGTTGCACCAATTTATTTTATAGGCTTAAGTCACATTCCATTTGATTTCGCAACTAACTTTCTGTTTAATCATTTGGTTAGCGGATCTGCTATATTATTCTTTGACTTTCATAGTCTAAAGAGATAACTCCAGTTGAGAGCAATTGTGTAATGATAATTGTGTCTACGACGTACATGCTTAGACTTACCATTATACATATTGTTTTTTGCATTTCCAATCACAGATTGGCGACCACAATGTATACTTATGGTCGACACGGGTTTTTCTCATCCTGAAACATCTTCTGAAAATTGACGCAGTCATTCAGCCTTTTCAGCATATTTGTCAAGAGCTATAAACTCAGATTTCATCGTGGATCTGATTATTACATTTAGAAAATTTCCAGGCAATTGATGCACCTCAGTTTGCATCATTATATCATTCATTCATTCTGATAACTTCTGTCCAGTGTTAAACTCCTTGATTACTCGTGAATCTACTCAATTTGCTTACTGCATAAGCTATATCTCGTCTTGTACAGCTCATTAACTACACCATACTTCCAATGACTCGAGAGTATTGTAATTGAGAAATACTCACATCGATTCCTTGATATATGTTGACTTATATATATCGGGGTTCTAGCAATGCAGAGTCATCCTTATTGAATTTCTCAAAGACTTTGTTCACGGAATGTGATTGACTTAGAACTAGCCCTTCTAATGTTCTATGAATTTTAATTCCAAGGATCACATCGGCTAAGCTGCAATTCTTTCATGTCGAATTTCGAGTTTAACAACTTTTTAGTGGATTTAATCTTCTTATCATTGCTACCAATGATAAGTATGTCATCTACGTAAAGACATAAAATGATATGACCATTTTCAGTGTTCTTTACGTATATACATTTATCGTATTCACTGAATTTAAATCCACTTTCTATTACGGTTTTGTCAAATTTTTCGTGTCATTGCTTTGATGTTTGTTTTAAGCCATATAGAGATTTCACCAGTTTACAAATATTATTTTCTTGCCTTGTCACAAAAAATCTCTCAGGTTGTTCCATGTAAATTTTCTCTTCTAAATCTCCATTTAGAAAAGCCTTCTTTACATCTATTTAGTGTATTTCAAGATTCCGTAAGGCGACAATTGCAAGTATCATACGAATTGATGTTATTCTCGTTACAGGAGAATAAATGTGAAAAGAGTCAAGTCCTCCATGTTGATGGTAACATTTGATTACTAATCTTTATCTATGGTTCTATCCCGGAAGAAGATCCACTAATTCTTATGTCTGGTTACTGTAAAATATATTCTATTTCGGAATTGATAGCCTCTTTATATTGAGGAACCTCGGATGAATTAACTGATTTTTTGAAGTTATGAGGTTCACTCTCCATCATGAATTTGATGAAATCCGGACCAAAAGATTTCTCTGTCTAGCTCTCTTACTTCGTGTAACTTCAAACTACCTCTTGTTCGTTCTCAATTGTCTCATGTGATCTTTTGGATGAACTTTGTTCTTCTTTAGATTTGCATTGAAACACATGTTCAAAGAACGAAGCATTTCTTGATTTTATTATCGTATTCTTGTGAATATCATGTATTTGAGATTCACGTACAAGAAAACGATAAGCGTTACTGTTTTGAGCATATCCAATGAAAATGCAATCGATAGTTTTGCTCCTTTCTTTACTTTCTTCGGAGTGAGTGTTGCTACCTTGGCAAGACACCCCCACACTTACAAGTATTGGTAGGAAGGACAACTTATTTTCCATAACTCGTATTTTTATCTTGGTTTTTCGGGACACCTTATTTAAAAGGTAATTTGTTGTTAGAACAGATTTCCCCCACATGTTTATTGGTAAACCAGAACTTAATAACAACACATTCATCATTTCTTTCAAGATGCGATTCTTTCTCTCTACAATGTCATTTTGCTGATGAGAATAAGATGCGGTAATTTTGTGTTTGATACCATGTTGAGCACAAAACTCAGCAAATGGTGATTCGTATTCACCTCCACGATCACTTCTTAGACCTTAATTTTCTTACTAAGTTGGTTTTCAACTCCACTTTTGTAGTGGACAAATTTTTCAATTGCTTCATCTTTACTTTTAGGAAGATACATTACAAAATTTTGTGTTATCGTCAACAAAAGTAATGAAGTATTTATCACCACATGTTTGCACTCCTTTTAAATCACATATATCACTATGAATTAGATTAAGATGCTCATTATTTCTTTCAATTGTTCGAAAAGATGATCTTGTTAGTTTTGACTCGACACAAGTTTTGCATTTGTGTTGTTTATCAATTTGGAATGCATGAATATTTTTCATGTTGATTAGTCTACGAATTGTATCAAATTAATGTGTGCAAGTTTAACATGCCACAAACAAGAAGATTTCAGCAAGTAAGCAGAAATATTAACTTTATTAATCACAGATTTGATAACCATTACATTGAGTTTGAACAAACCATTATTTACATAGCTTTTGCCAACAAACATTCAACTTTTACACAAAACAATTTTTTCTGACTCAAAAGATAATGCGGAAACCATGCTTGTTAAGAAGTGACCCAGACACCAAGTTTTTCGGATGTTTGGTACATACAACACATTGTTCAGAGGCAACTCTTTTCCAAATGTCATCTTTAGAACAACTTTTCTTTGACCTTTGATCTCCAACATAGTGGAATTTCCTGTGAATAGTTTTCTCCCATTCTCAGATTCCTCAAGATTTGCAAACATCTGCTTATCCGAGCAAACATGACGAATGACACCAGTGTTGCTCAATCACTCCCTTGGTTTGAACCCACTAGATTAACTTCTGATATTACAGCACTGTGATTCATGTTTGAAACCTCTTGAGATATGTTCTCTACAACATTCACCTCTCGGTTTTTCTTCAGCTTCTTACAATCAGAGCCCTTGTGACCTATACCATCATAGTTGTAGCATTTTCTAGAGAACTTGTTCTTTGAAATGCCTCATTTGAGTCTCAGGTTCATCTTTTGTGGAAGGAGAAAAGTTTCTCTTTTTCAAACTTTGGCTATGCTCGACAACATTTGCCTTGGCACCAACTGGAGAAAACAATTGTCTTTCAGATCTGTTGTTGTCTTCCTCAATGCGAAGTCGTACAATGAGCTCTTCAACATTCATCTTTTTACGCTTGTGTTTCAAATAGTTTTTGAAATTCTTTCATGCTGGTGGTAGCTTTTCAACAATAACAGTCACTTGGAAAGATTTGCTCAAAGTCATTCTCTCAAAGTCAATCTCGTGAGGAATCACTTGGATTTCTTGAACTCGGATGCTTACCTCTTAGAATCCACCATTTTAAAATCTAGAAAGTCGGCCAACAAGAAACTTCTTGTCCCCAACATCTTCGGTTTTGTACTTTTTATCGAAGGATACCCATAGCTCTTTAACCATTTTCTTTTCGCAAAACACATTGTAGAGCGAATTGACCAATCCATTCAGTAAAAAATTTCGGCATAGGAAATTAGAATGATTTCATGCCTCCAGAGCACTGACGGATTCAATATCTCCCTCACCCTCTTTGAATTTAGGAGCATCCTCATATAATAATGTGGCAGGTTCATCGCTGTCAAGTAAATTAACATTTTATGCTACCACTTTTTGAAGTCCACACCAGTAAACTTCTCTAGTTTTTCTCCGTGAATGGCTGTCACAACAATTGCAGCAGCACGCGTGGCAACATGAGGAACGACTTGAGGCGTAATAGGAACAGTGACATGATGGACAACATGACCAGTTTCTCTTTGCACGTTCGTTTCAGAAGCCATATCTCAACAACTTGCGTAATGAGTATAACAAAATCTGTTTTAAGATTGTTAGCCAAAATGCTAAAATTCGAAGTATGAAAACAACAATTATAGAGCAGTAAACGAAAACAAGATCGTATAGATACAAACAAAGCACTAATAAAAGCAGTGTGTAACTGGAAGTATAAATATCGAGTGTGTAAAACAATAGGAAACCAGTAAATCAAACCAAGGTCGGTACGAAGTACAATTTTCTTAAAATAGATTTATCATCTCCGAAGGTGCTTCGAGGATCAGGACGAACAGCTGTTTCCCATGATACAACGATAAAACCATGCAACAACTTAGCACGAAGTAACTACACCGGCGAACTGAAAACGTACATTCACTTTATCACCAAATTTAACGGAAAACGATGAAAAGCTAACTATATGAAATGTAAGGGAATGCTTGAGTGAGATATTGAGTGTGTTTGTAAAATATATTTTTATATAAAGATTGAGGAAATGAACGTACTATTTATAAGTTTCAAAATACAAACAAAAATTTATGCAAGATTAATTAACTGAATTAATCTTACAATTAACTTAAGAATATGAAAAACCAAAAGTCTCCAATTAATTCAAGAATGTGGAAAGTCAATAGACAGTTCCACAATCATGAGCCACAAGTAACTCAAGAATATGCAGAGTCAAAAGACACTCCTACATTCATGAGCTATAATTTTCTTTCAAACTTTAAATTTAATTCAAATTTCCAACATATAAAAAATAAGTTTCTTACAAAACCTGATTAATAAAACTGCATTAATGTTATGGCTTCCTTTTATTTGTAATTGATTCATGCTTCTTTCTATCAGCTGGCAAATTTGTATTTCTATTTTTCTTCTGCATTTTCTCATTGCTTGCAATCTTATAACGTGAAATGTTAGATTTCCGCTATCTATATGTTGGAATGTTTGACCTTCTGCCAGAAAGTATGGAGCTTAGCATAATGACAGTATTGACTTAAATTGTTGATATATTTTTTCCTCGCATATTTCACTTGAAATTTCCGAAATTCTAATTCCCAAGTATGACACCAACTGTTGCCTGGCATTCGAGCCAAGAGTGATTAACCCAGGCCATTTCCTAAGCTCGATCGGAAGTGTAGATGAAGACAAGATTAACTATACATACATACATATATATATATATATATGTGTGTGTGTGTGTGTGTGTGGAACACTGCCTATATATATATGTGTGTGTATGTATATATATATATGTGGAACACTGCCTTCCTTGGGTACATCTGAAACAATTTGAAAATTCTTGAAAATCTTATGTTTTGATAATTTATTACTTTTTTCTTTGAGCCATTACCTTTTAGATGACCATCATCTCATAGATGCTTGGAGTTCATTGTGTTTTTGGAGACCTATAACTTCTTAAGTTGTCTTATTATGTCTTTAATTTTACTTGCTTTATTTCTTCTCATAGAGAGGATGAAATTGTTAAGCTTTCATCCGATATTGGAAAACAGCCCAAGTTGGCTCCTAGAAGATCTTACATAGAGCAGATAAATGAGATCACAAAGAATAGCAGGAAACAGGACACTGACATCCAACTGATCCTGAAAGATACCAGGGAGCTCCAATTGGAGAGTAATACCTTACAGGAACGCCTTAATCGAACTTTCGCTGTTTTGGAAGAAACAATTTTGAGGTCTGATATTCTGATATGGTGGTTTTTTTCCCTCCTTAACCAAGCATAAAATACTGGGAATTATTCTTTTCGTCCATATGTATTTGTTTAGAAGAGTTTGCAAGATTTTGTTTCTACAATATATTGTTCCGTTTACTGAGAAGAAATCCATCATAAACAGGGACGCTAAGAAAGATGCTGTTGCTCGAAAAGCTCACACACTTCTCGCGAGCATCCACGAGACCTTTGAACAGATAACTGAAAAGATTCTCGCCACTGACAGAAGCCGGAGAAACATTGCTGATTACGAGGCCAAGCTTGCAATATATGATTCTAGAAGTTTGAACATGGACAGACTACGAGTAGAGCTTGACGCTATTAGAAAAGAAAATGACCTCCTTGAGAAACACCTTCACAATACATGAATTTGTAAGTTCTCTACCCGTCGATTGTAGGTGTATGTGCCTGGGTATCAACTGATTACTCACATTTATGCATATTTGGGTACTCTTTACCCAAGGCTGTGTCAACTCCTAGAATAAGAGTGAAATGTGTGTTCGATTCAAGTCCAGATTGGCACCAGGCTTCTGGTTGAAGGGTGCATTAGTTAAATGGAAAGCTAGCCATCACAATTCTCTTCGCGTCCATTTACTTTGTTTAATTGTTTATATTCTAAGGTTCAGTTTGGTAAGTATTATTAGTGTTGGATTATTTATTAATCTTGTGTTTGCTTTCATTTATAAATTTCAGATTGACTACTCGTATGACAAATTTTACTGTTTCACTTGGAGATTGAGTCCATGAGTTCACGCTGGATAATATTTATCCACCTATACTGAAGAAGAAAAATGCCCAAAATAGCCCTTACTTTTAATTAAAATATGGCAAGTGGGTTTTGCACACGCCATCATCCCTATTTCTTGTGAAGAATCGGTCGCTGCACAGTATTTTCGTAGTTGAAATTGGACAACCATAGATCCACATTTCTTACAAAGATCTGCATAAATCCGAAGCTTCTTCGAAGGCGAAATTTTAGAAATTATAGCTTTTGAGGTATTTTGTGATTTTTTATGTTGCATATCCTGCATAAAGCTTTGAGAATTCATAAATGTGAGAAAAATTAACCATTACTGATAACTTTGTGTTTTTCTTTCCAGCTTTTTTGTATAATTGTCTTTTACGAACACGGATCTAACCTCCTATTTCGATATTCACTGACGAAGAGAGTGGAGAGGGTTTCCAAATCGCAGATGGAGAGCGTTTGATTTTTTGGTGCAAAACAGGGAGTAGGTTGGGGAGAAAGTAAACATTTACGACAAAATAAATTAATATACAATATTAAAGGGTATTTTGGTCATAAAAAAATTTGTCATGCTTTTATCACTCTACTTTATTTCACACCACACATGATATTATATATATCTGAAATTACATATATTATCCTATCAAACATTTATCAATCAAATTATCAATCATTCATTTATCACATCCTAAAAACCAAGTGAACCCTAAGGATTTGGCAAATCTTGGCAAAGCTCAAGCCCTTTTCGATGCAGCCGGGGTAGACTTGCATGAAATCTAACAGATGCAGCTGCGTATATCGACAATAACAGGGGAAACTTTATTGTTATGTACATGAAGATGAATTTATTGTGTATAATCTACATCTATATAAATATGAAAACTGAGATGTTGCTTAAATCAGTAAGTTCTTGCCAAAACTCCATCTATATACCTATAATCTATAAAGTATGGATAGTGAAAAAAAATTCAATTATGAATTTATTTAATTACTATTCACATGTCAATTTTCTTCTAGTTCTCCGGTTGCAATTGTTGTACTTTCATATTAATAATAATTTAATTTAAATCAATTGCTCAATTAATTGTGGTTATCTCCATCCAATAACTTCCATTTAGTTCTCTTTATTTTTTCCATTAATTGTTTTCCCGTCCCACAACTTCCATTCTCACCAATACTTACTTTTTTTTTTAATAATTAGAATGTTTGCATAAGACTACTATTAATAGTCATTATAATTTCCCTATCAGTTAGTTATGAGAATTTTAAACTTATAATATATGTCCTTAAGTCTGCTTCATTTTATGTAAATGATTGTATGTATCGATAAAATCCATAATTTGGTTGATTTTTATGTTATTCTATCTTATACATGATGTTTGGCTAGAAAAACATTTTTTAGCAGGTCTATTGTGAGATAGTATAATGAATATTATCCGTAAGATGAGTCAATCATATATATATTTATAATTAATAGTAATATTTTTTCATGGTTGATCTAAATAGAATCTATTTCTCATAAAATTGATTATTGAAAATGTCTTACATGAGTTTTTTTTGAATGTTTTTTTTTTCTAATTTGTTTCGATTCATTATGTTTTATATATTATGTTCATTATCATTCAATATATAACATAAAATCAGCGGCTTGAATTTTAATTTGAAAAACAATTTTGAAAGTAAATTATATGTATTCTTAATTATTATATTAATCTAATATGACAAGATTAAACAAACATGAATAGATAATAAAATGATTCAAATTGTTTTTTTTAAACAAAAAATTTAATTTTACAACATAATTGGTATTTAAGTACAACATACGTGTTTCAAGCTGATTTCTATATATAAGAAAAAATTATTAAGATATATGTTTAGGCATACCGAAAGTGTTTGAAACAATTTAATTTCATTCATTTTTTGTGATATTTTTTATCAAACCTTTTCGAATAAATGTTTAAAAATAAAATTTGAATATAAATTTATCGAAAATATAAAATACATTTAAATGATTACATTAGTTACATCAATTTATTTAATTTCTGCCATTGTGTTACCATTATATATGTTTAATTGTATATATAAATATATACTCTCAACTTATAGGAAGTAATGTAGGTCATAAGGTGATAATTCTAATAATTTCCTTGGCTCCTTCTTGTCAAATATTTTCTTTTAAATTCCAACGAAAATAGTTTCTTTTTAATTATATCATATGCAACGACAATTAACAAAAATCAAGTTGATCTTTATCTCACACAAGACCTATTTTGGTCAACCCATTTTTAGTCATGAAACAATTATGTGTTGATGTATCCAGAGTTATAAATCATATGACTTAATTTTTTTTATATATAATAATGATAGAAGCCAAAAAAAATTCAACGACAAATGTTATATTTAAGAAAATTTATTTGTTTTAAAATTGTATGATTTATAATCAATTTACGCTTATTAATTATAATTATTAATTACATATAATAACAACATGTATATCGCACGAATGAGTTACTAGTTTTTGGATAAAGTTCAATTTCAATATTTAAATTTTTCTTTTTAAATATATATAATATAAATTAAATATATAATCAAAACTTGACAAGAATTTGATATCGATCCAATAAAATAATTTATTTAAATATCGTGATATTTACTGTAAAATAAACCAAAATTTTTTTTTTACACACACTAAAAAAATATAACACAACATTGTATTAATTTTGAACATGTACAAATTAAATTGCGCCATCCTTTGACTTTTCTTTAAGAATGCTTCCAAATCATCCGCAAGATTTATAAATAAATACATATATCTTTCATATTTATAATGCTCCTGTTCTAGGAATATTCTATTCGTTAAGCATATCCTGAAAGGCTTTGTTTGGTTTGCTTCCCATTAAAATAGAAATATTTTCATCGCAAAAAAAAAAAAAGATAACAATAATAATAAGAGTAGATCTCACAAGACGGTCTCACTGATTATATTTTGTGAGACATATCTCTTATTTGAGTTATCCATGAAAAAATATTACTTTTTATGATAAGAATATTACTTTTTATTGTGAAAAATAATATTTTTTCATGGATGACTCAAATAAGAGATCCGTCTCATAAAATACGACTCGTGAGACAGTCTCACACATGTTTTTGCCTAATAATAAAATCAAAAATTATCATGCTATTTCATTTTTATTCGTAAAATTTTATTATCAGCTACTTCACATCTCAACAGAATCATTAATTTTAATTCCATTATTATCACTTTCACATATAAAATACTTTATTGTTACATTTTATTATGATCTAATACATTATAGTTTTATTCATTCATACATCGTAATTCATATGATATTGAGTAATATTTCCTAAGAAATAAAACTATTTAGACTAAAGTTCGAACCCACTCCCACTTTGTACTTAAAAAATTGAAACAAAACCAGCTACAAATCGAAGATCAACGAAATGTTACAATAGAGATAATTTATGACAGAAATGTATAAATTCATGTTTGATCTTATATTTAAAAAAATGATGGGTCAATATTAGCAATTGAATCCAAGCAATTTTCATACATAGTAATTCATACGATATTTAGTAATATTTACTAAAAAATAAAACTTTTAGACTAAAGTTCGAATCAGCTTACAGATAAAGATTCGCGAGGCCGTCTCACAAAAGACTTATTCAAAATTAAAACAAAACCAGCTACAAATCGAAGATCAATGAAACGTTACAAATTATAGAGATAATTTATGACATAAATGTATAATTCATGTTTGATCTTATATTAAAAAAAATGATGGGTCAATGTTAGCTATTGAATCCATCTCCCTTTGAAATAGTAAGAATTCTACTATTTTAAACATACTTTTTACCTAACACACTAAACAAAACACATGAAAAATCCGTTAAAAAAAACACATGAAAAATAAAATCTAATCCCATCAATTTTTTGCAAGAAAAAGTACCAAAATAAGCCCAAAGTATGAAATTTCATTTTTTTTAATGCCATTAATAAGTTAATAGTAAACATTAAAGATTTATAAATTTTTGTATATTCAAAACTAATATTTGATATCGAATTTAATGCAACGTAAATCCTATATTAAATGTCCATAGGTAATTAAAAACAATATTAGAATTTGGTGGAATTTTTTTTTTTTGAAATAAAAGTCAATAAACAAGTTTTTTTTTTTTTTGGACAGTAAAACAAGGTTTTCGGTAAAATCAAGAGTTCTAATTAAAAATTATTTCCCTTCATTTTCATACCAAAAATTCAATTGAATATGAAATGTTATAAATTATATATATATATATATATATATATATATATATATATATATATATATATATATATATTTTAAAGAGTGGGTCTTATGTGAGACTGTCTCACGGATCATAATCTGTGCGACGGGTCAACCCTACCCATATTCAAAATAAAAATTAATACTCTTAGCATAAAAAGTAATACTTTTTCATGGGTGACCGACCCAAATAAGAGATCCGTCTCATAAATACGACTCGTGAGACCGTTTCACATAAGTTTTTGGCTTTTTCAAATTATAGTGGATTTAATAAACTTTAATGCTTTTGAAAATTTTAGGCATATTTTTCCTCAATCGGAACGTGGCCAAATGAGACATGGGAGAAAAGCAAATATATTCAAGTCTCAAGTTAAGGAGGTTAGTTGAGAGATAAAAAGCGACCAAAATTCACACCCCCTTGTCTGAAAGCCAGCCCCCACCCGCATCCAACGCCATGTGGAAACTCCATTAGCTATTTAAAGCGAAAGGGGGATGGAAGTTGAAATCTGGGTCTGAATCTTTCGGTGCAAATTGTTGAATGTGTGAAGAAAAAATAAAAGCAAAAATGGTTTTCATAACTGAAGAAATGATCAACCAGTTTCAATCCCTTGTGGAAAAAAGTCAGCTTCTTCTTTTTCTTAACTAACTACTTAACAATACAGGCCCCTAACCCCAGGATTTTCTTATTTTCTTGATGTTTCGATCAATGTTTTGCTTTTTCTATTGCAGTTGATGAACCACTGAAGAAGCCTTTCCAGGTTCGCCATTTTTTAACTGATGTGTTTCGAACTTTTGTTGATGTTGGAAAAATTTTGATTCTTGATGAGGCTAAGTTTGATCTGGGTTTTTGATGGTGGGCTGCATACTTGGTTTGCTCATTTCCAACCCTGGTTGTGATGATAGATTGGTCAATTGTGTGGTTTGAAACTCTGATTTGTAACTTGTAAGGATTACTCTAGTCAACTACATGTTCTTACCTGGAAATTTGAGCTGGATTTGTGGTGGGGAATCTCTGTAATTTCTGTCTTGTGTGTCACTCAAGTACATGATTTGATCTACTTTTTATTTGTGAATCATGAAGATTTTTCAGTAGCACCAAAAGAAATCGATGTGTCTGGAGTTTACCAGATTTGAAGTTTTTCTAGAGTATTCATTATCGTGATCCTGCATCGATTCTGCAAGCAACTGTGTTGATAATCTTGAGGGGCTCTCCCTGTATAGACTATCTTCTCGAGCTTATAGCTTGCATTCCTTTTGATGCCACGACTTCCCGGAATTTCAAAATAGACGAGTTGGGCATGTGTCTTGATCATTACCGACTACAAGGCTCTTACCAAAGCTACATTTAATTAAGCGAATGGAATCGGCAGCATGAAAATTCGAAGATTAAAATAATAATTGTAGCACATGCTTAGATGGAACTCTGGGAATCGTGCAAAAATAAAACTGAGGACGAACGGAACAATACATGCTTGTCTGGGAAAAAAAACTGACTGAGGCAAAATACACATTATAAATTGAACAAAACAAGTATTATGGTACAAACTTGAATACACCGGAATTGACTATATTAAAGCAATAATTGAGTTCAATTTACATTCCTAGAACATTCTGAAATTGTCTGAACACTATTAATGATCTCGGACTAAGTAAAGGCTTTTGACTGCTCTCTGCCTGAACACTCCTGCTTCTAATCTTCTTCTTCTAATTGCCTATCTAGAACATCTTACATGTTTCAGGGGCATAGAGTGTGTTACTATGTTAGTCGGTACAAGTATTTTACAGATTATAACATTAATGTTAGATAACCAGTTTAAAACATACACAGTATGATTTTTGGTGAACTAAACTGAGCAGAAGGTAAACTTAAAATAGAATAGAGCAAAACAGAATGCACAGTACTAAATTTAGGCAATTGTGGCTTCCGAATACTTTTACAAAGTGATTGTGTAATGAGTACTCATCTTAGACTATTTCTTAGGGAGAAGATGTAAAATCGATTGCTAACTCCTTTGTCATGGATCACACTTGGCATAAAATTTACGGAGTCAAATGCACATAATCGATTCTAGAACAAGCATTAACACACCATTGGAGCATAGAACTTCTGAGTCACTACTTAACTTATATGAGTCGCTGCTGAACTTATATTAGCATCAGACAACACGTTATTTATTATATGAAAATATGGTTAAAAGCATTACTTGATAGTCAAGATATGGCTTAAAAACATATGCAAGAGTATCTTCTCTGCGAAAATAAATAATTCATGGATGCCAACAAAACTTAGACAATTATCGAGCAAAATTGTGCATATGTGGTTTGGATATGGATATGGATATGCTCAAGTGATTTTTTGATAACAAAGTACTATGTGATCCACCGGTATAAGGGCAAATTGCATAAGGCACGTAAAACCCTTAGTTTTTTAAAATCGGACATAAAACCTCTTGCCTGAGGTAAATGTACAGGGGTTAGAAGGCCATTAATTTTATACAAATGATTTTGTGATTTTTTTGCATTTTTACGAGGATGTAAAATGCTATTTGCCATTTGTTATTATGATATAAGTAAGTCCACTCTTAAAGTTGAAAATGTGTTTTTGGAACTAGAAGAGTTATTGAAAATCCATATGGCTACAAGTAATTTAGAATGGATTGTTTGAAGCCGATGTTCAAATCACAAATTCCGTCCTGCTATGTCGTATCTAGCAGGACAAACTGTTAACCCAGGGTAATTCTAAGCTACTTGACTTGGATTTCTGTTATATTATATAATGGTGTTCTGAAACTTTACAAATGATTTCTACACAAGTAATGCTGATCACATGCTGTCTGTGTTTTTCTTTAAATGGCTAAATGAAAAAATTCTTTTACAATTTGAAATGACACTTTTGAAGTACTATACATGTCACCATTTGTACCGACAGAAGATCTTGATTTTGTGGATATTCAATTATGCAGAGTTAGGTTGTTCAAATATTTGGAATTAGTAATAAAGTTGAGCTTGATTAGAATGCATTAGAAAAGTTGGCCTTCTTTTAAAGCTTCATTTGGTTATTCCTATTGTTTAACCTTTCATTTACCTTGCTATCATATTTTTTAATGATGCTTCTGTCTACGTTAATTATAATGAATTTCTGGTTATTTTTGTGCAATTATACAAGACAGCTTTGAATTCATGTTATTTGGAGAAATTGTCATGCCATGCCACTAGGCGATGACGTGTGAAAATAAGGGTTGAACAATACTGCCTGATAATCTTGACTTAATTTTCAGAATATTCATAACGGATACGAAAGGGAGACCTTGATGAGGTTTTTAAAAGCAAGGGATGGGAACCTTTTGGATGCACATAAAATGGTTTGTCGGTGTTCATTCAATTTATTTGAGTGAGTTTCTTTTTTTCTTGCTTTTTTTAAGTTCTTATCAGTTCCCATATTTTTCAGCTTATCGACTGTTTGAAATGGAGGATACAAAATGAAATTGATAACATACTACTGGTGAGGTTTTAGCTACTCAGCTCGTTTGTTTCTGCTATTGATTTACATATTTCTGATTTATCTTGGATCAACGCATCATATTATTGGCCCAAAGTATGAATTATATCGCTCTATTGATGCTTTCAAGCTCAAAAATCATTATATCGATCGAGCTTGAATCTAGCCAATTCGACTCATCATACATCTTTATTTAATGAGCATATACCAACACTTTAAGTAATAGCTACTTAAGCCTGGAGGTCCTGAGTTCAAGTGTTGGGGTAGACGAAAGAAACCACTTTCCAGGAGTGAGATATTCTATGATTGGCAGTGCATGGGCATGAGTTAGGGCTCATGTTGGACCATTCTAACGACCCATGACCAGTAGTGGTGCATGTGTATGGACCGAGACCCATGTTGGTTCAGCCTAATAGCTCATGATCGTTACAAAAAAATGATTCTTCGATCAACAAGCATTCGTAGGTCTTTTGGTCGAATGAAATAATTCGAATGTATAAATTATGAGTGAATCGATAATTTTTTTAGATGAGCTTGTGTGTTGGGAACGTTGTTTGCTCCTGAAAGCATAAACTATTACCTCCATTTATAAGTTATTGTACAATAGCGGGTGGTCAATATATAAAGATTTTGCTCCTGAAAGCATAAACTATTACCTCCATTTATAAGTTATTGTACAATAGCAGGTGGTCAATATATAAAGAACTAAGATTACATGTTTGGATTTTGTAAATCAAAACCCCTTCCCAAACTGTACAATAGCGGGCGGTCAATTTGTAAAGAACTAAGATTACATGTTTGGATTTTGTAAAGGTTGGTACACTTACTAGTTACTGGGAATGACAATGTGTTACCCCAAATCCTCATCGACAAACAAGCAATTATGGTTTCATATTTTCTAAAAACTTCGGCATAATCTTCCAGTCATTTGGAATCTTCCAGTCATTTGGACTTCTCAACGAAGACAACTCAAATATATACTCCGTATTTATATTCCGCATTAAGTACCCTTTTTGTTCCTATTACATGGGCTTAATTCCTAAAACTATTATAGTGCCTCTTGTTATGATGTGCTAAAAAGGTGCCCTGATTTATTATTTTAGACGATTTTGGTCTCTATAGCCAATTTATCATTAAAGACTCACAATTCCTCATTTTCCCCCATAATCAATTTCTAGCTGGGATAGTATTTTTCCATCCTTATTATTTGGGACCAAAACATTTTGGTCTCTTTTCCGTGAAATTTTTTACAATGCATTTATGTCAGGACCAAATATAAATTGAAGCTCTTACCACAAGGAGTCCAAATATATGCTTAGTTCAACCACTACATGGAAGGATGAAGATTCATTGAAGAAATTGAGATCAAAACCTTTATTCTATGTAAATTAGCTGAAGAAAAAAAGGTAAAAATGGAGTGTATTCCTCGTCAATGCACCCGTTTGTATCAACAAGACACACACCTAAAAAAAACATGAATGTATCACAATAACTATCGACTTAGGGATGGGCACCCCGCTCGTTCATGCAGTGGCGTTCCTGTGTAATTCAATGTAGTGCGAAGTGGACTAGATTCTGGGATTGGTGTCCCGTCCATTCAGATTGTGGCATCCCTTGCGTCTTTCTTTCCACAAGTTTGATTCTCGGTCCAGTTCTAACTTTACTCATTTAAACAGAAACCAAAATATTTCTTACTTAGTTCTAAAGACCATTTGAAATAATCAAAACATCACAATTTAATGTACAATCTCCTTGGGAACGATAATTTCCCCTGCTAGCGTGACGATCCAAACTTGGTACTCGAGTTATTGTACAATTCAAAATAATTGAGTTGTATCATTGCAGTAATTATATATAGTGACATTTGTCCTACTCTATGTTTTTGGTATCCTCATTAAGTGCTTTCAATAGATTTATGTTGGATTCTTTAATTGATTGTGCACTTTACTTGCAGAAGCCAATAGATACTGATGTGTATATAGCAGTACGAGAATCTCAGCTTGTTGGAATTTCTGGATATTCGAAAGAGGTACTGCTTGGATCATAATTAGAGTTCTATTTTATCTGAGCTGCGTTGCAAGGGTGGCAAAATAGACAAAATTATCAACTCCGCCTTACAGCAACCATGCAGAATGAGTAAAAAAAACTACCAGTCACCCAGGATGACACAAAAATCGTACAATTCAGTAGATTATTTTTCCTCACTTTGTTTTTACTACCTTTGCTCACACGCCGTGACATTTCTTCTTGAAGCATTTCCAAAGTTGTCTGATGAGGTTATTTTATGGGTTTGATAGTGTTACTTCCTTAATTATACAGGGTCTTCCGGTAATTGCTGTTGGTGTGGGGCTCAGCACATATGACAAAGCTTCTGTAAGATATTCACATCCCACTGTTTTGTCATCCTTCTTCAACTCACTAGATGAATGGTTAAAAAAAATAATTTCCGCAAATTAAGTGCCATAATGAGCGTTTTGCTTTTACTTGTAGCATAAATTTTTTGTTTATGTAGTAATGCTTACTAATACCTGTTTTCTTCATTCTAAGATTCACTATTATGTCCAATCACATATACAAATGAATGAATACAGAGATCGTGTTATATTGGTGAGTTTCAGCATTTATACAACCATTATTATGTTGAAAATATCTCTTTCGCATTGCTAGACTAACATTAATTCTTGTTATAGCCTTCTGCAACGAAAAAATATGGACGGTATATTGGCACCTGCATAAAGATTTTGGACATGACTGGCTTAAAGCTTTCAGCATTAAGTCAAATTAAGGTACTTCATATTACATTGATAGCACCAGAAATTTCGCATAGGAGATAAAAATTTAAACTCAAAAAATGTATGAGAGACAAATTTATAGTTTTCCTCATACATAAAAATTTAAAAGTTCATCGAAAAGTTAAAAATAAAGGGGGGGGGGGGGGGGGGGCAATGACCCCTGCTCTTCCTGCTCTAGCTCTGCCACTGAATTGCATGGCATTCAAGAGCCCCCCCCAGCTTATGGTGCGCAAAATCATATATTATATGAGAATTTAATTCTAGCATGTTATTGAATATGGTATTAAGATACCTTCTTTCATTCACATACTCGTTTTTTAACCAAACAAATATGAATTCTTAGCTAATTAATAGTTTATCAACATCAGTCTCGCTAATAATTTAGCTTAGTAGTAGCAATAGATTTTCAAGGATTTAGGTACTGTCTTCGAGTTACTTGAATGTGTGGGTGAATTTTTTTTTTAAAAAAATAACCAATGACAATCTTAACTCAAACTAGAATCTATTCATATAGTAAATTTAGGTGATTCTATATAATTCATTATAGAAAAATCTCACTTAAATCATGTTACAACATTTAGAGTAGAAAATAAACATTTTGATCAATTTTATTATTGTGTTGTTTTCTGGACTTATATATTTAAATGTACTGCTAGAATTTATATGCATTTGTCTGTCATGATTTACATGATTGACCATAAATTCATCAATAATATGTATAATTAGTTTAATGGGATCTCTCTGACTAAATGTCAATTCGAATTACGCACCTTAGTCTTTTTAAAATGTTGACTCATCTGTTCTATTTTACGTTTTTTGAGTGAGTTAAATGATAGTAATTTACCCTTTTCTATCAATATTTTAAGATTTTACAGGGTGACAATTGTATAATTTGGTATTCACCCACCTCAATCACATGTGGCTCCGCCACCGACTATGTTGTGCATACATGTAGGCATATATTATATACCTTTTTTAAGTTCTGGTCTTGAACTTTTGGCTTCGTAATTTTTGAGACAGAATGACCAATTCAATAATTGTGATTGCAGATATTGACTGTAATCTCTACAATAGATGACCTTAACTATCCTGAGAAGACCGAGATTTACTACATAGTCAATGCTCCATATATATTTGCAGCATGTTGGAAGGTTTGACAAAGGGAATCCGGTCGATGACCCTCGTCGAATTTGAATTTTTAAAAATGACCTCCTTTTGTTTAGTTTGAACTACTGTATCACGTGTTTTTAGTCAAGAGGAGGTCATTGTTTTTTTCTAAAACTCAAATTTGACCAAGGTCTTTAACCCAAACACCCTATTTAACACATGTACAAGCTCACGGGTGGGACGAGCAGAGGGACTGGGTGGTCTGGGGTAATCTTCCCCACATCGGAATTTTTTTTAATTTTTATCTTAAATGTTTTATGAAAAATAAAATTTTACCCCCTGAATATGTTGAATGGCCCCTCTCGTCCCATCTGGCCATCGTGTTGAAACTCTTGGATCCACCTCAACAGACTCTACATTTGTTAAAGCACTCTTCGACATTCAATATTTATGTTTCGCTTCTTCCTTTCAGGTTGTTAAACCTCTTTTGCGTGAGAGAACAAGGAAGAGAGTGCAGGTTCTTTCCGGCTCTGGAAGAGACGACTTGTTGAAGGTAGGCCCTTTATTTGGTTTCGACCCGTCATGAGGAAGCTTTTAAACTCCAAAAATTATTGTTGTGACCATGTTAACAAATTTCTGGGAGGGTCATTAGAACTTTGACAGAAGTTGATGGCAGAAACCACATAGTTTTCACATTTGGATAATTGAAAGACCAAATCTGAAAATTGTGAACATGAGGAACCAAATCTGTTTTTACAATAAAGATGAAATGGACTAAAACTGTAATTATCCTCATTTTCCTTTAATTTGATCGAATAGTTTACATATGTTAGAGGTGATCCGAAAATTGACCCCCTTCTCAGCATCACATGGCCCTGTCCATGCATTAAAGATGGTAGAGCTGCATCATCTTGGAAAAGCTCGACAGTGAGCTATTTGGTCGGCTTTCATTGCAATTGCATCTTAAATGTGTGGTTCGTCCTTGATAACTTGTCTCAAAATTCTTGCAGATTATGGATTATCAATCCCTCCCGCATTTTTGTCGAAGAGAAGGCTCAGGATCATCTCGGCATTCTAGCAACGGAACTGTTAGCGACTGTTTTTCATTTAACCATCCATTCCACCAGCAGCTTTACAACTATATCAAGGAGCAATCTGCGCAAGTCACTTCGCCTGCACCTATCAAACAGGGCTCATTCCATGTGGATTTTCCAGAGCCTGATCCGGAAGGTGTAAAAATCGCTCAGACTATAGAAAGTGAGTTTCAAAGACTCGGTAATCAAAACGGGGTTTCCCACTCATTACACAAGCTTAACATAAACGGGGATTGAAATTGGATGCTGATGTTCGTGGAGTTTTGACCAAACACTTATTCCAAGGCTGTGACATGGAATTCTTGCATTATGTTGATGCAAGTTTCTTGACAAGCAATAATGCATCATTTTAGAGATATGCTGAGCTTCTTGCTAAGCATTGCATCTATCTTGTGGATTGGATACTAAATGGCTTGATTATTAGAGCCTCTTATGGGAACTGGGAAGTGAAATGGAGGGTTCTTACATGTGTTTTAATCTATGTATCCTAGTTTTATAATGTCATGATGTAACAAGCACATGGTATGTGTATCAAAAATCATAGATGATGGTTCACATTCAAATCTTTTAATATATATTGTTGGGTTAATTTGGCATGAGTGAGAGTAACACTGGGATGAGTGATTGCGTCAAGTTGTTGACGTTGCGTTGCTTGATCTGGTTGGTTAGGTGGATCATAAAAGAGTAACATCATATTTTAATAGGTATATTATCTCTGTTAGGGAGAGGGCTGACTGTAAGGAAAAAGTAAGACTAATCTATAAGGAATATGAGACAACATCAGCAGAGAGACACGCACCTCCCTGAACTCATTAGTTTAACAACCTGAGCCGTTAGCAGCCAAGTAGGTGTACTCTGCGCTGCCACGAGTATAAGGAAATAAGTTGCGTCTTGAATATCAGATATAGTTTTTGGCCTAGTGGTAAGCACTTGATCATAACAATTTATATAAAACTAGGTAATGGGTTCAAGTCTTCCAAGAAACATATTTATGTACTTCTTGGAGGAAAAATGTTGGGTTAAGACTGCATGAGTGAGAGTAGTACTAAAATGAGTGATCTCTTGAGAAGTTCTCGAACGTTAAACTGTTGATGTTGCGTCGCTTGATATGGTTGGCTAGGTGGGTCGTAAAAGAATGATGCCAGATCTTAATGGGTAATATTATCTCTGTTGGACATGGTCGTCGGTAAGGAAATGATAAGACTGATCTATAAGGGATATGAGACAACACCGACAGATAAACACGACCTATCCGGAGTCATGAACCTAACAGCCTAACCCATTAGCTCCCAAATAGGTGGACCTTGCGCTGGCCACAAGTATAATGAAATAAAGTTGCGTCTTGGCTAACAACTATATCTTTTGATCTAGTGATAAGCAATTGATGCTAGCAATTGGTATAAGAGCGAGGTCATGAGTTCAAGTCTTCCAAGAAGGATATTATCTTGGCGGAAATGTTGGTTTAAATGTGCATGAGTGAAAGTAGTACTGAGATCTCGTGCGTCAAGTTGTCGACGTTGCCGCTTGATCTAGATGGCTAGATGTATCGTAAAAGAGTGATGTCAGATCTTAACGGGTAATAGTGTCTCTGTTGAGACATGACCGATGGTAGGGAAATGATAATACTGATTTCTAAGAGATATGAGATAACATCAGAAGATAGAGACACATCTCTCTACACTCATGAACCTAATTGCCCGACTCATGAACAACCAAGTAAGTGTACTCTGTATTGACACAAATATAAGGAAATAAAATTGTCATTTGGCTAACAATTATAATTTTTAGCCTAGTAATAAACAATTTTAACAAAACTCTATCACTTTCCCCTGTTGATTTATTTCACCCCTTGCGTTAGTTGTTACAAATATCTATCATATAATTACACACATATTATGAATTATTTTTATTGATATTCTTGAAGTTACATATTTTTATTTACTTGTATTTTAAATTATTCAAATTTATTATTTACTTATACTACTACAATATATTATAAATGTTGAGATCCTTATAAATTATACTGAGTTCCCTTGGTTTCTAACATCTTATCAAATTTTATTTTCTAAAACATCCCTCCCCGTAATTGTGTTAATTTAAAAGAAGCCAATACATAACAAAATAGGATCCAAATGTTGGCTTTAAATTACAAAATTATTTAAATTCTTACATTTCACGAAAAAATTTACTATAACTGTTATATTATTATCTATATTATATTATTAAATTTGAGATAAAAATAATAATTTTTGATGTCATTGTCTGTTTTAAGAATTATATATGTTAATAAAGTGTTAAAATTTAATATAATTACATGTAATTCAACAGAAAGAATTTTTATTTATTTAAAATCAAGTTATAGGTTCAATTTTTATTTGGGTTTTTTTTACCTTTCTTTTTCTATTTATTTTTTTAATTTATATATCAAAATTACAATGTAATTCCTCGTTATTTCTTATAATTATATTTTGATCTTCATTTAATTATAAAACTATCCTGTTGTGTTGGTGTATTAGTCATTATTAACATTGAGTTATGAATATCAACTACTTTAAGTATGTCATATCATATCATTTTTTCCTCAAAAATACTCCTTCCTCATAAATATTATTATTTTTAAATAATAATAATAATAAATTAGAAATCCAAACATTAACTATAAATAAAAATTACTCATTATATTTCATATAAATATAAAAACGTAATTTAGATATAAAAAAATTTACATTATTTCGCGTGCAGGTTTAGTAAGTAGCTATAAAGTCGCATATTTACTATATAATATAATAATAATTTACTATTTTATTTTAATTTAAAAAATAACATATCCAAAAAAACAATCGCTTCTTATTTATTCGTTATTTAATTTTGACTATTTCTCCTAAAACAAACAATTATTATGTTTTTATTAAAATATGTTTTAACTTTAAAATATATAATTTTCTATTTATTTTTTAAAAGAAAGAAGGTTGGCCAAATAATAGGAATATGGCATGATCCAACGTAGAATTCCACACAAAAACAGCTGCAAGAATATACAGTATCGTTAAGTTTGTCCTCTCTTTCGTCCCCGTTTTGTGTCTGCTGGTGGCGGCCGTCCTCTTCGTTTCCGCCGGGAAAGATGTCGTTTGGAAGGTATATGGCATACTCACCGTCACCATCCAGTACTCCTCACTCTCCGCACTTCAACGCTGGCGCTGCCGGAATCCGCTCCGCTTCTGCTGTAGAACAGGAAAAGTATTTTCTTGTTTCTTGTTGTGGTTTTTTGCATCAAGTGTTGTGTTTGAAGAATCGGTAGCTTTATTTATAGCATCTTGTTTATGAGAGGAATCCATGATATTGACTTGGTGTCAACTCGATCTCCATTGATCTTTAATCTTTCTGTTATTTGTTTCATCCGTATTGAGTAGAATCTTGTGAGATGTATGGTGAGATTTGCTTGCTTCCTTCAATTGTTTGTGAAAGAATTGTTGCGCATAAACGTACAGAGAGTACGTTTGGTCAACATTGTACACAACACTGCAGTGGAAATTTATTATTTAACACAAGTATAAGTGTATAACTTTAGGCTACGTTTGGTTGGAAGGATAGGATAAACTAATGATTAGTATATAAATGATAAAGAAAATGATTGTGGTAGGATTGTAATATATGGTGTAAAATAATATTATGTTTGATAAGATTTTTAAGTGTAGGAGAATTTTGAATTTTTTGATGAAAAGACAAAATTGCCCTTCCCCTTCTCGGCGGCGGCGACGGCCGGCGCCGAAATGGTCGGCGCTGGCTCCGGCGGTCGGCCGGCGGCGGTCGTGGCGGTGGCGGCGGTTGGTGGCGAGAAGTGGTGGTGAGTTTGAATTTAGGAGAAAGGTAAAATTGGAAAAATAGGATGAATTAAGAGTAGGATAAATAATCCTAGGGGGTGAGGAGGTATTATTTTAACCTACCTAATATAACCTAATCATTCATAGGAGGGATTGTCTTGGTTAAATAATCACGCGTACCAAATGCCGGATAAAATGGGATAAAATAATCTACCCCACTTTATCATTCGAACCAAACGCTCCCTTACTAAATAAACACTTTGATTAAATTTTGCACAAGTACAAAGACTTGTGCAACGCCTCATGGCAAAACATCACTAGAACAATTATGTAAATAGTTTACACCCAAAAGCCAATACTAGTGAAAGTAACAAAACTGAATTCCTCGACACTCCAAGAAATTAACATGCATCAAACAAAAAAGTAAATACTAGATGCGTGAAACAAAACACGTGTTGCTTAAACCAAATGAAGTTCACTCTTCGATCAACACTCTGCGTCAGTGTTGTTCTTGAGTGTTGCCAGCACCGATCAACAACGCAGTCACAGGGTAGACGGAACACCCTTGCTCCTTGTGCCAATCTTTAAGAAACTGAGAATTTTTCAGCAAAGCTCCTGCAGCCATCCCTGTATATTCCAGCAATTTTCTCTACGCACACTTTTTATGATTGACCCACTTTCTTTTTATAGTCCCTCTTTGACCTAGATTTTCATAGATCTTTCTCACCTATAAACAAGGAAAGTAGAGTTTACTAGGAATCAAACTCTAATTCAAAGTAAATACCGTATATCTTATAGATATGTTTCCAACTTAATTAAAGCATTCCTAATAATAGGATTCAGTATACTAGAAGTGCAAAATCGAAATAATATCTTAAATGAATTCGGAATATAATATTCCTTTCAGTTTGATAATCAGAAACCGTATGTGAGATTTGATTGCTTTAATATCCTTAATATTCTTCAGTCTCCCGGCAGCTTATAACCAAAATACTTTTGGTCACCACCCCACTTGGGTTTTCTCCGGCCTCTTGAGAAAACATTTATCACGTTATATATTTTAACTATGCAAGAATTTGATGGGGGCATATTTTCTTGGATTTGATCGTTCTATAACTCCTTTTTCTTCCTTTCTTTCTTATGTTTCATTGCTACTTTCTGTGCTAAAACTAAATGCTGTTTCACTTTGACAGATATTTATCAGAATTGCTCGCTGAACGGAACTCTCTTTATCCATTTGTGGCCTTGCTTCCACAAAGCTACCGGTTATTGAATCAAGGCATGTATATAGCTTTACATGTTCTCTATCATTTCATTACACTACCACGAAAAAAATGGCTCCGAAGTTTTTTCTTTCTGTGTTTTGGTTAGGTGAAGTTAACTGATAGCAAGTAATCATGCCATTTCAATGTTTCCTAAGAAACGCTTGTGATAATACACTCTGTGCGTATCCACTTTAAAACTTAATCATTAAGAAGTAGGGGCATTGCGCGTTGTAATGTTAGATCAAGCATGCAAGCTGATACTTACGAGAAACTAAGGTCCGATTCCAGCAAGTGTCATTAGTCCAGACGCAGGTTTCAAAATTATCCTGAGCCTGAAATCACAAATAAAATAGTTAGAAGGGGGCCAGGAGGGTGTCCTGACATAGCTCCTCCGATACTCAAGTCAGAGACTGGAGATATGAGTGGAGAGCAGTTAATGATGCTGATGAAAAACAATATAGTGAATGAATTAACTGAGCACTTAAACATTGGTATTTATAAGAGAATATTTGGGTCCTGATGAGCTTGTCTTCCATTTGGACTAGGGATGAACTAGGTGTAGTTGGCCCATCATAAGGTATAACAAGCCTACTTTCTTGGATTGTTGCTCTTCTCTTGCAAAACATTACTATGATTGACAGAAACTTGAAATAACTTTGTTGTTTATTCATTTCTTTCTTAGTCACTGTTCCACTAGGTGGACTTCAGGGCTAGTAGTCTGTTACATTTGAATTCTCTGTCAGTAGACTTTTTCTACTGAGCTTGATTTCTCACCCTTTCATGTGGTTTGTTTAGAGTAAACCTTGCCATCAGTTATAAATTAAATTAACTTTTGTGGGATATTTCAATTCTTTTACTTTCAGCGGGTATGATGTAGAGGATTAGTTTCATCAGTCTGGTTCTAACTTATCCTGTGAATTGTGTATGTTGTATGTGAGGACTATCTCCATTCTTTGTATTTATATTCCAAGTTCTATCATAGGAGATATTACATGTATTTTTTTCAAAGAGACCTAAAGTTTGGAGGTGTTGATTGCTTCAATCTTATTTATGTGTTTACATAGAATTAATACTTCCTAATGAAGTATTATTTTTCATTTGGTATTATTATTGAACAAAAAATAACTTCTATTTTTTAATTATTATATATTATATATATACAAATGTAACCTTTGTCTCCTTATTTTACCTACCTATTACATGTGAATTCTTTTCTGCAAATTAACTTATGTCTTCCTTTTCTAACACTCATATGAATATATGATATATCTTGAACAGCGCTTTGAACTAGCTAGTTGATTGGCTTTGGATTCCATTGTTGATTATACACATTAGCACTTATTTATATCGGATTTTTTTAATATCAGAACTAATTTTATCATAAAAAGACATAGTTGTCAAAAACCCGAGGCGCAAAAAAGTGCTCAAGTGTCATGGGTCTTAAAGTTCAAAGCGAAACCCACGTTTTACGAGAAAAAAACGCAATAAACAAAATAATATCAAAAAAATAAAAATAAAGTCTTTGAAAATATGAGAGATGAAATATCAAATGTCATAATAATCGTCATCTTCATCTTCTAAATCTATGTCATTAGCCACATTATCGGTATTCATTGGTATCTTCTTCTTCAGTTTCATTATCAATGTTGATCTCTTCTTCATCTACAAAACTAATTCGAGTTGAAGATTGCTTTTTTTTTTTTTTGCTGAAGTAGATGACGATGCTCCTTTTGAAGTAGATGTATTTCGAGATCAAAAGTCATATGAACTTTCACCAACCCCAGCCGCTTGTGCTATTCCACTCCAACGCAAGTCATCATCTTCATAGACAAAACCGTTATAATCATCATCTTTATCACTGTCATCCAACTTTTTCAACAACCATTTGTTATTATCATCTATTCTGACAAAGAAATAGGATCGATCTTATCTCACATGGAATATTTTCACCTCAATGCTCTGTTATATTTGATATATACTAAATCATTTAATCGTTGTTAAGATAATCTATTTCATTTTTTAGAATGTATCTGCCAAAAAATTAGAAAGTAAGAAGTTAGGTTCATACTCCATAATATAAAATTTAGTGTGTATAAAAAAACTTCTAACTTACATGTTCAAATACAATCCAATTACGTTCATCTTCAAATACACTCCAATTATGTTCACAACATGAAGAAGAGCGTGTGAAGTACAAAATCTTCGTTGCAAATGTTTTAAATCCAGGTGTTGGTGCACCATAAGAAGACCACCAATCAACTTGAATGTTGAAACACAAAAAATATAAGGTTAAATTTCTTATCATCCAAAGTTTGTATCTATTTTGTAAGTAATGCTTGAGAAATGAATTGATATAACACTAAATATTATTTACTTGGTAATTTTTAATTCTTTTTTTTATAATCATGGGTAAACCAAAAAATCTCGTTTTTTTGTATTTATCCAATTGATTTGTGAATTGTGATCTTATCTTGTAAATCTTGATCTCGCACCAATCTAGCTATGCATTTGTACATATCCTCCAACACTTCTTCATCATTTTCTATGTCACGATTTGAGTAAAAAAAAAACTCGCGATTTAAGAAATATCCAGCCTCATACAAAAGATTATGAAGTTGAATGTTCCATATGTTGTCTATGATTTCAAAAATACAACGATTTTTTTTCCATTATTATTAAATGATGCAGTGATAGCTTCTTTGACTCTGTCCATTGCCTCATAGACTATGTTGCATGGATACGGGTATGTGTATCATATCAAATACGATACAGATATGTCAATACGAATTTTTTTGAAAATATAAGATACAATACGGCTAGGATACGACAATTATTAAAAAATATATAAATATACATATATATATATATAAATATATATATATATATATATATATATATATATATATAAATTTAGTACTAAAAATTAAAAATTATATATAACTATATAAAAAATATATACACGAAAATGATACCCTACACACCTTTGGTGTGTACTTCCCTGGGCGCCGCTGAGTTGGCGTCCACATGACTCCTATTTTTTTTTTCAATTGTCAATATACAACTCTTTTTCTCAAAAAATAAACGATGACTCCTATTTTTTTTTCAATTGTCAATACACAAAATCTGGAAAACTAATATCTTCTTCTCAAAAAATAAGTGATCGACACTTACCCACCACTTCACCACCCAATCTCCGTCTTAGGATCGAAACTCATCCACCACTCTGCCACCAGAACTCCGTCATTCCAAGGTATGCACCGATTACCTATCTTTATTTTTTTGTTGAACAGATTTTTTTATATTAAATTAGAACAAAACATGACTTATTGGTGGAATACATCAATGCCCGTTCATGTTTTTTGAGGTGATGAATTTTTAATATTTATTCAAGTGCCAAATCTAAGCAATGAGCTACACATGGAGTCCAATACACGTGTAAAAAATTGTTTTCCAAAAGACGACTTGAAAAAATTAAGTAAATTTACTTTTAAAAGAAAATTGATTTTTAATTCGATTTACAATTTAAAAAATTATCCGCTCTAACATTGTATCTTGCATTATCTGTTATAACCGAACCACGTTCTGATATCCAATTCGATTCACAAATTTAGAAAGTAACTCATACATCTTATCAGCAGTATTTGACATGGTTAAATACTGAAATATAAATAATAATCACCTATTATATAAAAAAACCACAGTTTTAAAAATTTACAGAAATTCCAAAAATTATGGTTTACCAATTTTGGGCAGCGAATAAGAAGGGGAACACAGCAGGGATAACGGAGCAGCGGCGGCAGCAAGGCAGAGACGCGGAGGCGAAGCAGAGGCGAGGCAGTGAGGGTGGTGAGATTTCAGAAGCAAGACACATTGTTTAAATGGGCTGGACTTAAATTTTTACACTTTAAATTGTAACAGTGTGTTTGGCAACCCGGATTTGGGAGTATTTCATGGGATTTGGATTTCAAAATCCTATTTTTACTGTTTGGCAATATATTTAAAAAAAAAGGATTTGAATTTGCTTAGGATTTCATGGGATTTCAACAAGTATATCCAAATCCCATCAAATTTGATGAGATTTGGATTTTAAAAACATAAAATTACTTTTTTAACCAACATATCATTAGGACTTGGGCAGACTTAAAACCGCACATGGACTTAAAATCGCACTTGAATTTTAAGTCTGCAGAAAGTTTTTAAAAAATGTGTGGCTTCTATGAGCGCAGAGGCGATCGACCTTCGCCTCAAAGCGAAGTGCACAGAAGCGTGCGCTTCGTTGACCTGCTGCGCTTGGGAGTTCCCCAAAGCGCATGCCTTGTGCCTCGCGTCGCTTTGCGCTTAAGTGACTGAGGCTACCACTTTTGACAAATACGTAACGAAGTATGATAGGAAGTTGTAGACTTTGTTGAAACTCTGTGCTGAAAGCTCTGATTATAAAAGCTCTGAATGAAACTTGTAACTGTATATATTCGAGATCATAGAGTGATTTGATGGTCATTCTACAAGAACTGAGCAAAACAGTTATCTTTCTGGGGTAATGCTACTGTCGAGTTTTCGCTGGAGAGAGTTTAAGGCCATTATCTCAATCTTAACCGATGAAGACCATGGCAGAGTCAGTCGCCCTTGAACATGTTTTTAGTGACAAGAAAGATAATTCAATCGATGGTCTACCATGTGTGTCATCATAATCAATGTTGTACCTATTATAACTTCTTAAAATCATGTAACAACACCATTAAGTCGAATATTTCATCGCAACTTCGTATTTAGTGAGATTATCACGAGTGAATTAGAAGCCTTTTGATTTCTTATTAAGAGTTTATAATGTACATTTTGAATATAAAACAGAAGAATATGTGCAACTTAATGAGATTGCCAGGTATCTTCCATCTAATTTGGCCTGAAGGTTAATTTGGGAAAGGGCACCATTTTGGTTATAAACTTAAAAGATTAGCTACTTTGTGAATCAAGCTTCTGATCTCTGCTTTGTAATCACTTGTAGGATCAAGAGTTTAACATTTTACCAAAAAATTATATCTGGTGATATGCAATTCAAATCTGTGTACACAACAACCAAAACGTCCTCAAGTTTCAACCCTGTTACTAGTAGGACAATTGTTGTTTTCTATACTATATTCAAATAGCGATAAAAACTATAATTTGGACATTGAAGAACTTAGACACCACCTTGTCAAGTGTAGGTTTTCATGCCTCGTTGTTACAAATGTTACTGGAGTGTCTCGGTTGAACTTTAATCCATTCTATCCACGTCTTTTTTAATGTCAAGTTGATGTGGTTCGGTGGGCTACTCGCTTTAATGGCACCTTGTCACATTTCTCTTTTTAGAGTTTATTGAGGGAATCACAAGAGTAATTCCTCAAATGCTTTGTACTAATATTTGTTAGGGCCAGTTTGGATACAGAAACACCTAGTTCATAAAGGTAGAAGATTTTTTATTTTTTGTTTGGGTAAATCAGTAAAAAAGAGTTTTTTTTTTAAAGTTTTGAAGGAGAGCCATAAAAGAAGTCTAAAAGGGACATTTTGTAGCTTTTGGCTTTTTAAGTGTTTCTTTTTCAGAAAAAGCCAGATAAACCACAAGTTTTAAAGTTAAAGATTTTTCTTTCTTTCTTTGTTTTCTTCTCTTTTTTCTTTTTTATGGACATGTTTTAGTGAATTATTTTCCAAATGCACTCTTAGTGACTCAAGGTACATCTATCTTATTTTCTGTTTTCACTCCCCATGGCTATTGTATATCCTTTTAAAATTGGGTGAACTTAATCTTCTTTGGGTTATTTATCATGATATCTCTTAACTTTTACTAGATTTCCTCTTCCTTCACAGAACTCCTTGATTTCAACTAACTTATCAAGACTAGATGTTGTTTATCCATGCTGTGAAAACTATGCACTAATTTTTTAACCAATGCTAACTGATACATCTTATTATTGGAAATTCACCTTTTTGGATCAGAGATATCACGTGTATCTGAATTGTTGGGAAATGCATCCATTTTAGAACAAAACGGCCTTGAAGATGCAAGCCCTCAGCCTTCATGAGGAATATATTCAAATGGATTATCTAATGTGAGCAGATGGGCATCACCATTTCAAACAGAAGTATGGATACTAACCATTGACATTACCTTACATTTTATCTATTTTTTTAGTTAGTTAGAATATACATCAAGAAGTAATTCGACTTTTGAATTATGACTTGCTAACTTCCTCTTCTTGCTTTATCTTTAAGTTAGACTTCTCTCGTGACAGCTAGTTCGAAAATAACTAGTTCGAGAATGACGTAGGATTATTCTTACATATTCATTTTGGGTTTTCACTTGTTATTTGCTTGGTGTCATTTTGTTGCATTGATCTGACATCTGTTATGCAAGTTGCAATTCAATTCGACTAGGTTATAGCCACGAGTTTCACTATTGTATTAGGCCACCTTCTTCATTTTTTAGCTTTGGTCCTATTGATGGATGTTATCCTCTTTCCCCTTTCCATAAAAGCATTGACATATCTATTTTGCTTTGTTTTGTCACTTAACTTCCTACTTGGAACAAACTCTTTACTTTTTCTCTGGCTAACTAGCTCGTGGATAGTGGATACCCTTACTCTGTTTACGAAATGATGCTATTTTAGTATATAAGGTTATTTAACTGCAAGTGCCATGCAGGTTTAATCTCAAATAATTTAATTTGTCCTAATGTCATCTTTTGCTTTTTATGTTCGTAACTACAGTGGTTGAGTTGAAAGTATATTTGCCATCCTGGTTTTGCTAATCAAACATTTTGGGATTTTTCTAAACTTTTTTTGTTCTGTCGATCATTTTATCCCCAAAAACTATTTCTAAGTTATGCTTTTTAAAATCCTAAACACGAAGAATTTAAGAATGTTCTCTTTATAATGTTTCCTTCCTTACACTATGGAGCTTTCACATACAGATGTCAGGTTTGATGTAGTCCTCTTCTGCACAGAACTGGCTCGGTTCCCAAGGTAGTTCATCAGGCCTCATAGTCAAGCAAACTCTCCGTGTTGACATACCAGTTGATCAATATCCTAATGTATTTCTTTGTTACTTTCTCTGAGTGGTTTTCTGATATCAGTTTTTTTTTTTTTTTTTATCCCTTATACTTGGAATTGCAGTTCGATTTTGTTGGCCGCCTTCTTGGTCCTAGAGGGAACTCTTTGAAGCGAGTCAAAGCAACTACTGATTGTCATGTTCTGATGAGAGGGCATGGCAGCATCAAGGACCAACTGAGGGTAATCTTCCCTTCGCCCTTGTGTGTGCGTGGATGCTGACTTATTATTCCTTCTATCTGGCACTTGCATTTTTCTTCATGTGTTATTTACCAGAATATGCAGAACTAATGAGTTTCGACACATTGCTATATGTAGGAAGAGATGATGAGGGGGAAACCAGGATATGAGCATCTGAACGAACCACTCCACGTACTTGTTGAAGCAGAATTGCCAGTTGAGATAATAGATTCCTGCCTAATGCAGGCGCGGGAGATTATTGAAGATTTGCTCAAGCCAATGGTAACTTTCGTCTACCGTTCAAATACTGAATTGCATTGCTCTAGCAGCAGAACTAAACACTCCTATTTTTAAATGACAATTTCAAATCATGTCTATTTTTCTAAAAAAGAGGGTAATAATCTAATGACGAAATTTCAAATCATGTCTATTTTTCTAAAAAAAGAGGGTAATAATCTATGTGTTTTAACTCTGATATTGATTGCAATTGCAGAAAAAAACAAAAACATAACACAGGATGAATCTGAAGATTTTTTCAAGAAGCAACAGTTACGCGAACTTGCAATGCTCAACGATACACTTCGAGAAGAAGGCTCTCAAATGTCTGGTTCTGTATCCCCCTTCCACAATAGCCTTGGAATGAAAAGGGCAGAAACTCAGGGGTAACGCCCGAACCTTAAAGTTCATTCTGCCAGAAAACAGCTGTTTCCAAGCCACGTTCTCTGCGGTGCCAGCAATTCCTCTAGCTTCCATGGAGACACTGGTACCGGATGGTGTATATCGTATGAAGCGTGCATATATTACATTTTGTCATCAATGTGTTATGATGATGTGTCCTTCGGTTGAAGGCTTGTGTTTGTACGTTTGCTTTGGAGGTTTGGTTAATGCATTGTCTTTACTTGCATTTTCATGCGATTATTTCATTTTTTGCAAGTGGCAAGCTTGTGAATGTGGAATTTGTAAGAAGTCGGATTCATATTTGTTACAGAACAGAAATGGAAAATAAAACAAATTCAATGATGCAGTGTTTTCTCTTGTGATGTTGTATTGTTCTTTCCTTTGCAGTTTATCACTGCCTGTTCTTGTTCTTGTTTTTGACGACCTAAGGCCATCCACAATAGTAAATGTATTTCCTCCAAATATTTGTGGATCCCATAGTCCACATCATCAATCAAATATTTCACTACTCAAATATCTCACATCTCACAATCAAATATCTCACCAATCAAATATTTATGGGTCTCACTGTCACTTTAATTAAGTTTTTTTCATTTAAATAAAATAACTTACAATTTTATAAAAAATATTAAAAATATTTTTGAATATTTTTGAATATTAAAAAATGTTAAAAATATTTTTGAATATTAAAAAAATATTAAAATGATGATTAAAATTAGAAAGTTTAATTAAAAGATATTAAAAAAATGAAAAAAAAATATGAATAATCAGTTACAAATTTGTGACCGGTTATTCACTTTGCACACAAATCAAAAGGACACAATTGTGAATATTTGGTGGTGAAAAATATTTGGATGACATGGCACGCATTTTCAGAATTTTAAGCTATGTATTATTTATGTATCATCATTTTTTTATGTCACATTGTTTAAAGATTAAACTTTTATTTTATTTCAAATAATTTTGTAACTTTGTATTTGCCTATAGTCTTGCTTCATTCTAGGTTTGAGAGTTGGATTTGAAAAAAATAGATTAAAGAGAAATGGGTATTAAATTTTTATAATTTGTTGGTCGATAATGAGCACTTCTTATATTGATCAAATGAATCCAACCAAGTATAACATTTATACCTGTTGCGGAGACAAGGAATACCCATACCAGTTCGAGTACTCGTCGAGTGAAATGACCATCTCTCGTTTCTCTACGAAAATATTGATGATTATAGTAGAATAGTTCCAATCTTATGTATTGTAATGTCAAAAGGTTGATCTACTAATGCAGAATCATAAACTACAAAGATACAGATAAAGTCTCTGTATCTTGGATAGATTACAAATGAAACAAAGCATTTGACCAGTACCTTGCTTGCCTGTGAAAATTTGGATTATTTCACCCTACCCCTGCAGGCACTGCCTGCAGAGATACATCCAAGGGTCAGAATTTTTTCTGGCCCAATTTTTTATTTTTTTTATAATTTTTTTTTTCCCATGATATGAATCTCAACCCTTGATCTTGGGTGTGGGCACTGCCCCCACACCCAGGATCGAACCTTCCGTGAAAATTTATATATGATGTCTTTTCATGTGTACAGATAGTAAAATCAAATACAATTTTGATTTATTCCTCAAAATAAATAAAGATCTTTTCCTCAAAAAAAAAACAATTGATCTAGGAACCTCCATTGGTCTTGTCCAAGAAGAGAGATGTACATCGCTTCAGTGTGTCTTCAGGACTAGTTACTGATAACAAATGAAAAGATCAATTCAAAACGCCAAGAAAAGCCATAGTTGCAATCTAGATACCCGACCCAAATGGAGATTGCGACTACTCTAAATGATGACAAAAAATAAGGACATGAAATATATCATGTAAATCTGACCTGTGTGACCTATGGTTCTCGCGGACTCGAATATCTCAAAATCATTTCCTCCCTGTTCAAGTTAAAAAATAAAATAAAATTTTCACAGGTTGCCGGAAGTGGAAGCAGCCATATGTCAAGCGAAAAGAATGATCGATCCATTTCTTAGCGCAGTTAGTAAAAACAAGTTCACTACTACATCAATGATAATGTAATTTGGAAATTTCGAAAAGAAAAGAACTAGAGGATTAGTATCATAATGATGGCTTGGATACCTACCTTGTATGTCTTATCTCCAAAGAAGTGAATTTCATGAAATTCGTCCAGATATCTTAAACAATATGTCTTGTCCCAACCTTGAGGGAAAACCTGCTCCAATGTGATAAAATCAGCAACGGATAGAGTATAGTGAAACGTTCAATATTTCTTACATCAAAACTGATTTGCCCCCCGATGGAAAATGTTAGGTTGAAATGGGCAAACTTTTCACGGAGTACGGACACCATTTTGGAGCGTATGTTGAGAACCTGATTCATTATGAACTCTTTCAATCAGAAACAAACTAAATTGAGACTAGTTTCTACAGTAGAGATAGAGAGTAAGAGAGAGTAAATCAGAGAACGATTTCTTATGATAAAGATTTACTCTTGTATATCAATGAACAAATGTTTAGTCCCTCATCTTTGAACTGTTAAATATTGGCATTTCGGATATACCTTGTCATACTTTTCAAACTCATCCCGTTCTTCCTGGCTGCAGTTTCTTCCGATTGGAGATACATTAAGCATCCCGCTTCGAAATTCAATAAATGTCCCCCTAAAAGAAGAAATAATAACCAAACCAGCCAATTATAAATGAAGAGTTACTACTTGAGCTTCCCTTGACGCACCTTTTGATGGGAATATCTAAATCAGCAATATAGTGGAGAGTGAAGTTTATAAATTCCTGCACCATTGCATGCAATATATCAACATAAAAGCTACCAAAAAAACATCCTAAGTTATTACTGTCAAATAATTTTAAAACATTATATGGTTAAAAACTCAACACATATTACACAATGTGCCACACTGCATTTAAAAAGAACACCACAAAAATCAGACCCCATTACAAGCTCTATTGCCTTTAGATATTCCTTTCGGAAAGACAGTCCTATAATCTTGTGATTATTGAGAAATCAAACAACTTCAATCACAACCCATTTAGGTATGATTCATAGACTATAATAAATAAATTCAGAAACAATTTGGTAAGTTCTAACCTTGAGCTTTTCTTCTCCAAGAAATGACTTCAAGCTCTGCATCGAGATAGATAATATGGTCAAATCAAGAAGCGGCTGACAAATGTAAAATTTAAAGAGCTTAAAAATAAAGAAAGTTTACCACCATTATTAATAAACATCCACATTCGATTTGTAGTTCTCTAATACACAGACCGACATGACAAATGTATCAATCAATTTTTTTTAACTTTAAAGTTGTTACGGGCCTAAAGAAAGGGGCCGAAAATTATTTTGATATTTCAAGAGGGAGGAGAGCGGTTTGTTACATCCTTCCATTAATTTGATATTTTGAGAGTCGAGTGACTAGCTTTTCTAGAAAGATTATACATGTACATAGCAGTGTCTCTGGAAAAACTACCTTACATTTTCATTATAATATTTCAATCAATGTTTCCTCTCACTTCCATATTACGTATTATGATCCATTTATTTGTGAGTGTGCTATCGTTGTCGCAACAAAAGTAGTCAAATTCTCAAATAATACCTGTGTTCCAATCAACATGCCATCCTTGTAAGCCACAAGGCCATTCTCAGCAAACACATAGTCGTAGTCATTAATAACTGCATGGGTAAAGAATACATACCATATTCAGAATGTTGAGAATGAAGATGGCGTGGCCACATTTAAATTTTAATATTCCTCAGAGGACAACCCACATCCTTCAAATTTAAGAGATTAAACAAAACACTTGCAAAATAATAAATCGAAAGGAACTATTAGAGATGGAGAATTAAAATGTAATGGTGCTTTAAAGGAACACATATGATAGATTTCACGATCATCCATCGTTAAAAATCAAACATAGACATTTATTCTGATATGGCAAAAGTGAAGGTCTTGAGAACGTCTTATCATGCTTTTCCATCTTTCGTTGCATTGGATTTATCAAAAAGTACGGGGTGGGTATGCGGTGGACATTGCTATGAGTTCCAGAATCTTTAAAAGCTAGATGACCAAGAATTTGAGACCACTTCTAACTGGAGGTGACCTGTTTTCCCAAGCTGCTCGGATATCTTAATAAGGTCAGATCCTCCAACAACACCCACCGTAACAACCTAGAAAAATAAGACTACATTGATTAAAGCACCATTTTTCTACTTTCTATGTATTTTTTTCAAAAGGAAATCATGATAGAAGAAGACACTTTATCATATTATTCTACATTGGTACCATGAGCTACATACTTAAGAAATCAAATACCTTCCGAAGTTCCCGCATAAATTCTATCATCTTAGTATTAGACACCTACAACAGACAAATTAAAAGCATAAATTGAAATAAGAAAATACTAAAAATCGGTAATAATGGGCAGAAATGCATTTAAACTACCAAGTAAACTATCATATGTCACATATCACATACGTGCCACTTCAAAACTACCAAGTAACCCATCATACATCGCTTACGTGCCACTTCAAAACTATCAAGTACAAATGTCATACATCATATATCGCATACGCACTGCTTCAAATCTACCAAGAAAAATGATCGTACATCATATATCATGTAGGCGTCGCTTCAAAACTGCCTGGTACAACTATCATACGTCATAAATCATGTATCAGCACCGCTTCAAACCTACCCATTCACCCTTTTCACTCAATGTATTCCATGGCTTTGCATCATAGACAAACTACTCATTTCGAGCTTTGAAAATGTCAGATTATTGCAGCTAAACATTGAGACTTTCAATGTCATATCTAGTAGACACACCAGATGCATCGATTATCACTACATTATATAGCGTTTGTTATGCATCTTAAAAAAACCCATAACTCGCCTGAGTTTTACTCGATGAAAACCTAAATTCTTATCACCACAAATTTTTTAAATAAAATCAAATGGCCACAGTTCTTGAATTATTAAATTAAAATGACAGATAACTCATTTAATTGAATCAAATAAATATTCTTCACACCAATTGAATGGGAAATCCTAAAACAATCACGTTAAAACAAACAAAAAAATGAAACCTTTCTGGGAGCAGTGAGAGTTCCGTCGACATCAAACAGAGCAATCAAACCAGGATTCCTGACAGCCTCCATGGGAAAAATGAAGCCCTTCTTTTTCCTGCAATCCCAAGTTTTCCGTCTTTTATCTCTTCAGATTCAAAAATCAAAATATAAACTAATAACGCAAGATTCAGCTCAAAAAGCATTCATTACCTCAGTAGATGAAGAGAGAGCAGAGCGCCACCCGAAAGGAATATAGAGAATAGATTTCAATGAGACTGACCGTTGGCTGTAGAGTAAGCCGTAGTTATAGTAACGAGCAGAATTTTCAATTTGCCCACAATATTATTGTTATTTTTCGCCAACCCCCTCTACTTTTTAGAGTTGGTCTTTATAGTTAGAAAAGTTTTAACTGATTCATATTTAGAAAATTATTATTTTTTAAATACAAATTAGGTCGGTTTGAAGTTCTGTCTCAAAGTTGATCCATGAGACAGTCTAATATGATTTTTGAGCATTTTTTTGAATATTGTCTCATAGCTTCTATGATATAAAGTATAAAGGGGGTGTATTGGTTATAGACTTTTAATGACTTTTATGGAGTTTAAAAGTTTAGAGGTATTCAAACTAGACTTTTATATACTCCATAAAAGTTTAGTGGTATTCAATGTAAACTTTTGTAGAATTTTAAAAAGTCATGTGGTATTCAAGCTTGACTTTTAAAAACTCAACAAAAGTCTATAGGTATTCAAAATGTCAATAGACTTTTAATGACTCTATGGAATTCTATTTTGTACAAGAATTATAGCCTAAAGTACAACAATAAAATGTCAACAAAAGTCTTTGTATTTGTACTTTTTAAAAACTAAAATTTAATTTTTTATTAATTATTATATAACATTTTATTTTTAATTATTTTCTTTAATTTTAGTTAATATATCTTAAATTATTGTATAAGCGAATTCATACCGATACTATACCAAAATTTTCGGTATACCGAACCAAAAAAACCTTACATTTTAAAAAAAAAATTATAATTTATTGTTTTAAAATATTATATATTTTAAACTTTTTGTATATTTTTCCGGTATTTCGGTATATACCAAAATTTTAAAATTGGATATCGTTATCGCACCGAAAAATTCGGTATTATTACCGTACCGTACCGAAATCTTCGTTATATTTAAAATTCGATAAATTCAATATTTTTTTGTTACGGTAAACTCTGTATACCGAAAATTCGGTATTTTTTCCCACCACTAACAGGGCATGTATTGACATGTGCTTTATTACACAATTTTCTTTGAAAGAAATGTTAATTTGATGAATTTCAAATTGAACTAGATAATGAAGCTCAATTGTCTTCATTAGCACAAGTTTATGAAGGTGACGACTTTGATCAGTTATTTAATACTAAAAAACAACGAGCAAATGCTAATGCATGGAAGGATATCATAGCCAATGGAATGTAGAACGATGTTGATAAAATTGTCAGTAATGATTAGATTTTTTTTTATAAGAGACTACTCATTATTTTGTGTAACGGCCCGAAAATATGCGGAAAAATTAAAAATTTTCTTTTAAACTAAATGAAGTATCAAATTCATAAAAATAAACCGTTAAATAATGTTTACTGTTTTTAAAAAAAATAGCAGCGAAAGAATTTAATGTTTGGAAAGTAACAATTTAAAATAATTCAACAAGAGATAAAATGTTTGAGCATAAAAAAATATCGTAAGTGCTTAAAATGAGGTCCTCGGGTTCCACTACTGCAGACTCGAGCTGGCTCACTGGTCCCCGCCCTCGGTCCTGACATCATCAGTACCTACAACAATCAAGTCTAGTGAGCCTAAAGACTCAACATGCATAAATCGTATATAACGAGTACATAAATAAATAGTAAAATTTTGCATGGGGTAAGATGTCGTATCAGGAGTCATAAAGTGAAAATACTTCGCCATAAACAATTATAATACGTGCATAACTAAACTGAACATCGTAGTAAAAATGGTTGCTCCATCGAGCTCTGTCATAAATATCAAGTAACAATTTTCTGGTGAGATTATGGTATCCGCAAGTGGCCACTGCACTAATATAAACTGCAAAATGACCGGTGACTGGCGACCGGACCGATAACTGGCGATCGGATTTAAATATGCTCGTCTGATCAGACAAAATGCCACAGTATACTGGGTGGTACAAACTGAAACTGACCGGTAACTGGAGACCGGATTTACAAAGTCTCCCATGATAGTGCTACGGCCACAAGCAATATCGCATAAATCTCAAAAATGAACATTTTAAATTTCTATGCACGTAATATAATTAAATGACATCATCAAATCTGAAAAATTTCAATCTCCTGTATTAAAATCATTTACTTGCGATAATTTAAAAAATATCTATATGACTTGATTGAAGAGTCAAAGGAGATATAAACATGCCTGGGTTTGTTTTGACAGAAAACAAACGAAATACTGACGCGGCGCGGTGGAGACGGAGTGTTCTTCCTTAATTCCTTTAAACCAAACATGCATGATAATTATTATAATAGTGTAAAAATCGTAAGCGTGATGCATGAACATTTAAAAATATCATGATTTGTGCTCAGGGCGATTCTAGGACTAAAATCTCACCCCGGGTGCAAAATGACCATTTTGCCCCTGGAAACCAAAAAATTATCGTTTCAACCCTGGATCTCTAAAATTGACCCGAAGCTTACCAAGATCCCTAAAATATCCCAAAACATTTTAAAAAATATTTCTAGACGTAATCTCAAGCCAAAATCGCAGCTTATCTAATTCGTTTTAAACTTAGACCGATGTCCCGTTTTTTTTTTTTTTCCGAATCGACTCGAAATTTTACCCAAATTTTTCCGAACTTGCACCATAACTTAAACAACTCATCCTAAAACATTTACTACTTAAATTATGTCCTTAAGCCCAAAGTCTTTAGGCCACCACCTATTTTCTAAATTAAGCATCTTGGCCACCTCCCCCCAACAAGACACGTACACCATCATTCACCCGTTTAAATCTTTGTGATGGCCCTTCTCCACCGCAAAACATCCCTCAACCAATCAAATCTCGGCAACTCTAAGCTCACCTGGACTAAATAACTCACGCCTACACTTCCATGCAAGACTACACGACAGCCTCAACGCAAATCACTCAAACCACTCTACTCGAGCCTCCCCTCTTTCATGCATGCGGACGTCTCTTCAGGTGGTTCCAGCGGTGGCTGGACTCCTCAGGGCCGTGACTCAGACCCACAGGGTCTTGTCCATGCCCTGGTTCAACCAACACACCGCCCGTTCCACCCCTTATCCGAACACAGCCCCATTCGAGCCCCACAATGCAACAGCCCTTCGATCCCTCACCCTACAGCATCGACGATGAATTTCACTCCTCAAACCACATCTTGACACTAACATCAGTCCCTTACCAACACTGAAATCGCAGCCCATTGCACAAGAAATCATAGAAGCGTGAATTAACATTAAAGAATGCATACATGTACAAAAACCGAAAAGGGTGTTTCATAGAATTGCTTAGATCGCGGTTCCTTATGCATGAATGAAAACATCAGTATGTAACCCGTGTGTGATATAGAAAAATGGAATAAAGCGTGCCTTAGATGTTTGAATAGCAAGAACGATGCGAGGGAGACCCGGGTGAAGTTTTCTTTGCAAAACAAACCAACAACTCAAGCTTTCGGCTGCTGGGTCTGAATATTTCGGGTTGGAAAGATTTTGAAAATAATAGCCGAACCATTAAAAAGTCCCCCGATGCGATAAAATTAGCGTACCGTTTAAAAATTAAAATCCTGCGGGTAAAAATATCCAAAAATTCTCATTTTTGAAAAGTACGCTTAAAAATATTTTATCTTAATTTATAAAAATAGATCGTGTGATAAAAAAATTTTTCTGAAAATTCTCCGGTCTCCGATCCTCGTTCGAACGTGAAATGCACCTAGAAATCCTAATGCGTGAACTTTTAAAACTTCATGAATTAAATTCTACAATGCATGAATTATGCATAAAATGCATAAAAACAATTAAACATAAATAAATGAAATGAACATGCTAAATTACCACTTCTTAAATGAGTCTTTATTAACTTATCTTAATACTCCATCTCCAGTCCGGCCTCACTTATTTAATTGAAAAGGTAACAATCAAACTACTGTGTAAAATAAATAAATTTAAAGAAAAGAATTTAAATGCTCATACAATAAAAATCATTTTAATTTTAAATCCTAGAATTATGCATGGCTTATACGCAGTCTAATTTACGGGTTCTACATTTTGAGTGTTCTTTTAATAAAATTTTATTATGAACTTATAAAAATATTATTCATTAATATGTTGAATTGAAATAAAGAATTGAAATTTTGATTTCAATAAATTGGATAGTTCATTTGTCGTTTTTCACAAATTAAATTGATTTAACTTTTAAGTAAGTAAAATCCATTTACATTCATAAATAAAAATAATAATTTAAAATTGAAGAGGTTATCTATGTCCAATAATTATTTTAAAAAAAATTAATAAAAAATAAATCACAATTATAAACTACAAAATTCATATAGTTCTATTAAAAAGTTTACAAAAGTCTACAAAAATCTTGAAAAAAAGTCTATAAGAGTATGAAATTTGTTTTACAATTCTATGAAATTCCATAAAAGTCAATAAAAATCATCAACTCCACAAAACTCCATCATTTAAAAAAGTCATTAAAAGTCTTTGAAAGTATAGAATGAATACACCCCCGTAAATTATGTCAGGTTCGGAGTAAAATCTTCTACTATCAATCAAGTGGACAAACGAATAAATCTTGAAAATAAGAAATATACATAGTATCGACCGGATAAATTAGATTGAGTTTAGTGGGTGATTATAGCGGGTCATATGAGTTTCTTCTTGAGTACGCTAGAGATGAAGTGTAGAGCACCCGGACAGGAAAATCTTCAGAATTTAAAGTGTAAAGAACGTTAGTGGGATGTCGGAAGGTTTTCCGACGTGCACACTCTGACGCTCAAATCAGTCAAGTGTTTTACGTAAATGAAAGTATATAGAGAGTATTCTTTTTAATGGAAAAATATTTGAATGCGTTAATGTCAATTAAACCTGGTATTTATAAAAGAAAAAGTCTGATAATCTTGTTTTCAATGTTTGGTTGCTACTAATGACAAGATAGTTGTTTATCCTCTACTTCCTAACATCGTCATATCTGACAACTCATAGCAATCATGATCTAATCACATCGTTCTTACGTATACTGAAAGACACACAAATGATATCAAATCATGGCACCTCATATCTATGTACCCGAAAGTGACATCTATACCAAGGTATTTGGGTTGATGATCATGGTGTGAAGCCATGTTCATTGACTCGTCACTTTGCCCAGGCTTACACCATCTGGGCTCAGCTGAGAGCCCAGACTCGCTCGTGCTCGTGTTGATCTGATCTGTCTCCGTGGTTGGTGCTTCCTCAGCTACACAATTTCACAACAATCCGGATTCTAAAATGACTCGTGCACTTCTTGGGTATCAATACAAACTGATGAAAAAAAAAAAACCAATACAACAAATTAAAATTTCACATTCAAAATATTTGAATCCTTCGACACCTCATTGACACGATTTTATTTTTGGTTAAGAGTAAGATATCTAAAATTGTTAATCAAAATAACTTTACAAGTTAAGAATATTAGAAAATGAGGGAATACTTTCAAGACTTGAAGGACATTCATTATAGTATATATATATATTTTCTTGAATTTTTCTCTCTTTGTATTACGGGCTTTTGGGCTACAGTGTAATTATTAAACGTATCACTTGGATTACATTAAAAAGATATTGATAATGTATTGCTATTAAAATATAGTAGGCCGATATCATGGGCCTTTATATTAAAATTATAATAGACCAGTCTAGCTTAAATATATAAAATAACTGACTAAATATTTAGTGGGTTAGCCTGCGTTTCAGCCCACTAAGAGTTTCGCCTATGATCAGTTCTGTATAAAGTTATTCACCAATTAATTTGAAATTATATTTAAAAAAAACTCGAGGATAAAATAAAAATATAGAAATATATAAACATGAAAAAATAAAAAAATAATTGTATATTTTTTTCCTAATTTTTTCAAACTTTTGTTTTAACAATTTTCTTTAAAATTATTAAATTTTTAATTTTAATATTTTAAATGTCGTAAAAAATTATATATTTACTTCTAATTTTAAATAAAGTTTATGTAACACCCGATTTGAATTTTTCTATTTTTTTATTAAAATCAAATTTTCTTCATGATATGAGTTAAAAATATTTAATTCTATTATTAATTTGTCAAAAAAATTTAATAATAAATTATTTCAAAATATTCAATTTCGTCTCCCAACATAAAAATCCAACATGAGTCAATATTATTATTATTATTATTATTATTATTATTATTATTATATGTACCGAAATTTTCGGTACAACACCTAATTGAGCTACTAGATAGGAGGAATGAAGGGGAACAATGATACGATCAAGCGTAGGATGACCGATTAGAAGAATCGTCGTGTGCCTTATATGCAGATACATATATCAAGCGACGCCGGTAGATGAGATCTTGCACTCAAGATAAATAGAGATATGTGTTACCAAATATATGGAAGAAACAGAAAGGTATACGGAAATCAACGGGCTATTATCGTAAAGAAAACAGTAGCACAATGCTTAAAATAAAGCAAACCGTGGCCTGCATGAAATACAGTGTCCTTAAAACAGATCGTCCCCTCCGAGATGTGCTTCGAGGATGAACTTGGACGTCTGTTTCCTAAGATACAATGAAACAACCAGCAGTACCCAAGCACGAGGTACCACTACGGCGAACTGAAATATACCTGAACTTTATCATAAGGACATAGTAACGACAGAGGAACATCAGCCGAGACAACAAAGAAGAGCAAGGCTTTGAAAATGCAGAGTGTATTGGGTGTGTGAAGGACTTGAGGCTGCCTCTATATATAGATACTCTGGTTCCATATGGACAGTCACGGTTGGCCATCCGAAAGGCCAAAGGTCAGCCCAGCTGGAGCACCAAAGGTCGTTTCAGTTAGAACACCAAAGGTCGGCTGATAACTTCTTTCAAGTAAAATGCAAATAAAAAGGGGGATTTGTTTTGATAATTACTAAATAAAATAATCTAAACTGAAATTACCAAGCAAGAAAGAATATTGAATCTAGAATCGAAAATTAATCGACGAGAATAAATTGAAGAATTTAATACGAGAAAAATACTGATTCAAGGGGATTCTACTATTTAATTATCTCACTGTTCATTGGTTAACCGATCATTTTATTCATGTTATTCCAAGCAATTAACCTTAGAATAATAGGGATAGCCGTAAAATTCTTGTGTTTTCCTAAATTAATTGGCCAACCCCAGCATCCAGTCAAAACTTATCAATAATCAATTGAGCACGATAGCGTTCAATATTAAATAAAGATAGCATTTTAGTTTTGTGAAAACAGTTAATCCTAAAATCTAACAACCGAGATAGCTGCAATTGATAGATTGAGTTTCACTGATTTATTTAGATTACACATGTTATGATAGCACACCACATCTAACCTATTGCTACTCACGTACCAATCGTTCATGACAATTACGGATCAATGAATCTTGTGAGAAGTTGTTAAATCCCATGCATTTTAATTTCTACACATTCTGATTGCAGTGATTGTTCATGATGTTATTTTGTGAGATGCTCTGCAACTAAAATGTTTTGTTGCATGACAAATGTTTTGGATAACTAAAGGAAGCAGAAGGAGGACGAAAAATTGAGATAATGAGTTGATCTATTTTATGCTTGAGGACAAACATCGTTTAGGTGTGGGAGATTTTGATAGTCACATAATAGTTAGAATTTTTATTTTCATATTTCTCATTATTCCAACTTCCGATATGTTTAATTGACACATTTTTGTGTAATTTTATTTTAGGAGGAATTTTTATGATCTTGGAGCAAATTTGAGCTAAAAAGATGATGTTTGTCACATTTGAAGTTTCCAAGATAGAGTTTGAAAGAGAATGACCAAACCAGAAGAGGTCCTAGAACAAGGCGTGACCACGCCTTATGATGATGTTTCAGCTGCCAAAAAAAAATTGCAAGGAGGAAAATCGAGATAAAATATTATTTTATATTTTAGGAATTAATTAGGGTTAATTTAGAGTTAGTGGTCTTTTAGCTTAATTTTTTAGACCCAACCAATTTTCCATTCCTACTATTCACGCACAAAGAGGGGGCGCAGCCTTGGATTTTTTTCTATCAATCACCAACCAACAATTCTCACGTGAAAAAGGGGCGCATCATTGAAAAAAGATTTCCTCAACCAAATTCCACTCTCATCGCACGTATGCAGCAAGAAGACGCTGGAATTTTCTTCGTCTCTTAATTAGTTTGCACTCTTTCTTTTCTATTGTTATTTAATTTTCATGGATATTGTAGATCAAACTATGTTACACTAATTTTCTTAGTCTGATTCAAGGGATAGTCTCCTATTTTAATTTTATCACTGTGAGGTTTTTGCACTTTAATTTATTAATGTTTTTGTTTGCCCAAGTATTCGTTGATTTATGATTTAATTATATGAATGTTATATGTCGATTAATCTGACAATTTAATTTGATGTATGATTTTCTAATGCTAACCATGAATTCAGTGATCCGTAATTGTCATGAACGATTGGTACGTGAGTAGCGCTAGATTAGGTGTTGTGCTATCATAACATATTTAATCTAAATAAATCGACGGAACTAGATCTTTCAATTACAGCTATCTCGGTTGTTAGATTTTAGGATCAACTGTTTTCACAAATCTAAAATGCTATCTTTAATTAATATGGAACACTATCGTGCCCAGTTGATTATTGGTAAGTTTTGACTGGATGCTGGGTTCGGTCAATTAATTTAGGACAACACAAGAATTTTAGTGGCTATCCCTATTGTTCTAAAGTTAATTGCTTGGAATAACATGAATAAACGATTGGTTAACCGATGGACATTGAATAATTAAATAGTAGAATCCTCTTGAATCAGTATTTTTCTCGTATTAAATTCTTCAATTTATTCTCGTCGATTAATTTTCCTAAGAGGCATATTGGGCTTGTATCTTTTGAATGGAAATTAGACAAGCAATGCCCAATAATTGGTAAGTGGGAAATGTCCCACATAGGAAAATAAACATAGCATTGGTGTTGAGTTGCACTTTATGGAGGTATAACAATGATTGGTCAAGACTAGGGGTGCAAACGAACCGAATCGAGCCGAATAATAGTAAAAACGTCAGGCTCGAATTCGGCTCGAAATAGGTATATTTGAGTTCGAGCTCGATTCGAAGTTCGATAATTTCAAATATTTGGGCTCGAGCTCGGCTCGAAATGAAGTTTGAGTTCGAGTTCGGCTCGAAATATTCGAATATATTCGTGAACTATTCGAATTATTGCTCGGATATTAAAGTTTGAAAGTTCGAAATGCTCGAAATATTCGAAATGTATATATATATATATATATAATTATATTATATTAATAAAATATTAAGGCTCGCGAACTATTCGCGAGCTATCGAACAAAATAATTTGGGCTCGAGTTCGGCTAGAAAAAAAGTTCGAACGTGTTCGAGTTCGGCTCAAATTCGATAAGTTCGAATACGAATCGAATATTTATCGAGCCGGCTCGAAAAACTCGCGAACATGTTCGGTTCGTTTGCAGCCCTAGTCAAGATCTTTGCTATGATAAGCTTCTAATGGTGGTACATAGATTGTTATACAAAAATATTGCATAAGATTTCTTCTCGGACAAAGTTAATTAATAAATCTATAACTTTCGAGAGACTAAATTATATTCTTTTGTTATACATAAAAATTTAATTTTTTTTCAAGAGTCGTGATCATATCCACTTGACCAATTGGTCAAGTGGATTTTGAATAGATGAAATAATGTAAAAAGTCAAGATGATTCTTTCAGGAATTTAAAACTATTAAAATGGAATATAATTCTTGAGCTGCATGCAAGCAGATTGACAATTCTTGAGGAAGAAGAGAAAAAAAATGCAAAAGACATTAATGATCTGTACAGTATTCTATCAAAAGTACTATTTCGAGTCAAAATAATCCGAAAATAAAGAAAGGACGTTGATTATCTCACCAATATCAAACAAGCTCGTCTAAGAATGTGTTGGTAAAAAATTGAACATAAGAATAATTGATATAAGTATACGTACTCCACCAACTTAGATACCTCTCGTGGCTTCTTGAAAATATGCATTACACATATTGTAGTATATATGTTCTATGTTTTTTCTATATTATTTAGTTATATGTTACATTTATTATTATAAAGTAATTATAATAAAGAATAATATATAGTGTAACAGATAAGCATATTCAATTTTTAGAAGATGTTGGTGAGATGATAGTGGTTACTTCATCTCACGGTTGATAATTTTATCTAATAGTTTTGCAAGGGTGAGATAATGTTGTAGATGTGATGTTATAATTAAAAACAAATTAAAATGCACATAATTAAAAAATAAAAAATTAAACATAATTAAAATATAACAGATCACAAAAAAATACATGAAAAAAGTAATTTTTTTAAAAGAAAAAAATTACAAATAATTAAAACAAATTACTTACTAACTTAATAAATTAATGTCCAAATTATCTTTTCCGAAGAATTGCTTGTTGCATCTTCAATAAAGGCAAAAACTTGTGTGAGACGGTTTCACGGGTCGTATTTGTGAGACGGATCTCTTATTTGGGTCACCCATGAAAAAGTATTACTTTTTATGCTACAAGTATTACTTTTTATTGTGAATATGGGTAGGGTTGACCCGTCTCACATATTATGATCCGTGAGACGGTCTCAAATGAGACCCACTCCTTCATAAAATACTCATGTTGCATGTCATTCATGTTTGGATAGTTAATATATTTCTCCAAGATCCAAGATCCGATTTTCATGCTCAATTATCTTCGTTTCGATCATATTCTTTCTCCTTCTCTTTCTCCCTCATTGCCTGCTTTCTCTCCTTCATTTCTTGTCTTTTCCTCTCTATTTCGTTATCGTTGTTATTTCCTCAACTTTTGCAAAATGCTCTCTTGCTATATAGTAATCTTCGCACCCTCAATTTCATAGTATTTTGTCATATTTTGCAAATCATGATTGTTCCAAGAATCCGTTTTCGTCGTTGGATCGAATGAAATCAAAAATGAATAATTCTTTTTTTTTAATGAAGGTGGAATAAGTTCTAATTTATTTTGAAGACATAATGAAGTGAATTTATAAAAATTGAATAATATAGTTGTTACTAGCCGTTGAAGATTTTTATCAGCTTTTTCTATTTTTAATATATAATTTTTTAATAACTTTTCTATTTTTTAAAAAAACATTTAAAAGCTAATATGATCTTGATTGTTGATCTAAATCATCCCAACCACTTCTTTATTTTTTATTAATTATTTATTTTCAATTTTTATTAATTATTTGAATTATTATCGTTGAATTTAATAAATAAATAATTAAAAAAATTAAACAAGAGGTTCAATAAATAAATAAATAAATAAAGAAGAAGAAAAATTAAGCAAGTGGTCGTTTGCATTAATTCCATTCTGGTTAAGAAGATGGTCCAATTAAAGATAATCCAAATTCTTAGCTTTTCAGTTAATATATTTACTGTTCAAGGCAATGTGTATATAAATCCTACTTTGGTCTCAACCCTAACCATCAAACACTGGTAATATATCTTCTCTTTCGAACCTAAAAATGACATCAAAGTTCATTTTCCTTGTTCTTCTTGGTGCTCTTGTATGCACGACCACTGCGAGAAAACTGGCCGGCTCGGAGGGTAACTCCTTCGAGGAGCAAAAGCCTTTATCGTGGCCTGCAGGATTTGGAGGAGGAGGTGGTTTCGGTGGCGGAGGAGGATTGGGTGGAGGTGGATTCGGAGGTGGTGCAGGAGGAGGTGGTGGTTTTGGTGGTCTTGGTGGTGGCGGTTTCGGAGGAGGCGGAGGAGCTGGCGGCGGCGCTTTGGGTGGTGGCGGGTTCGGAGGCGGGGCTGGTGGCGGTGGGGGGTGGCCTTGAAGGAATGCAATGGCTTTCATTCGGGGCTTGATCCACTCGTTTACGTCCATTCTAAATCTGAGTAATATTTCAAATCGTGTTTCATTTTCTATGTTAGACGTGTGTGTGCTAGTGATGCAGTAATATGTCGATGTATTTGAACAAATTTGGAATAAGCGTCGAAGCGCCAACTATTTGTATCATGTGGTATTGCATGCATGCATGAATGAAGTTAAACTTTTATGTACGAAATTGGGGATTGTATTAATTATATAAAGTCGTTTTTTTTTATTAACGTGGTAAAGTGTTTAAAGTATGTGTTACATATGTCATACATCGATATATTAAACTAATAAAAAGTAAATTCAAAATGTTATATCACCCCACAGACAAGCTTTTTGGAATGATACATCTCTTTTTTTTTATAACCTAACATCGGTGCCCTCGTTGAAAGTCGATATAAGCAGAAGAGATGACATAGAAAAGAGCTATCATCGGATCAATGTCGATTAAAAAATTATAGGCTGGTTGGGTTGCATTGAAACTGAAAGGTGAGTAAAAGCCGAGACTAGAGTGGGATGCCGCGGACGCCAACTTCTCAAGGAGTCGAAATATTACAAATATCTCAATTGTTATATTACATTAATAAAGAATGAATTATAAATCCAAGAGGTCACATCATTCAATAGAAAAGTCTTTTAAGATAATACCGCTCTTAGGTTTATAACCGAACAGCATGTGTACTATATGTTTAATTTTAAGTGGTAAATGAACTAGAGTGTGAGAGAGCTATAAAAATCAAATAATTAAATTAGTTTAATAGCTATTGATGAGGAGACTAAATTATCTTAAAAATTCCTTGATAGCTAGCCAGAACAAAATTATGAAGGAAAATTTTAAAAAAAAAATCAATTGGTTAAGAATACTGGGGGATAATCAATTTGCTTTTGAATCATACAATAATTGATTCATCATAGGATCATTTATAAATATAAAAATTATGCATCTCAATTAACGGTTTTGTTCATACTACTCATATGGGTAGTGTTCTTATTCACTCAATATATAACATGTATATTGAATCGATAAATCATGGTCACTCATTAAACCATGATGTACGTATAGATGAGTGACAATGATTCATCACTTAAAATTCGTATTATGTACTAATTGGATGAGGAGACTGTAAGAAAATTGTGACCCGTAAAATAAACGTGTTGAAAATGACGACGGTCATTGCCAACAATTTTTGAAAAATTTGTACACGGCAGCCTCAAATTTTGAAAATAGAGATGCGTATACAAATTTGGTTTGAATCTCGAGCTCCCAAAACACTCGGTGATGGTATGAATGTGCCTATAAATACCGAAGGCATTGAGATCCCTAAACACACAATCTCATACAGAAAATACACCATCTAAAGGAGTGTTGGAGTGTTTAGAAGGCTTCAATCGAAAGGAAATCAGAAAGCTTCAACAAATTTTCAATGGCCGGAGGTGAGGTGAGATCGGAGAGAGAGGCAGCCCTCGTCCGGGCACTCCCTGCATACATGGTCCGGGGCTAGTATGTTACCATTAACTAGCCCCTTAACCACTCCTCTTATAACCCTATAGTAGCTCTATCAAGTCCTTTAAAGCCCCTTAAGAGGTCCATAAGGTAGTAGTTCCTCTATACCATTAGGTATAGTTAAAGTCGAGCTGCTTCCGCATATTATATCATGTTCATGTATACGTGCAAAAACATGATTTTAAGTAAAATATCTAATATTTGGTATCAGAGCCAGTGATACCTCTACCTTGAAAATTTGTTTTCTAAAAAATACGCGATATCATAAAATTTCTTTTGAAGTTTTTGTATATGAAACTTACCTGGAATTTGTTCTCGGCTGCATCTTGAAGATGAAAATATTACGTTTTCTGATTTCTGAAATTTTTTTGAGAAAAGAAATTTTCAGACGAAGGGAAAATTTTATTCCATAGAGAATGAAGATGATCGATATAATGAAGATGCCTTTGTGATTGAATCATTATAAAATGCATGCGTGATTGAACCATTATTAAATGCCTTTGTGATTGAATCCAACATGCCACGTGAAGTCATCAGAAAAATTAAATGCATGCAAATTTTATATTATTTTATTTTTTTTAAAAAAAATAAATGGTACATCAATATTCACATTATGTTCATATTAAATTATATTAAGTTGTTTATAATTTGAGATGAACATATCAAGTAATATGTGAATATAATATTATAAAATATTTCAGATGTTCACAAATGAACAAATAATCCTCACTTTATCACTACTCTGATAAAAGAGAAAAACTGATGAGGAACCCGTATTTTTATGTAAATGTGATCCTCACTTTATCACTACTCTGATTGAAGAGAAAAACTGATGGAGAATGTAATTGTTCATATTAAGTAAAAATGTGCATATAAAGTTATTAATATGAAAATTTTGGCTTATAAAGATTCACATAAATGTGGATAATTAAGTTGAATAATAATTATTAGGTAACGTAAGAAAACATGAACTGAGGGAGTTCTTCATAGATCGGTTTAAACTGCCTTGACTAGCCACTGGTCTCCCTGAGGAATGTTGCTCTATCTAGGAGTTGGGTATTTAAAGAGCCTTAGCACTACCTATCTTTCCTGGGAGCACTCTTGGAAATTGTTGATTGTGTTACTAAATTTTATTATATGAAGATTTAAGTAAAGCCAAAATTTTTGTCAAGTGATCCGTATAATTTTAAATAATTAAGGTTTAGCCACAACACCCTTAATTATGAGAAATTATACATTAAAGTCAGATTTGGATCACATTAAGGGCATTTATTAAGCATAATAAAATAAAATTGTCTAGTAATCCGTATAATTTTAAATAATTAAGGTTTAGCCACAACACCCTTAATTATGAGAAATTATACATTAAGTCGGTTAAAGATCACATAAAGAACATTTATCTAGTGATCTGTATAATTTTAAATAATTAAGGTTTAACCACAGTACCCTTAATTATGAGAAATTATACATTAAGTCGGTTAAGAATCGCATAAAGGATATTTATAAAATAAAAATTTATGTCTAGTGAACCGTCTAATTTTAAATAATTAAGGTTTGGCCACATCACCCTTAATTATGCAAAATTATACATTAAGTGGGCTGGAGATCACATGAAAGACATATATTAAGAGCATAAATATTTAAAAAATTTGTAATTTAATATCTTTGTGATTCGTATAATTTTAATTTATTAAAGAATATCTATAGAATCTTTAATTGAATTAAAATTATACACTAATTTTTAATGACAATACTTTGAGATGAATAATTATGAAGAATAAATATTTTATGCATAAAGAATTTAATATGCTAGTGATTCGTATGATTTTAATTAATTGAAGAGTAGCCACTGCATCTTTGATTGAATTAAAATTATACATAAATTATGATGATCACATTTGGTTATAAGGGATATAAATTGTAATTAATTATATTTGAACATTGAAATTTATCCCTCAAGAAATTTCGTTATGTTAAATATAATTAATTAGGATACAATATTGAATTATTTTCTTAATTTATCCACATGAATTAAGAATTGAATATAATTCAATAGTTATATCATTAAGTGGTATGAATCTAATTGAATTAAATTCAGTCCGCAGACAATTTTTATGTCAGTGATTCATATGTAAACCATGATTACATGGGTAAAACATGATATATGACTTATTGCTTCATTTAATAATATCAGCATGTATTCATTAAATTTGCAGCATATTGCTATTTGATATTAATTTCTTGAGAATGACTTGATTAGTGGGAGCGATCAAATTCAGAATATTGATCATTATGATGCTCATTCAACCACACAAGTTATATGTATTGATTGCTATTCACAACATCCTCCAGTTAAAAAGTGTGTTGTAAAACCAATCATATAAATTCCATAAAAGTTGGTTCAATTGCCATTCATTTTTAGATGAGTCTTCAAAATAAATAAAGTCTCATTAGGCAACATCGAACAACGTAAAGAATTCATCTCTAGTGATGATGAATATTTAATATTTCAAGATTAAGAAAACGATATGGATTGAAACATGTCTCACATTAGTGGTATTTCAGGTTTTACAATGTTATATCTTCATTAAATTTGTTGAGAATATTGTGGGCCATTAAGAATACCAGAAGGTTAGTGGGAGCTTAATTATTATCAGAATAATATAAGTATTTGACCACTAAAAAGCTGCAAAATGTTTTGGGATACCTTTATGGTATTAAAGTTTTACATGCTTATGTGAGACGAATTGAGAATTTGGAAAGTGATTTGCTACTTCCAATATTGAGTCAAAATTCGTCATTGAAGCAATATTGTGTGGTGTATTTTAAGGAGTTTCATTATGGGCTTAGAATTATGGATTATATGTCTAAGCCATTAAGATTATATTACTGCAATTCAGTTATGGTCTTTGTGACTAAAGCGGTGGTCGAATTAAGTATATCGACATAATGTATTTTAAACCGTTGGAGAACGTGTTAATTAAGTGGTCATTAAACATGTTAGCACTGAATTGATGATCTTTTAACTTAAAAGCATGCAAATTTCAGATGTTAAAGGATCATATGATAATTACTGATGGATTTGATTCCATAATAAATTTATATTATATACATTTGGTTTTGATAATAAAACGCATTCAGTTATGATATTTCTCATATTCAGTTATGTACATATTCAGTTATCTTGAGAAAAATATCAATAAAGTTGGACCTCGAATAAATATTCATTAAGTTATTTGAGAGATATACTACATTGTGATACATGGAAGATAATAATCGCTTTTAGATGACCTATCGCCATGATTCATGTATTTTAATTTCTCATATGATAAATGAGATATACGGGTCAAGTGGAAAAATGTAAGAAAATTGTGACCCGTAAAATAAACGTGTTGAAAATGACGACGGTCATTGCCAACAATTTTTGAAAAATTTGTACACGGCAGCCTCAAATTTTGAAAATAGAGATGCGTATACAAATTTGGTTTGAATCTCGAGCTCCCAAAACACTCGGTGATGGTATGAGTGTGCCTATAAATACCGAAGGCATTGAGGTCCCTAATCACACAATCTCATACAGAAAATACACCATCTAAAGGAGTGTTGGAATGTTTAGAAGACTTCAATCGAAAGGAAATCAGAAAGCTTCAACAAATTTTCAATGGCCGGAGGTAATTCTCGATTAAGCTTCCACATATTATATCATGTTCATGTATACGTGCAAAAACATGATTTTAAGTAAAATATCTAACAGACACTACCCATATGAATAACATCTATCAAACCCGAGTTAACATCCATCGTGGGTAATACGTTTGTTTTGTCCCACATCAGACCGCAACCGTGCGGATGTTACCTACGACCCGTCAATCTATATAGATCATTCACCTCAAAAGCAAAGTGCATAACATTGCTCGAAAGCAATATTACCTGCCGAAAAAATTAATGATCAGGATGACACTTTTATAGTGGTGAAAAGTGGCGAGATCTAGGGTTTTTTAGGCGAAAAATATTTTGAGAAATTTTTTTCAAGACTTATTACCTGAATGTATAGGTTATCTCGTCTCACGAACCAAACGAGCTAGTATCTAAAAAATCACGAGTGTGAAATATGGTTTTTTAGATACAAATGCTAAATTTGAAAATGTATGAGTTGTAAATATTTCTTGATTTTGTCTAAAAATGTCTCTTGTGAGACCGCGGTCTCACGAATTTTTATTTGTGAGACGGGTAAATGCTACCGATATTCACAATAAAAAGTAATACTCTTAACATAAAAAATAGTACTTCTTCATGGATGACCCAAATAAGAGATCCGTCTTACAAAATACGACCTGTGAGATCGTCTCACATAAATTTTTGTCTTTTGTCTATATGAGGTAATTCATGGTGTTAATTTTTTTAAAAAATATATAATGTATTTAAAATATTGTCGAATTGAAAATTTCGAACAATTACATTAAAAAATATTGATATAGAAAATAAGTGTATTTCCATTTATTTAGTGAATTAATGAACACTTAAAATGAATTAGTTACATTGAGTTAGTAGAATAAAAAAAATAGAATGAAAGTCATAGTGTACGAATTCTTGAACTTGCTGATTAAATCAAACTTCCTCTCTTCAATTTCTTGTTCATCTATTTTCTCGAACGAGAAGTCTGGTTAACTCGTACTAGCCAACTTATCAAAAATCTTGAACAATTATTCGTCTTACTTTCTAGCTCTGACTTATCAGAATGAATATAATCCTACGAAGTCAATTAAGAGTTTCAGTTTGGAAGAATCGTAATTAATGTTCGATAGGAAACTGGAACAAATATTTTTGGACAGATTCAATTATATTATCTTGTTATACATAAAAATTGAATTTGTTCAAGGATCGTAATCATATCCGCTTGACTAATTGAATTTATGCGATACAAAATGTCAACATATTGACTATTGCAGGAATTTAATATTTTGATATGACATTTTCATCGTCTTAAATTCATATATATATATATATATAAAGGAAATTTTTGACTACACATATCTATATATGTATATATACTTAATATTATGTCCGACTTTGTGACACCAATCAATTTTTACGAAAGGCAAAAATTTGTGTGAGACGGTCTCACGGGTCGTATCTGTGAGACGGATCTCTTATTTGGGTCACCCATATAAAAGTATTACTTTTTATGCTAAGAGTATTACTTTTTATTGTGAATATGGGTAGGGTTGACCCGTCTCACGGATTAAGATCCGTGATACGGTCTCACATAAGACTCACTCTTTACGAAAATATCATATCCATTTAGATAATTATTATTTGTGATATAATTTACTTATTATAACTACAATATCTAATCGACTTTAAAAATTCAAAAATTCACGTTATATCTCTACAAATTATATATTTAATATAATTTCATTTTCATTATCCAAATAATACTTTAAAATTATAACAAAATTTTATGAATCAACTAGATCTATTAATGTTCATGATCTGATTCATTTATGTAATAGCCATTATTTTATACACGCATAGCATGTGCATCATTAGCCGGTAAAAATTAGCTGGTAAAAATAATTTTTTGTGTAACATTAGATATAATAAAATTCAAATCTTTTTAAAGTAATCTTGCACCCGGAATTAAGTAAAGTGTATACTATCATTTAATAGAAGTATAAATACAATCGTTTATTTTATTACATTTCTCTAAATCAAGTATTTTCCTCCGTACCATCATATTTACCAGCCTAATAATTATTTTTAACTGAATTTTTTTTTTATCGAGCTCCTAATTAATTACACAATTATTATATTTTTTTATAATTAGAAATATATTATTTTAAAATATTTAAGCAATTTTATTCAATTATTTTTCTTTAATTTGTTTAGTTTTTCTAGCGAATGAATAATTTTTCCGTTGAAATGCGTGGGAAGAAAATGCCCAAATGCAACATGATTATGTAATATTTTGGTATTATAAATATAATATAAGAATATGAAGTACAAGTCGTCCCAAATGCAATAGAATAAAATTAGAGGATTTTGAAAAATCGAAGTCAAGGAGAGAAAAGATGCATGCACGCGTATTGACTAATATTGAGAAAGAAGACAAAATACTGTCCGAAGTGAAGAGTGGGTTCATCAAGCATCAACTTAGAAAAATATAGTAAGACATTATATATATTAATATAATAAACAATTGAAAATATTAACACAACGCAAACAAATTAGACAAAAATAGTTTAATATTTTTTTTTTAAAAAAAAGCAAGTGGTTGTTGGATTAACTCCATTCTGGTTAAGAATATATCCATTAAAGATCATCCCAACTCTCAGCTTCTGTGAATATATTTACTATTCATGGCAATGTGTATATAAGCCCTACTTAGGTCTAGTCAAGAATAAAGGAGAAGTTAGCTGCTGCTGGTTGGCTGAGTCACTATGATTTACCTCCATTCACATTCCTGTCGGGCCGGGGGGTGAGGGCGCCTAAAGTGAGCGATTTCACCTTTTGGAACAAGAATAAAGGAGAAGCTTCACTAGAAACAAATTGTGTTGATTTTCTTGAATAAAATAATACATTCTACAGCCTTTTTATACATGTCATTAGTGAATAAAACAAAGAATGAAAAAAAGAATTTTTTATTCTGTGTTATCCAAAATATATAAAGAGACAGAAAGGTATATTAAAAACCAGGGAACTAGTATCGTAAACAAAACAGTAGTACAATGCTCAAAATAAAGCAAACCGAGGCCTGTATGAAATACAGTATCCTTAAAACAGATTCGTCCCCTCCGAGATGTGCTTCGAGGATGAACTTGGACGTCTGTTTTCCAGTATAAAACGGAACAACCAGCAGTACCCTAGCACGAGGTACCACTGCGGCGAACTGAAATGTACCTGAACTTTATCACGAGACAGAGTAACGACAAAAGAGCAGCAGCCGGTGGAAGCAGCAGCAGCTGAGACATCAAAACAAACACAGCTTCGAAAATATCAGAATGTAGGAGAGTGTGTTGTGTGTGTTTGAAGGGCTCGAGGCTACCCCTATATATAAGCACTCTGGTTCCATATGGACAGTCACGGTTGGCCATCTGAAAGGCCAAAGGTCAGCCCAGCTGGAGCACCAAAAGGCCATTTCAGTTTGGAATACCAACGGTCAGCTGAAATACCAAAGGTCTTGGTCCATAATGTAAATTTTCGAAAATAAAAATAGCAAAAGCCAGGTGAACCTTGGTGGGAAATTTTGCCTTGATCGGTCCGACATTCGACGCACCCAGGTCCGCGCTCGTACACTTGCACACAAGTCAAGCCTTTTTCCACTGCAAATCGGGCCCATGATTTGCACCCCCATGCGCCTGTGCACGCGAGAGAGAGCCTCTTGACCAATCTTTGTTACACCTTCATAAAGTGGAACTCAATATAATCTCACCAATGCTATGTTTATTTTTCTATGTGGGACATTTCCCACTTACCAACTATTGAGTATTGCTTGTCCAATTTTTCATTCAATTGATACAAGCACAATAGACCTCTTAGTCCAACATTCTGTTGGAGTCAAAATATATCCATAGACTCATCTAGAATCCTACACATGTGCCAATCTTGTTGATGTCATTGTTGATGTAATCCTATGTTTCCATTTGTTACTTAACTGTCTAAAGTATAGCCATCAAACACTTGTAATATCTTTTCTTTCAAAGCTAAAAATGGCTTCAAAGCTCATTTTCCTTGTTCTCTTAGGTGCTCTTGTATGCACGGCCACTGCGAGAAAACTGGACGGCTCGGAGGGGTCTTTCTAGGAACAAAAGCCATTGTTTTGGCCAGGGTTCGGCGGTGGCGGCGGTTTTGGAGGTGGTGGAGGATTGGGTGGAGGAGGATTTGGAGGTGGTGCGGGAGCAGGTGTTGGTTTAGGTGGTCTTGGTGGTGGTGGTGGTGGTTTTGGAAGAGGCGGAGGAGCTGCGGCGGCATGTTGGGTGGTGGTGGGTTCGATGGCGGGGATGGTGGTGTTGGAGGGTGGCCTTAAAGGAATGGAATGACTTTCATCCAGGGATTCCACTTGTTTACGTCCGGTCCAAATCTAGTATTTCGAATTGTGTCTCATTTTCTAATTTATATGTGGAAATGACATAGGATAATGAAATGGGACTTTTGGAGTGCTAAATATTATATTCTAATTGTAAGAAAAGTGACTCATATCAGAAGAAGAATAAACGTTTAAGAAGAATAAACGTTTAAGAAATGACGACGGCCATAAGCTTCAATTTTTTACAAAGAGTACATGCATTGTCTCAACTTTAGAAACTTGTGACATGTATGCGCCTCTTCTTTTAACTCTCGAGCTCCTGATAAACTTATCGATGATATGAGAAATGCATATAAATAGCAGTGATTGAAGTCCCTAAGTACATACCTCATAAGAAAAAAATACACTATCTACAGAGAGTTGAAGTGCTTACAAGGCTTCAATCGAAGCAAATTAGAAAACATACAAATTATTCGATGGTCGAAGATAACGCTCAATCCGCTTCCGCATATTGTTTATCATGTTCATAAATGTGTAGAAACATGATTTTTTTGTTGAAAAAACTCTAACATTTGATATCAGAGTCCGTAATAACCCTACCTTGAAAATATTTATTTTCATTTTATGAAAATATCCGAAACTTACCTGAGAATTTTGTTCTCGGTTGCACCTTGAGTTCTTCCTCGAAGTCTTGAAGATGACAATATTAATTTTTTTGGTTTTTCAAAATTTTTGAGAGAAGAAATTTTCAAGACGAAGGTTTCTGAAAATTTTATTTCGGAGAGGTTGAAGACGATGTTCAAATGCAGATACCTTCGTATTTGAAGCATTTAATTTGAATATAACATATCACGTGAAGATGAATTAAATGCTCTACAAAGTTATATAATTTTTTTAAGAAAATAATAATAATAGTGCAATATGAATTCAATATAATATATATGATGATAAAAATCATTTAATGACATTGAATTTTTTGTCGACCAATTGATTGGAGCAAATAAAAGTTGTTTGCTAATATTTTTTTTTAAAAAAAATTAACTTATAGTAAGAACCCAACATTGTAATTTAATTTTTGGCAGCATGTTTTATGAAACTTGTCTCTTGAATTATTCAATTTAAAATTGAATGTATATTTAAAATATATATTAATTTGGAAATAATTTTCGAATTAATAAATTTTGACTTTGAATTATATTTTAATTACAAGTTAATTTCTACTACATGTTTAGAAATTATTTTTGTATACTAGATATTATGTCAAATATTATGAATATTTATTTGATTAACATGCAAATTTAATATTATGTGTGCAGCCATGCATTTATTATTTAAAAAATGAAAAATATATTGAAAATTATTTTTTCATCTATAAATTTACATTATGTTGATATTAAATTATATTAAATTTTTTATGATTTTAAATGAATATATCAAGTAAAAATGTGAATATAAAATTATTTAATAAAAATTTTATCTTATAAAGATTCACATTAATGAGAATAATAATTATAAGATGACGTAAGAAAACATGATCTGAAGGGTTCTTCATAGATCAGTTTAAACTGTTTTGAGTTGCCACTGGTCTCTCTGATGAACGTTGTTTTGTCTAGGAGTTAGGTATTTAAAGGGTCATAGCCCTACCTATATTGTGTGAGAGTACACTTGGAAAGTATTGATTGTGTCACTAAATAATTATTATATAGAATATTAAGTAATTAAAGTCAAAATTTTGTTGAGTGAACTGTATAACTTTAAATAATTTAGGAATAGAAATAACATTCTTAATTATGAAAAATTTTGTATTAAGTGGATTTGGATAACATAATGGACATCAATTGTAATTAATTATATAAGCATAATAAATTTAACCCAACTGAGATTTTTGTTATATTTATATAACTATTTAGGTTAAAATATCAAAATTATATTTTTCTTAATTTACCCACAGGAGTTAAGGGAAAATATATTTTGATAGTTTTATCATAAAGTTCCAGAAATTTTTATTGAATTAAAATTTTAACTCACGTGCAAATTTTATGTCACTAGATTTTTAAAAATGATTTACTTTGGTAAAACATGATATTAACTCAAAATTTTAAAAATAATAAGTATATTATATTTTATGAAGTTATGCCACCTGCGAGTTTTTCTGATATGAAATGTGCCAAATTGAAGGTCGATAATTATAAAATGTGGAAAATAAAGAATTATCTTTCAATTAGGGTTGATGGATATTGATTACGTTATGGGGAAAGACGAACCATCTGCTATTACTGAAAATAACATTCCAGATGATGTTGATCTTTATAAAAAAATGAGAACGATCTAATCAACTCTGCGTAATGTCCATAAAGACCAAAATCTTTGCTGACATGCGTGGTTCCGTCGATCATCATGATAATGTCAAATAATTACTGAAGGCTATTGATGACAATTTCAATCTTCAGATAAGACACTTGCCAGTACCCTAATTATGGATTTTTCTTCATTAAAGCTCACTAGTGTGAGATGTGTGCGAGGGCACATCATGAAAATGGGGGATATAGCGGCTCGACTCAAGACGGTTGAAGTGGAAATGTCTGAAACTTTTCTTGTGTACTACATTTTATGCACTCTTCCACAACAATATGGACCCTTCAAAATTTTCTACAATACACATAAATATAAGTGGTCAACAAATGAATTAATGACTATGTATGCTCAAGAGAAAAGAATGTTGTAAATGCAAATGAGTGATAATGTTTTTATGACTACACAAGGAAAGTATAAGAAGTAAGCCAAAGTCAAGGGAAAAGGGAATGAAATAATTCCACCCCAACCTAATATTAAGAAAGAATCCAAGTGTTTCTTCTTTAAAAATATGAGACATATGAAGAATGATTGTAATAAATTTAAGGATTGACTTGAAAAGTGAAAGGATTATTTCGTCCGACAGAAATAACAAATAATATAAATATCAGAATATGATGTAAAACAGTAAATTTGTGTTTTGTCAGAATTCAATGTTGTGCCAGATGTTACAACATCTCGGACAACATCTACATGCAGCGGAAACTTAACTTTTATAACACAAATTCGCTTTAAATAAATAGATGGACACTATTAAATATGCACAAGTATAAATACTTGTGCGGTGCCTTATGGCAAAAATTAATCACTAGAAAAATCAATTGTTTACAAAAAACCTAACACTAGTGATTATGACAAAAATCAATTTCCTCAACAAGTTGAGAAAACAAAGCTTTCTAAAAACTACCAACAATATTAAAACATAAATAAGAAAGCAAAACTTGATCCCAGAAAGCACGATCAGTTAGATGTAATCTTCAGTCAACATCGTTACGGATGTTGTCTGTAGATGTTGGCAACACTCAGAGTAACACGGGATCAACACTCTTCAAAACGCAGCACGTCTCTTGAATAGGATTTTCTCTGAAATTCTGAACGTGCACAAGTGAGTGAATATTAACCGAGGAAGAGAGAGCACCACGAAAACTTTCCCACGAAAAAACTCCTCCATTAAAACTCTATGAATTTCTCTTAGTCTCTCTCTACAATCTTCTCTCTATTTTCCCACCATCACTTCACGTTGATCACATCATATATATAGCTTTCATATCTCCTAGAGTTTATCTTCCATAAAGAAATCTACAAGATATGATAAACAAGAATTCTATTAGAAACAAATCAATAATATCATATCATGTAAATCATTATCATAAATATTATATCTAGAAGATATTTATCCCAAAGATAATATCTAGAAAGATAAAACTCAATATTCCACATAATCTTATCAATAGAAAATTAAATTCAAAGAAGATATTATAGCACAATAAAATCTTAACTATCTAGAAAGGCAAAACCATAATTAAATATTATATTCAATCAAATCTACAAAGAAAAGATAATATTAGGGAAATCAATTTACTATGGAAATTATATTTCCCTTCAATCTCCCCCTTTTTGCCTTTCTAGAAAAAATCAAATCAAACTCAATTTCTCAGTTAATCTTCAGTGAACTCCCCCTTAATATGAGAATTTTTCTCCCCCTGAATAAAATCAAGTTAGTACGAATGTTGTTCGTAGTGTTGGCAACACTTGAGACACCACCTGCAAAAATCATTAACAGTTCACTAAAACAGAAACACATCAGGGAAGACAAAATAAAAAAGAAGTCAAGCAAGGGAATCAGATAGATGTTATCCTTTGAGTTTGAGTCGCATCTTCTCCCCCTTTTTGTCTAGAATGGACATCTACCTCTATATCCAGACGATAGTCAGAAGCTAAGTTCTCATAGGAGACAATATCAACTTTAGCATGTAATCACTATCCAAAATTACTGAGATAATTGCGTCAAAAGTTATTTCAAAAAAATTTCCAGAATTGAAACACACATCGATTTTAACACCACTGAACCATCAAAGATCACAAATATTCAATTTTTCGTAAAATCTGGATTTTCATCGAATTTTCTTCGTCGAAATACTCATGTCCTCATGACACAACAATATTCACAATGACATGTTTATGCATGACCTATTTATGCCTAAAACAGAATGTAACAGAATTAGAAACATGAAAACAAATATGAGATATGTTCACAAATGAAGTGTTGGCACAAATGTTGGCAACATCTTCTGACAACACGCACAATTTCAGAAAACAATTTTGATTTTTCTTCACACTTGGTGATTTAACAACTTTATGATCATAGAAGTGGCAGCTCCCACACTAGAAGAACGGTCTTCTTTAGGACTCCTCTAGGTAGCTTTTTCCAATTTCTTCTATTTTACTTTCTGTATGAAATTCAGAAGAGGTAGCTCCCACACTAAAATCACAGTCTTCATTGGACTCTTTTAGGTAGCTTTTTCCCATCTTTTCTTCTGATACAGATCAATATGCATAATCGATTTGTCTTTTTATTCTATCTTTTCAAGTCACTTTGCGTATGAGACAAAGTCATGGAGTACATGATCATCCTTCAACTACTTTGTGATTTAATCAGATTGTTAAGCATATCCAAGTGTGTTAAGATTAAATAGAACAAGAAATTGTAAGTGCACCAGAAGATTATGCAACATTGTGAAAACACATCATAAAACAGTATGAATGCAAATGCAGTATGTCTAAGTCCTAGAAATGCACATGCATGTTGGGTGTTGTCCGAGATGTTGTAACATCTGAGACAACATCTATGAATGATCAGGCAGAACACATGCTGAAAGATTTCCTAAGGTTGGAGAACCTCTCAAAGTCTAATGCTTTTGTGAATATATCGGTCAATTGGTTATTTGTATCAACAAATTCCATCCGAATCAATCCTTTCTCTACTAGATCTCGAATAAAGTGATGAAGAATGTCAATGTGTTTGGTTCGAGAGTGTTGTACTGGGTTTTTGAAATGTTTATTGCACTAGAATTATCACAGTATACAACTAAAGTTTCACTTGAAAGTCCATAGTATTCAATCATTTGATTCATCAACAAAAGATGAGTGCAACCACTTCCTGCTGCCACATATTTGGATTCAGCAGTTGAAAGTGACACAGAAAGAAACAAAATTATCAGCATGCTTTTGAGATGAGGAACCAAAGATTATATCATCAACATAGACTTGACAAATAAGAATCTCACCTTTAGATTTTTGAATAAAAAGAGTTTTGTCTACCTCACCTCGTTTGAAGCCAATTACCAGTAGATGTTCACTCAATCTGTGAGTATAAGGAGCTCATGCAAATAAGTCCAGCCATTTTTCGATAATCCACTTTTTCTTTCTTTCGAGTTTGGACACCTTCATGCATACTTCCAATTATTTGAGATGATGGATGATTTTTCTGAATTTTACTTGGAATATTCTGTCCATCATCGTTATTCGTTCTGTCCTCAGCTTCAGTGACTTCAGTGTCAAGTGTTGTGTCAGATGTTGCAACATCTGGGGCAACATCTGCATTTTTCAGTATGATTGGAATTTCCAGTATGTCTTCCACATTATCTTCAGCTGTTTTCTTTTTCAAATCTGCACAGTCATCAAAAACAACATTAATGGATTCCATAATAGTCCTAGTTCGTAAATTAAACATGCGGTAAGCTCGAATATTAGTTGCATATCCCAAAAACAAACACTTATCACTCTTTGAATCAAATTTTGCAAGTTTATTCTTGTCATTCAAAACATAGCACACACAACCAAAAACATGAAAATATTTCAGGTTAGGCTTCTTTCCCATAATTATCTCATACGATGTTATAGTCGAACCACTTCTCAAATACACCCTATTTGAAATGTGGCAAGCGGTGTTAAGGGCTTCTGCCCAAAAATGCTTTGAAATACACTTTGAAGTCAACATCACCCTTGCCATTTCTTGAAGTGTTCTATTCTTACATTCGGCTATCCTATTTTGGTGCGGTTTCTTTGGAGCATAAAATTCATGTGAAATACCTTTCTTGTCACAAAAAGATGAGAATGAGGAGTTTTCAAATTCCTTACCATGGTCGGTCCTTAGCCTTGTCACCTTCAAATTATGAAAGTTTGTAATCCTTGTGACCAATTTTTTAAATACATTGAAAGTGTCTGATTTCTCCCTAATGAAACTTATCCATGAAAACTGTGAGAAATCATCAACACAAACAAATGAATACTTCTTACCTCCAAAACTTTCCACTTCCACAGGACCCATAAGATTCATGTGTAGCAATTCGAGGCAACATGTTGTCTCAAAGTGGGGCAACATGTGATGTGACACGCGAGTTTGCTTACCCTTTTGACAGTCTCCACAAACATATGGTGTACTAGATGATAGGTTAGGCATACCTCGTACAGCATCGTACTTACTCAAATTCTTCAGGGTTTTGAAACTAGCATGTCCAAGTTTTTGATGCCATAGGTCGAGTTCGGTGATTTGCACATGTTTGCATGAAAGATCTTCACCTATTTGGTAGAAATTATCCGAAGACCTTATACCTGTCATAATGCACATATTAGTTTCATGAAAAACTTCACAAGTATGTCTATCAAACTTAACAAGCAAATTATCATCACACAATTGGCTTATGCTTATCAAATTCGAATTTAGTCCTTCAACATGAAGCACATTGTGGAGCTTTGGTAGTCCTTCCACATTCAAAGTTCCCTTTCCCACAATCTTTCCTTTAGCTCCCCCTCCATAGGTCACTCTACCACATTTTTGCTCAACATAATCGGTGAGATATTCTCGTGATCCCGTCATGTGGCGTGAGCTTCCACTATCAAAGTACCAATGACCTGCAGTATTAGTTTTCAATGAAGTATAGACAACTTTACAGTGAGTTTTTACCTTTGGGACCCAAATTTGTCTTACTGTAGGTCGATGGTAGGAGGTGTTGCGGAAAGTGTTGGACAACATTCGGGGCAACATCTGGCTCGACTTTCGATTCAAGTAGTCATCCCGGAGTTTAAAGCAATAGGGCCTGATATGTCCATGTTTAAAGCAGTAATGACATACGTACATGCGTTTTCGTTTCTTAGAAATTGGTGCAGCAGTTTCTCTTTTTGATGAAAAGCTTTCGATTGGTGAATTGTATTGTGGTTGTGGAGAGGTATCAGCTTTTCCCTTCACGAAAACAGTAGACTTGGAGGATTCACCTATCTCAAACACACTGTCTTTGAACCCTAACCTTTCTTGTCATCTCCTCCCATCAAAAGTATGGATTCAAGCTTGGATGAGCTTGAGTTAAATTTGGACAAAGTTTCTGTTGCCTTTTGAAGCTCTTCTTTGGTCTTACCAAGTTCCAAATCCTTTTTGCTCAAAAGTACTTCAAATTTGGCAACTACGACTTTTAGTTCAACGTTTTCCTTCATGAGACTTGAGTTCAACTTGTTTCTCTTGGTCCAATCTTCAAACAGCTCTTCATATAGCTTTTGCACACTCTCAAGAGTGAGTTCTTCATAATCAGCCTCTGATCCATCATCTCCACTCAAATTTCCAGAAGTTGTGGAGTTCAAACATACTGAATTTTTGCAGATGTTGCGGCCAGGTGTGGCAACACCTAGGGCAACACCTAAAGGATTCACTTGCAACCAGCGTTTTTCTTCATTCTTTGGTCGAAACTGTTGTTGGACAGGAGGTTTAGGAGCTGGTGGTCGAAGTGCTCCGTTTGCAAGTGATGTGTCCATTAAATATTTCTGTCAAAACAAAATAAAAACCAGAATCAGCACTTAGTATATCAAGAGTAGGCTCTGATACCAATTGAAAGGATTATTTCGTCCGACAGAAATAACAAATAATATAAATATCAAAATATGATGTAAAACAGTAAATTTGTGTTTTGTCAGAATTCAATGTTGTGCCAGATGTTACAACATCTCGGACAACATCTACATGCAGCGGAAACTTAACTTTTATAACACAAATTCGCTTTAAATAAATAGATGGACACTATTAAATATGCACAAGTATAAATACTTGTGCGGTGCCTTATGGCAAAAATTAATCACTAGAAAAATCAATTGTTTACAAAAAACCTAACACTAGTGATTATGACAAAAATCAATTTCCTCAACAAGTTGAGAAAACAAAGCTTTCTAAAAACTACCAACAATATTAAAACATAAATAAGAAAGCAAAACTTGATCCCAGAAAGCACGATCAGTTAGATGTAATCTTCAGTCAACATCGTTACGGATGTTGTCTGTAGATGTTGGCAACACTCAGAGTAACACGGGATCAACACTCTTCAAAACGCAGCACGTCTCTTGAATAGGATTTTCTCTGAAATTCTGAACGTGCACAAGTGAGTGAATATTAACCGAGGAAGAGAGAGCACCACGAAAACTTTCCCACGAAAAAACTCCTCCACTAAAACTCTATGAATTTCTCTTAGTCTCTCTCTACAATCTTCTCTCTATTTTCCCACCATCACTTCACGTTGATCACATCATATATATAGCTTTCATATCTCCTAGAGTTTATCTTCCATAAAGAAATCTACAAGATATGGTAAACAAGAATTCTATTAGAAACAAATCAATAATATCATATCATGTAAATCATTATCATAAATATTATATCTAGAAGATATTTATCCCAAAGATAATATCTAGAAAGATAAAACTCAATATTCCACATAATCTTATCAATAGGAAATTAAATTCAAGGAAGATATTATAGCACAATAAAATCTTAACTATCTAGAAAGGCAAAACCATAATTAAATATTATATTCAATCAAATCTACAAAGAAAAGATAATATTAGGGAAATCAATTTACTATGGAAATTATATTTCCTTTCAAAAAGAAAGATATTCATATTTCATTTGTCTGTTATGAATCTAATATGGTTGGTATGATTTATAACATATGGTGGATTGATTTTGGTTCTACAATCCATGTTACAAATATCTTGCAGGGTATGCAAAACCTTATAAAACCTCTAGGAAATGAGTGAAACATCTATTAAGGAAACGAGATGTCTTCACATGTGGAGGCTATTAGGACTTGCTACCTTATATTGGATAGTGATTTTATTTTAAATTTGGAAAAGAGACATTTTATATTCCTAGTTTTTCTAGCAACTTAATTTCGGTTTCAAATCTTGTACTACTTGGTTATTCTTTTCAGTTTTTGGATAAATCAATAAAATTATTTTATAAATCAAATATTGTTGGAAATGGTACAATGATTGATTATTTTTTCTCTATTTCTTTATAAAATAATAACACAACTATGCATGTTCAAATATATATTAAAAGATGTGTTATAAATGAAGATTCATCTATATTGTGACACATGAGATTGGGATGCACATCTCCATATAGAAGATTAAAATATTAGTGAATGGTGGAGTACTTAGTACTTTAGATTTTACTGATTTTGAGACTTGTGTGGACTGCATAAAAGGAAAGCAGATCAATAAGTCTAAAAAGGATGTCAAGGGGAGTACATAAATATTAGAAAGCATACGTTCGGATATTTATTTTCTAGATATGGACATGCAAAGTCCGAAATATTTCATCTCCTTCATTGATGCTTACTCACAATATATGTATATCAACATGCTTCATAACAAAAATAAAGTACTTGAAGCCTTTAAGGTTTTCAAGGCTGGAGCGGAGAAGCATTGTGAAAAACAAATTAAAATCATGATAACCGATAGAGATGGAGAATATTACGGTAGATACACTGAGAATGGACAGGCACCTAGTCCGTTTGCGAAGTTTCTACAAGAACATGGGATTGTTGCCTAATATATTATGCCTGGTTCTCCAAACCAAAATGGTGTAGCTGAAAGGAGAAATCAAACATTATTGAACATGGTGAGGAGCATGTTTAGTAGCTCCAAACTTCCTAAATCCTTGTGTACTGAGGTTCTTAAGACAGTTATGTATATATAAATCAAGTTCCAACTAAGGTTGTCCCAAAAACACCATTTGGATTATTTAAAGGTTGGAAACTAAGTTTGCAACATGTACGCATTTGGGGTTGTTCGTCAGAAAAAAATAGTTTACAACCCACATGAAAATAAATTGGACCCAAGAACTATAAGTAGATTTTTCATCGGGTATGCCGAAAAATCTAAAGCGTATAGATTCTATTTCTAAGCTCACAACACTAGAATTGTGGGATCGAGAAATGCAAAATTTCTTGAGAATGACTTGATTAGTGAGAGTGATAATTCAAATGACATAGTTTTTGAGAAATATCACATTATTTCACACCCTCATATTCAAATGATATATTGGTCATTATTCACACCCTTCAAGATCAAACTGGTGTTAGGCAACCGGTTACTGAAGTTCCTCAAATCGTCGATGAAAATCCAGTAGATCATTTTGTTAATTAAGAACAACAAGAAATTGTTGATCAACCAAACAACCTAATGAGATATACTAGAATAAGAAGATCAGCTATATCTAGTGATTATGTTGTGTATTTACATGAATCGAACTTTAACATTGGAGTCGAAAATGATCCTGATATGTTTTTACAAGCCATGAGTTGTAATGAGTCAAAATTATGATTTAATGCTAAGAAAGAAGAGGTGAATTCTATGGTATTTAATAGAGTCTAGGATCTTGTTCAGTTGCCTGATGATGTAAAATTCATTGTATATAAATGGGTCTTCAAAACAAAGAAAGACTCATTAGGCAATATTGAAAGATATAAAGCAAGACTCGTAGCTAAAGGATTCACTCAGCGGGAAGGAATCGAATATAAGGAGACTTTTTCTCTTGTATCTAAGAAATATTCTCTCCCTATCATTCTACCATTAGTTGCACATATTGACTTAGATTTACAACAAATGGATGTGAAAACGGCTTTTCTCAATGAAGAATTAGAGAAGAGATTTATATGAAACAATCTGAAGATTCTTCTCTAGTATTGGTGAGTACTTGGTATGTAAGCTTAAGAAATCTATATATGGATTGAAACAAACTTCATGTCAATGGTATTTAAAATTTCATTATGTTATCTCTTCATTCTGGTTCGTAGAGAACATCATGGATCAATGTATATACCAGAAGATCAATGAGAGTAAGATTTGTTTTCTTATTCTATATGTGGATGATATATTACTTGCAACCAATGACAAGGGTTTGTTATATAAAATAAAACAATTTCTCTCTAAAACTTTGATATAAAGGATATGGATTATGCATCTTATGTCATTGGCATTAAGATACATAGAGACCGAATTCGAGTTATTCTAGGTCTGTCTCAAGAAACCTCTATCAACAAAGTTTTAAAAAGATATCGAATGAAAGATTGTTCACCAAGTATAGATCTCATTGTGAAAGGAGATAAGTTCAATTTAAACGCCCAAAGAATGATCTAGAGCGGCAACAAATAAAAAACATTCATTATGCTTACGTTGTCGGAAGCTTGATGTACGTTCAGGTTTTTACTGGAACTGACATTGCATTTGTTGTTGAGATGTTGGGAAGATATCAGAATAATCGAGGTTTAGACCCTTGGAAAGCTGCAAAAAAAGTGATGAAGTACCTTCACGGGACCAAAGAATATATGTTTATGTTCAGACAAACTGAGAAGTTGGTAAGCTGGCTGCATTGATTTACGAAAATCCATTTCATGATATATTTTCATGCTAGCTGGTGGAGTTGTATCTTGGAAAAGTGCAAAGCAGACATTGACCGCTACTTCCACTATGGAAGCTGAGTTTATATCTTGTTTTGAAGCAACCTCACATGGTGTATGGTTGAATAATTTCATTTCGATGCTTAGAATTATGGATTCTATATCTAGGCCATTAAGAATATATTGTGACAATTCACTTGATGTTTTTATGGCTAAAAATAGCAAAATTTGTAGTCGAAGCAAGCACATCGACATTAAGTATTTAGCCATACGAGAACGTGTTAAAGATAATAAATTAATTATCGAGCGCATTTGCATTGAATTAATGATTGCAGATCCTTTGAGTAAAGGCATGCCACCATTAAAATTTAAGGATCATACAGAAAGAATGAGACTTGGTTCGTCTATTTGATTAAGGGAACTTATTCAGTTATAGCGAAAGGTTAGTTATATCCAAATCTCAATCCTAAAACATATTTCACACTTTTTCTCAGATTCGGGATTTTCCTATTCTTAAAAAAAACATATCGGTTCAAAAAATTGTAAGAAAAATATACTATTTCCGGAGAAAATCCAAATTTGACTCGGAACTGATACTGAAAACCATTGAAATTGAGTTCAAGAGACGATTGGAAACGTGTAACATAATAATACATTGCATCTTTCTTCTTTCTTTTTTTCTTTTTTATGAGACAAGCAGTGCATCTATTTTTTACCCTAATAATGCATTGCATCTTTCTTCTTTCTTTTTTCTTTTTTATGAGACAAGCAGTGCATCTATTTTTTACCCATTTTTTTTTTCGTTTTGTTTTTCTAGCCCACGCTTAGAAGTCAATAATCTCTTTTTCCCTTTTCCAAGCCAATTAATCTGCAGACATCTGAGGTTACATTTAATGAAGTATTTTTGATTGAATTTTCACCAACACGTCGAAAATTCCAAGATAATGGCATAAATTCTTGTCAGAATATGATGATTCTATCATGCAGTGATTGTATTCAGTGGTCAATAGTGATACTAGAGAATTTTCATTCGAGCTATGTCAACCGTCTGGAGGGTAGGTGTGTGCGTGCGCGCGTGTACGGGCACGTGTTTTAAATTGTGTTTAGCTGAGTTGATGAAATTAGATATGATAAATATTGTTATGATTATTAAAATATTGAGTATGATTTTGAATAGTATTTAATAAATAATAGTATGTTTTGTTCGATTGATTAAATTTGAGATAAGATAATAAATTACGGTTTTTGTCATTTTCAAAAATTAATTAATATAAACAAAATAGAGATAAAAAAGATAATTTTGTACTTTTTAATTAATTTAATGATTCATCTATGATAAATAATTAAAATTTTGATTAATATTATATGTTCGTAAACAAAATTGCAACTAAACGATTTTTTTTTTACCAAACACAACCTTGGAATATACACGTATATACTTGTTCTTGCCGTGCAATATTTTCATTTGATCACGGTGAGTCCGTCCCTCTTTGTTTATGTGATACCGTATCTGTAGTGCCTATAAATACCAGTAAGACCGTGACACAATACACTATTCGAGCCAACAAAATCAACAAAGATCCCTTCGTTAACTAAACTTCAAATGGCCACTTTCTGATCTTCAACTTCGCTCATTTTTCTTGTTACTTTAGAAAAATCAGAGCCATCATTCATACTCATCAAATGCTTCAAGAAGCCAACAATTTGATTTCTTGTTACTAGAAAAAGGATCATTATGTTGGTTTAAACAAACAAAAGAATCAAACACTCAATATGAGAACTAACCCTGAAAGGACAGAAGAATTTAGTCGTCCCAATTCAAGTTTGGTCGAAGGACTCTATACGATTATGGATATCGTAGGAGATAAGAGTTGAAATGCACAAAAACATTGGAGAACAAGAAATAACTGGAACCATCTCCTGCTAACTTTGGTTAATAGTACGACTGTATCTGCTGCAATTATAGCCGTGTATAGCAGTAGGGAGCGAAGCTGGATCAACTCATAACTCAGGGCCTACGGTAAAGGAATTCGAGAATGGATGGAGCCAAGGGCTCGAAGAAGAGATGAGGGAGGATTATATCGGTCCTAAGGAGGAAGTATGATGCGGAGTATATCAAACTAGGAAAGTTTGTTTTAAATATTAACAAGATTCTAGCCGTCTGTGGACCTCTGCTGACGTGTTTAGCTGTGACTGGTGTATCATTCATTGGATCGCCAATTCTTGGATCAATGCCTTCCTTATTCGTGATTGTATTTGGAGCACTGGCAACAATGATGAGCACAGTTGAACAGGGAGGTCAAATGGGTATGGTGTTTGAGATGTAAAGAAGCATGGCTGGCTTCTTTAAGCTGATGGAGGAAAACATTGATCTTTGGAGCAAAGCAAGAGATTAGAGAGAATGGGCAAGAGTTCAAAGAAAAAGTAGCTCTTGAACTGGGCAGAAATCTGTCGGAACTCAGAGATCTTGCAAGCGCTTCTTGTTCGAGAATTCCAAATTCACAGGAGTTCGCAAGCAAGTTATTCTGATGAAGTTATACCAGGACCGAGTTTCATTGAGTCATCAGCGGACCATAGTGAATAATCACTCAACCAACTTAACATTATTCGACTTTCATGTACGACAGAGGATCATCAATTTGGTCCATGTCGAAACGACCCTTTGGCAAAAGTTCAATTTCAGTTGTCAAAGGAGATCCAATGGTAATTAGGATAGAAACACAAATGACATATATATTAAATTTTATCTTCTTTATTAATATGTTAATCAAAACTTTTAAAAATCCAGGGCAGCAAGATAGCAACACACTTGCGAATATACACCAAAGTAAATATTCCAAAAGATATTCATTGAGCTTACTTTTAATTACAGAAAAACACATGCGTAAAACCAGGCTGAAATTTTCTGAGATAAGATGAATACAGAGAAAAGATATATATCACAAGAGTACCTCAGAAAAAAATTAAATCAAAGTTTTCTGTCAGTTGAAATGACACAATACCTTCGGTCATTAAGTTTTCGTAAGGCCAAGATTGTCATATTCGAACTTCAATTCCAGAATTTAGCAAGTGAACTTTCACTGAAGGAACAGGAACCTGAAATTTGTACAACGAGGTAATGAAGTCAAAAGTTGATGTGAGTATAAAGCTCATTGACTTTCCATTAGTTTTTTTTTCTAAAATTTAACAATCCTACGAAACTGGTAGATTTTGCCTTCATAATATTAATTATACTGTGCATAAACCGATAGACGGACCAACAATGATGTCTCAAGGATTGCCTAAGAAAAATAACTGAGAAGTTCATCCAATATCATGAATAAGAAATTAAACTACGAAGAGGATGAGGCATGTCTTTTAGAGAGAATTCATCAATAAAACTCCTACTTTAAATAGATACTGAATCACTGTGTTACCTCCTTTCGATGGAAAATACCAGCAGCTAGGGCAGCTGATGCATTTGTTCTGGAGAAAACTTCAGAGAAGTGTTCAGGCGCACCAGCACCACTACTTGCTATTACAGGGATACTAACAGCGTCTGAGATAAGTTTTATTAAATCTATATCAAATCCTTTCCCTTGACCTGAATAGATATAAAAAACCAAAAGTTTAATTAGCTCCCATAAAAAACAAAGCACAAATAATAGCAAGTCCCTTCAACAATTCTATGAAGAAGAACTACTCTGTATATCAACACAACATTCGCAAATGTGACAACCTAATGAAGAATATCAAAGAACAGATTTTGGAGAAGTGGGGGCTGCTTTTTTGTCCTTCAAGCTACCAGCCTCTCCATAATCAGTTAGTAAAAGGAAAATTCAGTGCTGACGAAGTGAAGAATGACAAGACATAATTAAACATAATTAATTCTAAGCTTTAAAAAAAGCACATCAAAGTTCCATGGAAGAAACTAAGACATGCTCAATCACTGGTTTGAATTATGCATACCATCGCAGTCAATACAGTTCAGGAGTATTTCTCCTGCTCCCAGTTCTTCAACAGCTTTTGCAAGCTCGTATGCTCCAATTGGTCGACCCTCTCGCCCACCGTTCACCTAAAAAAAGTAATTAAAATGTTTTCAAGTGCTTAGGGGGATGTAAGGTAATCTATTCCACAGGGTATCTCAAAATAAAAAGAGAAGGAAACAAATAATAATGAAGGCGAAGGCCACCACTTTGCAAATCAAGGTCTAAATCTTGAGAGCAGCTAAGAGTAGATGAAAGCTTTAAAACCTCATCCAGACCCACGATTAGCGTTTCTTATCATAACAGTCAAAAGTTGTGAAATTTCTTCCATTAGATTCAGAATGCTCGAGGAGGTATCACGTGAAATGATGAAAATAAGGAATTCTATCTATAATAATTCAGTGATATATGAACCTTTGCATATGTTATCTCGGTACATTGCAACGAGTATTTTGTTTAGGCAAAAACGACAAGAAACTGATTGATAAATGAATTTTGACAGATGGAAAATTATACTTACCGTGCATTGATACCACACATATTCCTCTCCATTTGGACCTGACATAAGCATAAAATGTTTGTTACTGGCAGCTTCTAGTCATTAACAATTTTATTTTTCCTGTTTAATACGATTCTAGGAGGTAAGCTGATCAGACCAAAAAAATATAAAATTCTTGGTTCTGTATCTAAATCATCATAATCTAATCAACTGCCAATGGACAGATGTAGAAATTTCCAGTTATGTACAGGAGGAGACTGCAAAGAAAATAATTTGAAATTTAAATAAATAAACCCAAAGCCACTAATAAGCACATGAATCAC